>NC_066624.1:96655928-96959178 GCF_025201925.1 Gopherus flavomarginatus
GGAGAAGCGGCTCGCCCGGGCTCCCCTCACCCACACCTGCTGTCGCTGCAGCACCGCCCCGCGCATAGCGACCAGCGTACCCTGTTCCCATGACAACTGCGACGCGGAATGTACCACTGAGACGGCCGGGGCGGGGGAGGAAACAGGGAGAGTCCTGCGGAGTTGGCTGGGGAAAGTCCATTCTGGGCGTCGGGGGGCGGTAGAGGCGAATCCATGTTACGCCATGGTGAAGGGAGGGGCAGTACTCTCTGCATAGCCCTGCAGGGAGGCTCCCCTAGTGCCCATTGGTTCAGGCCATGGCTTGCTGGTGACTTCACCAAGAGGGGTTGTTAGTTCTCAGGCAGGGCTGACAAATAGGGTGACCAGAGAGCAAGTGTGAAAAATCAGGACAAGGGGTGGGAGGTAATAGGAGCCTACATAAGAAAAAGCCTCAAATACCAGGACTGTTCCTATAAAATCCAGACATCTGGTCACCCTACTTGCAAATAAGCACCTTACAGCCCCCAGTAGCCGAGGACCAACTACACCAGGAACCTGAGCCCTACCCTGGCCTGCCTGGGCAACACCCTATTGCCCCCAGCTGAATACTCAGGCCCCAGTTAGTGCAGTGCTTATCACACATGCAGCGAATACACCCATCAGTGCTACTTCCCCCACCACACCCACACAAAACACATCAAAGTCTGGACCTACCCTATATTTTCAGCTCTGGGTGTTCAAAAACCAGGGTGCAGGGTACCAAATATCATGATTTGACTTTTAAGTCTAAGATTTCTAACAAAATAATACATTTTGGGTTCTTTGTATGAGCCTGCTGATTACTGAATTTAGGGTGTACTAGCTTTGTGTTCCCAAGCATTTCTCTCCAAACATGAGGGCTTGAGACTTACATTCCACACCTACCCCCTGCACACTCCACCCTCACCCCCCTGAAAATGAGATTCTCATGTAGTACTTTGATTCTAGCAGCTAGGAGTTTAAGAAAAAACATTGTGAGACTTGCACTGAAATCATGAGATTTGGTAAAGCTATGGCTGCTGCCCTCAAATCAGTTGGTATTGCTCCCACCACATTACCTTAAGGCTGGGCAGTCTTTCCCCAACTAAGAATTCAGTTTGTACTGGTCCCATACACAGAGTTGTCTGTGGGAGGCTTAGGTGTCCTCCTTCCAGAACTAAAGCAGCGGGCTAAGAAGCCATGAGGCATCTTGCAACCAGAACCTATCTGCTACCGTAGCTACTTGCATAGGTGGCTCCCCTCACTCAGATGCTACTACACCAAGCACAGGGTTCTGTGTAAGTGTGGGTGCCTGTACTACCAGTCAGTGGGATCTGCACTAGAGTTTAAAGGACCTCCAGATCATTTAGTTTGACTTCATTTATATCACAGGCCACGAACACCACCACCCAGCACTTGCACGCTAAACACAGCACCCAAAATGAGACCAAAGTATCACAGCCCACAAAAGACTAGACTTTTCTGTGCCACAAGCAGACAATTGGAGGGACAAGGTACACCAGTGCTTGAGGCCTCCACAATGAGAGGGAAATGATTAAGTGAAATATACTCAGATAATCCTGTCAAGTGACTCACATCCATACACTGGAGATGAAGGCAAAATAAATGAATAAACCCACAAGGTCACTGCTAATGTGACCTGGGGAAAAATTCCTTCTCAATCCCACATATGGCGAGCAAAGCCCAGCCAGCCAAGTCCCTGAAAGAGAGAGAATGATTGGAGCCACCTCACAGCAGGGGGTCCGCCCCACCCAATGTCACAGCAGATTGGTTTTATGAAGGGATCCCCCTCCACTTCCGCAGCTTCAGAGCTATTAGCCCCATGGCATTCTACTCCAAGCAGCAGGGTCGCCCAGAGGATTCAGAGGGCCTCGGCAAAGTGGGGGAGCTGCGGCGCTTGTACTCACCTGGCGGCTGTCCGGGTCTTCGGCAGCATTTTGGAGGCGAGAGGCCTTTCAGTCGCTCCATGTCTTCAGCAACACTAAAGGGCACCCCACCACCAAAATGTCAACAATGACCCTGAGTGACTGAAGGACCCCCCCACAGCCGAAATGCTGCCAAAGACCTGGACTGCCACCAGACCAGGGCTCATGGGGTCCCTGCGGGGCCCACGGCAAATTCTCCACTTGCCCCACCCTTCTGGGCAGCCCTGCCAAGTAGCAGTGCAGTTGACCCCCACCGCAAACCTACCAATGGTGATGGCAGCATGGGATTTATCTTTCTCCAGACTTTGTAACTGATGCAGTTCTGTGTTCTGCTTGGTTCACATTGGGAAGGTTTTCGAGTGCTATTTTATTTTAAAATGAAAGTTTAAATTCTTCAGCAGTTGATGGACTTACCTGGGTGAATTCCTACTGTCAAGGTTTCTTCCCCACTCTGAACTTTAGGGTACAGATGTGGGGACCTGCATGGACCCTTCTAAGCTTAATTACTAGCTTAGATCTAGTATCACTGCCACCGTCCAGAATTTTCAGTGTCTGGATCACTCCCTGTCCCCCTAAAACCTTCCCCTCCCTGGGAAGCCTTGAGAGACCCCTTCACCAATTCCCTGGTGAGTCCAGATCCAATCCCTTGGATCTTAAAACAAGGAGAAATTAACCATCCCCCCTCCTTTCTCCCACCAATCCCTGGTGAGTCCAGATCCAATCCCCTTGGATCTATAAACAAGGAAAAATCAATCTGGTATTAAGAAAAATGCTTTTAATTAAAGAAAAGAAAGGTAAAAGAAAACTCTCTGGAAGAGATTAGCATGCAAGCTACTCTCACAGACAACAGATTCAAAACACAGAGGATGTTCCCCTGGGCACAAATTTAGTTACACAAAAAAAAATATATAATACCCAGTTTGATTCTACCTCTAATTGCATAAGACAGGTTACAAAGAAACAAACATAAACCTATTTATTCCTTTCTAAAACTTATTACTCTGATAAGAGGATGGTTCCTTGATCTTTTTCATTCCGGCTGAAACTGAAACTCTAAAACAAAAGAAAAACTTCTCTCCTTCCTTTTGAAACATCTTGTTCCCCCATTGGTCCCTCTGGTCAGGTGTTAGCTAGGTGATGTGAACTTTTTAACCCTTTACAGGTAAAAGAGGCATTAACCCGTAACCATCTGTTTATGACACCTACAGTTAAGGAAATGGATTTAGGCCCTGGAGAAGAGCATGTATTGAGCTGTGCTGCTCATCAGGGTGATTAAGAAATTCTCTAGCCTGGTCAGGCAGTAGATTGGCAGTTTCCAGTTGCATCTCTGTCAGCCCTATTAACAATTATGTTTAGAGTGTTGATGACCCAGATGGGAACTGAAAGGCATTCTGTATGTCATTCTCTCCAGTTCATGATGGCTTCTGGGATATGCTTGTGTCATTTGTGTGCTTCAGTTAGGTCAAGGAAGATCCTCCTTGGGTGACAAATCCTATATTGAATAATTGTTTTAGCCAAGGTTAGCCAGGCCCACCTCCTACTTTCCCTCACTTCCCTAAGGAGCCTGGTTGGGTCCATGGCAGCATGATGCATCCAGTAGCTGCTGTAGCCCCCAATCTCTATAGGAAAATGCTGGAAATACCCTCCTTCCAACCACCCTTTCTCCCCATCCACATTCTCTACTCTATCTGTTCTCTCACCCCCCTTAAGCCCAGTCCTAACACCAGGACTCATTGCAAAGGTCTGTCTTTCTCTCTCTGACCCATGCCTCTTAGGTCTTTTAAAAAAATAATCTATTTAGAAGAAGCATCTCTGGGTGCACTGTGTCTAGAGAAGCCAATAAATAGTTGATGGCTGAGTGGCTTAATCTGCACCTGCATGCCCCTTACAAAACCTAACTCCAAACCTACCTGGCTGAGGACAGAGAAGCATCAAAGTGCTTTTCAAAGTCTCAAATGAGCTGTCAGCCCCTTAACTGCTCAAAGCACCATGCTTTTGGAGTGTTCAGCCCTCACTGGGCTCAGGAACTTGATCATGATAAGCAAGCTTTTCTGGAAATCCCCTGATGCGGTGAGCCCCATTTGGGTTGTACAGCAAGCCACGTGTGCCAGCACAAGCTTTTAAAATCTCCAGCAATAGAATTTATATGCCTGCCAATGAATAATGACCCCCATACCATTTCCTCAAATGATGGCTAAAATGCATGGCAACACACTTATTTTTAAATCAATCGTATTTCCCAGTTTATTTGCTTCAAGCCTAGCCCTGCCAATTTTGCTAGCAGACCATTATTTATAATTGATGTTCCTTTAGGGAAAAGCCAGTCTTTACAGAAAAAGCTGGCATTTCAGGAAAAAGTTCTTCATTTATGATCCAGGCCAAACGTTAATAAGTGCAAACTACTGTCTGTTTGAGATTTATGCACTGTGAGCTGTACTTCATTTGGAAAATTTGCATTTGTCCCTTATGTATTCAAGCTGGGAGGCACAAAATAAGTTACACAGTTTTTCTTGACTTCATAATCTGTCTGGCAGTATTTTTCCTTCATCAGCTTGGTTACAGTACAATTTTAAAAATTTTGCACCAACAGGCAATTTGGTGATGAGAGTCTGTGGAAACCCATGTGATTACTTAATCTTAAGAAGGGACCCTGTTCTGCATAATATGTGTGAAGTTAAAACTATTAATACTCTCTTCTCTCAAACTCATATTAGATTGTTTTCTGTTTCACAATAAGTATGGGTGAAAAAGCACAATAGATCATTACTTGTAACTTCTTTTACACTGAAAAAAATGTTTCCAAGGGTAATAGAAACACACTGACTACACCTAAGAAATTAGTGCTCATTACTTATATAAGAAGGTGATCAATGTGTATCCTTGGTATCAAAAAATATTTGTTTTGGAGATGCTGTGCCCAAAACAAACATCTTTAAAAAAAAGCATAAATACATACATAGTGAAATATTAGCTGCGGAAAGCAATAGCCTCCTAATCCTTCTGTTTCTAGCCCCTATACCACTCTTCACATTATAGTTGGACAAGGGTCATATTCTGAAAACTATGCTAGCCAAATTGTATTCCAGACCATACCTCAGACATGGCATAATTGTCTAACATAGTTATAAATAAAAAAGTCTTTGTCCATACACATTTTGGAAACCATGTTACCAATACAGTAGGTACCAATACATAGGTAAATACAATTGTTAACTCGTTTTCAGGTGTCTTGTGACATTGACTTTCAATGACACATGTATTGCTAACCTGTTTGTTATTGTTAATGCATGTGAAAGACATACTTCACATTTCAATATAATTGAGAGAATGCTCAAGAATACCTTTATTTCAAAAACTGGGAAGGCTGTGAAACCTTTCTTTCAAATTGTATTCTAAGAAAGGAACCCACACAACACTCCTCTCTGGATAAAGTTGAAATCAGTCCCCATAAATTGTAAAGATTCTCATTGACTTCAATGGGCTTTGGATCAGGCCCCATAGCTGGAAGATCATCCAGAGTCCCTCACTCCTTTATGTAGAGGATTCAGACCACTAGATCTGAATATATGAGGCAGTCAGTGTAGTAAATTTAGAGCTGGTATTTTGAACTTCAGCAAATTTCACCATAAATATATTTAGATCATTTATGTTCCATTCACAATATTTTAAACCTTTCCTCTGCTGCTCAATTCTCATTTTTGTTTTATTTGTTTAAATCTAATTTTTACAATCAAATGTTATTTTTCATTTTTGGCAAGTTTCAAAAATCCAGATTACATAAAATAGATAAATGCATTATTTCCTCCAGGTTTACTTTACTTGAAAGTAAATTTACAGTCAAAGTTCAGAAGGATAAAACTGAAATTCAGCTAAAATCCATCTGGTGGAGTTGTGCTATAAGTTATAAACGCTCCTTGTTTTTCTAGGTTCTTAAAATGCCATTATCTACCTTTGTTTCTAATCTGTTTGTGATAGGTAAAACCAGGTTTGTTATCCTGGTGCTTTTTTATACTCAATCTATACTGAAAATATTTTGGAATAGTCTTTTTAAAACTGTAACCTGTAGTTAGAAAGGACTCAGGAGTACAGTGTTACAGTTTGGGGCAACTGCACCTGTATTACTCCTCCATGGTCCCTCACGAGGAGGCACTCTATGGTCCTCATTCCTCAGCTGTCACCTCTCTTGGGCAGAGACCTGCATTCTTCTCCCTCTTGACCAGGGTGTTAAGTCTGCACAGTTCCCTACCTACACTATGATATTCCCAGCAAGACACACTGCCAAAACAGGCAAGTGTCTAGACTTTGCTTTCTCTTCAAAGGCCTTGAATAGCAGTAATTGCCCACACTTATGTTACCGTACAGCTCTTTGTAAGTAACCACATTTATTCTTTAGGTGAAAGAATTACAGAGAAATGTCAAGCATGAGTATATGTCAGTCCTTCAAAACCCACAACTGTTGTTTCCCCCTGGTTACAAGTTGATAACTGTCTCAGATTCAGAACCAGAATCCAGACTGGGCGGATCAGCTGTTTCCTTTTACAGCTTGGGTCTTTGATCTCCAACCTCTGGGAACAGGTATTCAGCAGACAATCACTCTGTCCTCAGGACATAGCTTCAAAAGGCCGAGTTTTTATATAACTGTAGGTAGGGAATTTGTATTAACCTTTCCCTAGATATTTACCAGGAAATCCATTTCACACTTACTGTCCCAAAAATCCATTCT
Organism: Gopherus flavomarginatus; assembly: GCF_025201925.1. NCBI lineage: Eukaryota > Metazoa > Chordata > Testudines > Testudinidae > Gopherus > Gopherus flavomarginatus. The sequence goes on from NC_066624.1 coordinate 96,662,595, forward strand.
CATTTGGCACAATTTCAATATAATCCTTTGAACTCCCAGTCTTCCCTCTTACATACAATCCCAGCCCATAATGATACATAAAGTTTGCATTTAATACCATAAAATTTTGTAAGCATATTGCAGGAATTTGCCATATCTATCACATATAGCTCATTGAGCCTTAGCAGGATTGGTCTACAAGGGTTTGTGCCAACTTTTGTTCTAGTTCTATTCTGGATTCACTGAGTTTTTCTTAGCATTTTAGTTTCAAATTACATAAAAACCCAAATTCAGCTGTGGAATAAGTGGATGCAGATCCCACTGGCCTATGAGGAACTCCCAAGTTCTAATCAAATTTTGAAATTGACCCCTTTTGTACGTTTGGGTAAGTTACTTAGGATTTCACCCAATATTGTACAGACAGGAAGCATTAAGAGAACCACAGGGAAGTGAGGAGATCTGTTCAGTTCAGTTAGGTGATTCACCATCCTTCACCAAGATCAGTGATGGAATAGTTTTGCCTTTTTAGTCATTTTCCTGGTTAGCATACATTTCATAGAATAGAATATTAGGGTTGGAAGAGACCTCAGGAGGTCATCTAGTCCAATCCCCTGCTCAAAGCAGGACCAACACTATTTCCATACTATGCACGAGGTCTCAGAGCTGGGTTAATACCTCAGAGTAAATAAATAAATATGCAAATATTATTTCAGCCATTCTCATGCCTCTTTTGTTTACTTTCTACAAAACATTCATGCAGTTGAATTCTACTGGCATAACTATTCATAGAAAGAAAATTTCAAAATCTCCTATGCAATTTGTGGGAAATGAACTTTAAATTTGCTCTGGAAAACCTTGTGTAATTATCCAGTTAGGGAACAGAAACAATACTACTCTTCTTATCTGAGTACCCACAACTAATCAACACAGTTTGAGCAGAGACACAGAGAATTTTTGCAGTCAACCCCCTGTAACCCACCAGGTACCAATATTCTGAGCACATTGCACTTTTAATCACACCATTACAGTTCAAGAAAGTCTGAGGCCTTGCAAACCCCCAAAACAGAGTAAAATTAAAATTATGCAGTGTTGTTGTAGCCGTGTTGGTCCCAGGATATTAAAGAGACAAGGTGAGTGAAGTAATATCTTTTATTGGACCAACTTCTGTTGGTGAGAGAGACAAGCTTGTTTCTCTCTCCAACAGAAGTTGGTCCAATAGAAGATATTACCTCACGCACCTTCTCTCTCTAAAATTAAATGTGCAATTTGATTTTGTTCCAGCCTCCTTTATATGCTAGGAGAGGGGTGTTCAAGGTCACAGGGAAAGTGTCCTGAAGCTTTATGTTTAATGAAGGAGTTCAAGGAACATTAGACAGAGGTATCTTCTTAGCTAGGAGGAGGTGAGAACTTGCGAAGAGCCCCAGCCAGGGTTGTGATAAACCATTGTGCTTGCCTACGGGGCTTAAGTTACCATCGTGGTCAATAGGCAGCTGCTCACACTCCATACCACAGGCACTAAAATACCACACAAATTTGTCACTGAAGGGAACCCCCCATCATCCATGCCCCATCTACTGGTTTAGCAGCATTGTAAAAACTGTCCTTTAAACATACCATCCAGTAGCTGCCTGCACATCTCAAACCTAAATCCTGATATTCATACATTTCAATAGCCTGTACTCTGGGGAAACTCCCATTGGAAGTCCTTGGGCTCGACTTGTTCCTTGCTAAGCAATATGCATGCAGCTCAGCATGTGTGCACATCTCTTGATATCTGATGCAGCAATGAGTGCTTCACTTCTGTGACTCAGTTTCTCTGGAAAATATAGAGACAAACTTGTGTCTTGGAGGGATGTTGTGAGGACTATGTTATTAATTATTGATTGCAAATGGCTTAGAACAGGGTTTCTCAAGCAGGGGTAGTCACTTGTGTAGGGAAAGCCCCTGGCAGGCCGGGTCAGTGTGTTTACCTTCTCTGTCCGCAGGTCCAGCTGATCGCGCTCCCACTGGCCGCAGATCGCAGCTCCGGGCCAATGGGTGCTGCTGGAAGAGGAGGCCAGTACTTCCCTCAGCCCACACCACTTCCAGCAGCTCCTATTGGCCTGGAGCAGCAATCCGTGGCCAGTGAGAGCCATGATCGGCCGGACCTGTGGACAGAGCAGGTAAACACACTGACCTGGCCCACCAGGGGCTTTCCCTACACAAGCATTGACCCCTGTTTGAGAAACTCTGGCTTAGAAGATAAAATGTTATTATTACTCTCATTCACACGAAAGGATCACAAATCTGAGTCAAGCTTTGGCTTTGTGGTAAAACCAGGTGAGTTTCAGATTTCATTACCAATTGTTGCTCGCCTACATGGTCTACACGGCTGCCAGTAAAGCAGGGCGATACTTACAAAGAAAAGCACTTTCCAATAACAAATGGAAGTGATTATCTTTAGTGCTTCTAGTGAATACAGCTGCTGGGATAGTGTTTAATTTGTTCATTTTGTAAGGATAAGAAAAAAAAAACTTGTCTTAATCCATTGAGGCTTGTGATGGGCTTTCATTGTCTTGGTTGGAAGACAAGATTTTTTTTTCCTACCACTTATCAGGACCCAATCTTAATCATATCCATTTATGTATGTCTTGAAACTGTCTGAAATATTTAAATGTGATGAAATGAAAAGACTGAAGACAACTGAAGCCTGAAGGAAAAATACCACAAACCGGAAGCTTTATCTACAAAGATTAAAAGAGCTTTAGTGACAAAGACTTAAGAAAATAAAAGATCTCAAGACTAAAAACAACAGTAGATTTCTTAAAATGACAAATTAAGATAGAAATATAACAAAATGACTCAAGAAATATTTGTTTTAACCACTTAATTGCTGCTTGATTGTGAAATCCAAACAGAATGCAGCTGCTGTCTTCTGCCTGTCTATCCATCAATTGTCTAAGCCCTCATTACTATTGTGTACTAGACTCCAAGTATTTGAAAATAGAAACAACAGTGTCACTCTTTTTTCCATTCCAGCCTGTAGGAAAATAAGTGGGAGTAGGGGGTAGGGGGAAAGCCAAGTCAAAGAGATGAACGCTGAACACACAATAAGACCCCATAGTCACTCTTATTTCTTGCTGGAGAGATTTCCGTAGTCAAGATCCAGCTCCTGTGAAAGTTCTACTTCTTCCTCCTGGTTGACAGGTTTATGGTTCTAGTGGAACATAGCTGTCATTGACAGTCATGATCGCAGAAGGAAAGGCACTCTTTCAGTCCCAAATCTTGATAGGCCTTTGAATATGAGGGGGGGCACCTTGAATTGAACTCTCTTGAGTGAAGAACCAGTGCAAAGAGCAGAGCTGCAAGATGTGCCCATGGTGACCTATACTGTTAAGCAGAAGGCCTGCTGTGTTTTGTACCATTTGGAGCTTTTTTCTGGGCATATGGATTAATTCCTAGATACAATGAGATGTAATAGTCAAGCCTCAGGGTCACAAATGTATGGCTCACCATGGTCTGCACTGTATTCAGTAAGATAGGGCACAGTCTTCTGGCCAGTTGCATGTGGTATGGTTTGTTTGTTTGTTGGCTGGTTTTGCTTCCCTCTACCACCACACTAGCCCTTTTTTTTCCCCCTGACACAGATATTTAAGGTTTCAGAGTAGCAGCCGTGTTAGTCTGTATCCACAAATAGAACAGGAGTACTTGTGGCACCTTAGAGACTAACAAATTTATTTGAGCATAAGCTTTCATGGGCTACAGCCCACTTCAACAGACGCATAGAATGGAGCATATTGTGAGGATATATATATACACACAGAGAACATGAAAAGGTGGGAGTTGCCCAACAGCTATTTAAGCATCCTGTGGCACTGAGGAGTCTAAAAATGCTATGGATCAATTAAATCTCAGGACAGATGTCTACAATAGCATGTACCAGACTGAGAATTATGACAAGTTTCTTCAAGGATTCTTCTTCTTCCAATCAGCATCTCAGTGTTGCTTGTGTTCAACTTTCACTTGCTGCTCTTTACTGAGACATTGAGAAAGCTGAGAGATGTTGTTATCTATGATTGACATAAAGGAGATGTAAAGCTGGATGTCATCCATGTCTTGGTGGCATCTCTGTCTTTGCTCTTTCATCAGCTTTATCCAATAGCTTCATATCTATGTTGAATAATATAGGGGAGAGGATTGATTCTGGTGGATTCTCAGCTGAGAGCTTTGGAGACAGAGGGACAACTGCCTATAACTATCTTCTGGATTCAGCCTGAAAGAAAGAATCTGAGTCATTTTAGGACCCTGAGTTTACTGCTGCAGACTTTACCTAAACTGAGTTGAGCTCTTCTGAGGTCTGAAATGGTTAATATTTCTCTTTAATTTTCAGTGCTCTTTAACCTCAGCCTCTCCAGGTTTAGCTTGAATCAGAAGTGTCAGATATAATAAGAAAGCTGGTTTGTGTGAATCCAGTTTTGGAGATCAACCAGAGCTGAATTATTATTTACAGTTGGTATTACTATAACACTTAGGGGCCTCAGTCATGAACTATAGGACCCCACTGTGATAGGCGTGGTACAAAGACGGAACAAAAAGATGGTCCATGCCCCAGTGATCTTACAATCTAAGTAGTGTGCACAAACTTCCTGTAAGGATCCAGACTTTCAGATGCTTATCTGTAGATTTTTTGATGTCCTGTCATCATTGAGTGCCAGAGTGATGGCTTAATTTTTGCAAATTATTTCTAAAATTAGAGTGTTTCTTTAAAATCCTTATCAGCGGATTTCTACCTCTACTTAAACAGTTCCTTCAAAAACTAGGACATGCCAACAAGTAAAATGGATAGTTCACAATTATGAACAATACTGACTTGCCTTAACAGCAGGACCAAATCAACTCCCTTAGCATAACAGAATACTATACATTATATATAAAGAGAAGAATGCATCTTTAAAGTATCAAAAGGAATTTAGACAACAATCAAACTTTTGTGGCTGGGAAAAACAGGTAATCTTTCAGATGAACTTTCACCAAAAGTACCTGCAGCAATCAAAAACATTATTGCTGATTCAGCAGATCTAGAGGCAAGAGGGACAGATGAGGAACTCTGCTTCTCCAGAATTACATATAAAAATCAACAGAAAAATACAGTCACATATTTTTGCCAGACTCAGACTGTCCACCTACTGCTACAGCTGTGTCTTTAGCAGCTTATGTGCAAAACGCAGATAAGGATGGTTCAACTCACCTGCACAAAATCCTTCCATTGTTCAGCCACTGCCATCATATACCAAAATGAAGGGGGGCAGGTGAAAATTGACAGAAAATAGATAACATTTGTCTGGGCTTGTAGAGAGCTGAGCTATAAGGAAATCAACTTATTTCATATCATTTCCATTTCTTAACTTGCTAAATAATTTACCAGTTGCAAAGGAAGCATTGTGAAAAATGGACAAATGTTACTGAATTCACTGAGATAGCCACTGGTATCAGCTGGGTCAGGGAAGGTGATGGAATATAAACTTTTTTAGGGGAAACTGATATGTGCATTTTCAAAGTCTTTATATTGCTATAGGCAGAGCTGGTATTGACCCCAATTTTAGGTTGCTTAACACTTTCCATTTTAAACCTTTTTTTTGAGAAGCTGTCATTAACAATGCATGGTGTGCAGCAGGATTTTGAAATTCAGCAAGGAGAATAGAAAAGTGCCTTTTGTTTGTCCCATGAAATTCCATTCAGGTTTAATGAACTATAAACTTTTGAAAATTGCTTTTTCCCTTCTGCTTCTTGAGTTCCTCAGGAAACTGTTGACAACATTCCAAAATAATAACTGAATATGACTATTTTAAAATCTGGGACCATACCACTGCCAAAGCAACAATAGTGTACACTATATTAGGAACATTGGGAAGCTGCTGTAGCATTGAGGTGGAGTAAGGAGAACCAGACCGCATAACTCGATACTTGACCATTCAGACAGGACTGTTTAGAAGAGGGCTTGTCAAATCTTAATAGAAAGAGTATCTCATGGACCAACATCATGGACCCTTTCATGATCTCACAGTCTGCCTTTCCTTCCATTTTTGCTAGCAAAGTTTCTTAGCATTACTTTTCCATGTATGGAACTTGGAAATCTTGATGTAATTTTAGTTCTCTTTGGTGATAATTATTTTGTCCTTTTTTAAAAGAAATTCTCACACTGTATACTTTTGTTCTTCATTCCACACACCCCACCCATGTGTTCTGCGTCTGTCAACCAGAAACAAAGTGAACAAGCAACTTGTGACCAGCTTACCTATCTGCAGACCACCAGCAAGTGCTCTGGACACTATGAATTGTCACAGTTTGGGAATTATGGCTGGGTCTTCACTGCCAAAAATGGTAGATATTTTCACAGCAAGATAACTAACAAGTTAGCATTCTCACTGTAAAATCTTAGTGGAGACAAAGCACAGGTAGTTATTACCTCACTGTATCTACATGAGGTCAAAATTCTATCATCCCTCACCTTCTTATATCTAAGTAAAAACTAGAGTCATCGCCACTAGCATTTTATAGCAAGATAGCTAACTCACATTAATTATCTCACAGTAAAAAACACACCTTTTTGGCAGTGAAGATATAGTAGTCTAAGTAAAAACAACAAGGCATCCGGTGGCACCTTAAAGAGAGATTTATTTGGGCATAAGCTTTTGTGGGTAAAAAAACCTCACTTCTTCAGATGCATGGAGTAAAAGTTACAGATGCAGGCATTATATAATGACACATGACAAGATGGGAGTTACCTCACAAGTGGAGAACCAGTGTTGACAGGGCCAATTCGATCAGGGTGGATGTAGTCCACTCCCAATAGATGAGCAGGTGTCAATTCCAGGAGAGGCAAAGCCCCTTTTGTAATGAGCCAGCCACTCCCAGTCACTATATAAGCCCAAATTAATGGTGTTAAATTTGCAAATGAATTTTAGTTCTGTGGTTTCTCTTTGAAGTCTGTTTCTGAAGTTTTTTGTTCAAGAATAGTTACTTTTAAATCTGTTATAGAATGTCCAGGGACAGGGCCGGCTCCAGGCACCAGCACAGGAAGCAGGTGCTTGGGGCAGCCAATGGGAAGGGGTGGCACGTCCGGGTCTTCAGTGGCAATTCGGTGGTGGGTCCCCTCAGTCCATCTCGGAGGGAAGGACCAGCCACCAAATTGTCGCCAAAGAATAAAACGACATGGTAGAGCTGCCATCAAAGTGCCAACGTTTGCAGCTTTTTATTTATTTCTTTCTTTTCTTTTTTTTTTTTGCTGCTTGGGGTGGCAAAAAAGCTGGAGCTGACTCTGCCAGGGAGGTTAACATGTTCACCTACTGGCTTTGTATGTTACCATTCCTGATGTCGATTTGTGTCCATTTATTCTTTTACATAGGGACTGTCCGGCTCGGCCAATGTACATGGCAGAGAGGCATTGCTGGCACATGATGGCATAAATCACATTAGTAGACGTGCAAGTGAATGAGCCCTTGATGGTGTGGCTGATGTGGTTGGGTCCTCCGATGGTGTTGCTAGAGTAGATATGGGGACAGAATCTAAGTGTTATTAGATCATTAGTGTAATAATAAATTACCTGGAAGGGACAAGATAGAGTCCCCAGCAGCAAATTGCTGACAAGAGAGAGCATATCAGACATTAAAATGAGAGAAATTGTAGGATTGCACGTAAAAAAAAAATCTATTGTATCACTAACACCACTGGAGTCCTCTTTTGTCCCATAATGCAATAAAAATTATCTTCTCTGCTGGCATGCTAGGGTAACAATCACACTAAAGCATTAGGTCTCAAAGTACAGCAAAAGTGGACAGAGTACTGTCTGAAAATGAATGTAAGATCTTTCCATCAGAGGATAAGATCACACTACCTCTTCGCATTCCAAGAAGCTGAGAACAGAGAGAATTAGTGACATGTCGAGAAGTGACTAGATTAAGTATGTTTTGATATACACACATTACAAAGAAATCTTGTTGTTAGTCATCTTAGTATAGACTCTGCAACAAACACAAAATCATTCTTTGTGGAGACAGAAAATCAGCTACTAAGTAAATAACATTTTTATTCTGAAATTTTAAACTCCTTCATGCTCTAGCATTGAAAGAATAAAAAGGAAAAATAGCAAGTTTGGCTGTAGTAATGATCAGACTTTAATTTTAGAACATTACATTTTTTCTGTCTTTGTTATGATTATAGTGACTCCATATCTCTTCTCCTTATGTTTTGAATGTCAGGGTTTGCCAGCCTTCCCATAAACACAATTGAACCTAGAAATTGAAAGAGTATTAAATATGTTTACTGGTAAACATTTCTGTGGATTTCAGTAACAATTATTAAGAATAAGAACATTTTTTTCATCTATTCCTACTTTCCCTCGTCAATAGAAAATATGTCAGAGTTAAATGTAATGACACAAACAACATTAAATTCTTTCCCCCTATCTGGCCACACTGACCCTGCCAGCCCTTATTATTTGTATGAAGAAAAAATCCTATGCTAAACATATAAAATTTCATTTATATCTAAGCTACAATTGTATGGCTTAGAGTCCTTAAGATACAGTATTTTGTATCATACACCATACTGTACATGCAGAAAATGTGTAGTTCTGTAACCGTGATTGCTTTTTTTCCTGTGTACCAGAGATTTGTATTATGGACACTTGTAGTAGAGACTCCATATTTAAGGTTACTTTCTAAAAGGGCCTAAAATACAACAGAAGTTCCTATTTTTTCTCTAAAATCAGGTGACCAATCAGTGTGAAATTTCACTGTTCTATTTTTTGTGCTTTTTGAGTTCTCTGCAAAGTTTTTGGTTTGTTTCTCTTCAGAAGTTTTTAATAGGAAATCTATGTATCTGAGCTCCGACAGAAGTTAATCCACAGTAGTCTTAGCTTTTATTGTTGAACGATCTCTCTTTTAAAAAAGATCATCATTGCAAAATTCAATAGAAAGGTGCATCCTGACTAGATCTGGTGCAGCAGGTAAGTTTTGCATGAGTAGATATACTGTTAAGGGCAGCCCTGCACAACTCTTAAAGTGGGAAGGGCCATATTATTCCAAAGAAAACAGCTGAGGGCCAAACCCCCCTGGCCTCGCCAAACCCTCCCCCAGCGCCACCAAGCCCCCTCAGAACACAACACCCCCCAGCTCCACCCAATCCCCCTGAAATACTCCTCCCCCCAGCATCACACACCCCACGGAAATAAACCTTCCTTCCCCAGCACTGCCCCACCAAAACAGCGGTATTGAATCTTGGTAATATGTTATAGCAAGCCCCTAACGTAGTATAATTAAGGTACAAGAAAAATGCCTTTTTGCTAGAAGTACAATAAGATCTTCCCCCAACTTTGTGATCAATTGCCCTGTTGAATGAATGAGGTGTGAATGAGGAAGGTGTGGAAGGCAGGCACCTCCAGACAGCTGCAACCCTTGTAGAGGGGATGGGAGCCAGACCAGTAGAACAGGTCAGCCATTGGCTCCTCGCTCACCTCCTCAGGCCTCCACTCCCCCGGCTCGCCTACTTACCCCCTGCCACTGTCTGCCCAGTCTCCTCCTCAGCTCCCACCCCCCCGGCTCGCCTACTCAGCCCCCACCACTGCCCGCCCGCCTGCTTGCCTCCTCAGTCCCCCACGCCCCCGACTCGCTTCCTCACCTCCTGCCACTGCCCGTCCGCCTCTTCAGCCCCCCTCCCTCACCCACCGCTCGCCTACTTGCCCACCGCAGGCCTCACAATGAGCCCACCTACTCACCCCCCGCAGGCTGCACAGTGAGCCCATGCGGACCGCATGTGGCCCTCAGGCCACATGTTGTGCAGGCCTGGTTTAGGGTAATCTTAACTATTGTTCTTCTTCTAACTGAAAGTTTATGCACTGCGAACACAAATCTTAACAATACTTCAGTACATGTCAAGTTCTTGGTATCAATAAGTCACAGTAGTTTTGCATTTTCAAAAGATTTATTAGATCAACACAGTAAGTTACTTTAGGCAGTTGGAAAGAAATATTACAACTTTGATGGAAAGAGTTTCTTCTGGGCTAACCCATGGGCAAGGTTAAGTTTTTGTCATGGTTATTTTTAGTAAAAGTCATGGACAGGTGGCGGCATTAAACAAAAATTCACAGAAGCCCGTGGCCTGTCTGTGACTTTTACTAAAAATAAGGTTGCAGGGGGAGAAGCTCATTGCCAGGAGCTCCAGGCCCATGCCGCCCACAGCAGCTCAGGGTTGGCAACTCAGAGCTCCAGGGTTCCCACCACCTGTGACAACTCAGAGCTCTGGGGCCGACAGCTGGGAGCTATGGTGCCCCTGCTGCCCAAGGGCATGAGGCTGAAGCAGAAAATGTCACGGAGGCCTCAGAAAGTCACGGAAGCCATGATTTTCATAACCTCTGTGACGAAATCTTATCCTTACCCATGGGTTAGACATTTTACAATGATGAGAGGGGTAGCCATGTTAGTCTGCTCAAATACGTCTGTTAGTCTATAAGGTGCCACAGGACTCTTTGTTGCATTTTATAATGTATGCACTATTGTGCCTTAAGTCTCTTACTGTTACTTGCTGACCGCTCCGGTAACTCAGACTACCAACCCTGGGGAATTTTAGTCCCATCTTTCCACTGCCCGGAATAGTTTACCATTATTAAATACTTTTTACTTTGCCTCAGGAACTAATCCCTTTATGGTATGATCCTTGTGACTTCCTGCTGTTGCCAAAGGCCATTTCAATTTGACTCTAGTATTATACATAGTAAAATCCCATTTTTCTTCCCTATTGAAAGTCTCTTTTTGCAGTGAATTCACTACTCAGGAATGGTGTAAGATTCAAAATGGAAGTCTGGCTCTGAGAGAGGAAGTCTTTGTTAGAATCCTTTCACAGAGCTGTCTCTACATCTCCTCCTCAGAGGCTACTCAAAAGGCATTGGTTCTCATCCATGGCAGACCCTGCTTCCTTGACATTTATAGAGCATTATTAAGTTATTATGCAGTGTGCTGTGTGCTCAAACTTTTTAAAAATCTAGATAGTAGCCCATTAGTAAGAGGTCATCTTTCCCATTTAATTAGAAGAAATTTTTGCCCACCATGGTCCTGGAGGCTATCAAAAATCTCATGTAGCTTCACTGGTTCTTTTACATGTGAATTCACTGAAGATTTCCAGCTTGGATAACTTATCTTGGAAGACAGCATTCATATAAGGCCAGGAAAGGACATCTCTTCACATTGCCCAGTTAGGCAGTGTGGGTATTTAGCATTTTTGTCACCATGCTATGCAATATTGTGATACAATGTTCCTTATCCAGAATCTTATCTCACACAGCAATTTATTCTCCTGGTCCCAATAGAATTTTTATCTTCATTATAGCCATGGCTCTTCCTGGTGGCCATCCATCTAGAATTACTCTCTCAAGTCGATATGAGGTTGGGTCTTTTATTTAATTTATTTATTTATTTTGCACATTTGAGCTTATCTAATTTTGTTTTAAAATGGAAATATCTGAGACAGTTATTTATATATTCAGATTCCTCTCCCAGCAGTCCCTGGTTTTCACTATTTATGGGAGTCCTGGAAGCTTTTTACCAGTGCTGTGTGTACTGGCAAAAGATTGAACCTAATCAGCTGACATCTGACATGGTTCAGAATTACAGAAGGTTAATACTCCTGTTACATGACTGGGACTGGTGTCCACTAACTGTGATGGCTACTGTTATACTCCTATCACTCCACGTCACTGTAATATCTGAACACCTTTCTTTAGAGCATTAAGTGACATAATTAACCTCTATGATGTGAGGTTTAATGTCTATCTCATCCTCTCTCCAGGATGAGTGTTCAGACAAGTTGTATGTAGGAGGGGCAGTATAGCAGCTTCCAGGAAAGGGGGTGATTTTGTCAGAAGACCAGGAATTGATCCAAATATTCCAAAATAATCACACTGTTTTATAGAATTTGGCCCATTCACGCCTGATCTAAATAGGATGTATCAGGCCTATATTGGTCTTCAAATGCCTATCATTATGACAGATTTCCTGAAACTCCTTTCCAAAGTTGCTATAACAAAAAGTACTGATTGTGTAATTGTTAAAAATAACAGTAATTCTTCCTCTTTTATGGAGCCATTACCATCTTCTATAAATGAGTTGTCACTCCTTTTAATCCCTAATTTAAAGGAGTATCTTAGTTTTGACATATTAATTTCAGCACAGATCATAAAACAGTAGAGATTTTCATTAAACACTGGTTGTTAAAAGTTATAGCTTAAAAAAAAAAAAGAGGAATTTTCCCCTGGTATCTCCCTGCCACACACACACACACACTTTTGTGTGCTGATTGCTATCATATGGCTCTGTAATACAAAATAATCAATAATCACTGCCATGTGTAATGAAATAAAGGAATCAAACATGTTTATTCTGAATGGCATGATTTCCCATTGCATCAATGCCGCATGCTCCTTTAGTTCCTTTGGTTCATGTAGTTTATGAAATGTATTTGTGCTAAGGAATTTGCACTACCTAAAGGTTAAAATAAAAACTGGTATCACTCAATTAAATTCTATATGTGGGAGGGATGGATACGTGGTCTTAGCTTTGAATATTTCTGGAAAATAAGTGTTCTATTTCTGTTTTTATATTTCTGTTTATTTGGAAGGGGTTTACAGGATCTCACTTTAGCAGAATCATTTATGACGAGCATGAAAAATAATTTGAGAAGAGCTAAAGCTAAAATATTAATGCAAGAAGCTGACCTCAAACTTCTGCTGGGACCTAATGCCTATAGGATTATGGAGTCTATTATTATTTAAAAATAAAACATTCTTAAAAGAAAACTGATTTCACATAACTTCAAAACAACAGTTTTAGACATAAATCTTATCTAAAAGATACTTATAGATTCTGTCATGCCCAACTTTTAAATAACTGTATTAGCCTCAATGAACAAACTTTCCTCCAAAATCATTAGAATAGGAGTTCCAAACTCATTCTCTGGAAATGGCTGAATTACATTTTTTTAAATTAATACGCTTAGGTAAGGGCTACAAAGCTAGGGCAATATATTGCTCTCAAGCCACACAGTAGATGCCCCAATGGTATGTCACTAGAAGTTTTGCAAAGTGACTGAGGGGAAAATATGGTACTTAGGTAGTATCAACTATTTTAGTTAGCAAAGTTAAATGTTGCATTCAGCACCACTTGATTTGGGGAAGAGGTGGAGAACGAAAACCATGTTTAGGACTACCATAAATTCAGCTCTTTATTCTTTTCTGCGCACAGAACCCAACAGTATCCATTCTCTGAGCCCCTTCTCTTGGAGGTACAGAGCTCAGAGGACAAGCATTAAGAGACAGGAAAAGAAATGAAAACACTACATGTTCTACTGCTAATAGCAGTGTACTTTTAAAAATGATGTGGATGAAGCCAAAGGCCACTCGCCTTTGTCCAGTCCTCCTATATTTCTCCCTGCCTACATCCAACCACAATATCTATACATGCTAAGTGAATATTTCTGTTGATATTTATTCAGACTTGAGAGGTAATATTCTACTGAGATGAATGGGATACCTTTTGGCCATACAAGGCCAAATTCCTTTCTCAGTTATGCTGCTGTTAATTGACATCAGCATTATTGTCAGCTCTCATGTGATGGGATTTACAAACCCCTCCCTAAAGTAGAGGCAGGGGAAAGGCTGGAGTAGTACTGGACCAGGAAGCGCTGCCCCTCAGGCACTGCCGAGCATTTGTCTGGGGAAATGAGCTGTATAAAAAGAACTCCAGCAACCCAGACAGAGGGGAGGAGAGAAATCATTTCCAGGAGGAGGAGGAGGAGGAGCTCTTACTGAGGAGGTCTTGTAATGAGTCTTTCTTCCACTTCCTTGAGACACCACCCAAGAGGCAGGGAAAACCATGTAGAGGGCACAAAAGGGTTGCCTGTATATGTCAGCCCTGACACTCGGGGTTTGAGGCAAAGGACTGTAATCAAAGAGCAGCCTCGCCCCAAACTGAAACACCAGGTGGGGTAAGAAGTTGCCCACAGGAAGGTGAACAGGAGATGGGCAAAGCAAAGGTCAGCCTGTCCTGTCACACTTGGCTAGAACCTGGAGGAGTGAGAGAGCCTGGGATTCCCTACCCACCTGAGATTCATCTATGCCTAGCTCTGGGACAGGCAGGACTAGGGGGTTACTGATAAGAAAGCTGAGCCACCTGAACCCTGTTCTGACACATTGAACTGAAAGGGACTAAAGCAACAGGTCCTGACCAGTAGACCTACTGGCTGAATGGACAACCGTGCTACATCTCGCAATCTTATTGTGACATTGGATGTTTTTCTATCTATCTTTCAATGGAGCTGAAGCTAGCAAGATGGCTGCCATTTCCCTACAGCCTATCTGCATGTGGAAGGGAAGTTGGGTAAGTGTTGCTTCTAGGAAAAGGCTAAACTGATTCCATATTGTTTTTACTCTGCCATTATCACTTGTATCAATGATTGCTAAAAGTTTAAAGTTCTTTCTGTATATCTGTAGCTCATCAATCCTAGGAAGTAATGTGTGTTCTATGTGTGAGTGTGAACCACGGTGCATGAATTAGGTCAGTGGTTCCCAAACTACATATCATCCACCTTTTCCTTTATTGACAGGAAACAAACTGGGGGGAGAGAGTCAAGACAATTATAGAAAAGAGACAGCAGTTTTCCTGTCTTAACAGTTGAAGTGAGGATAAGCAAGCAGCCAGGGAGAGTCATGCAGTTTGTGTGCATTAAAAATTGACTTTTCAACCTGAAATTATCCCCCACACATGATGGCAGAAGATTAGAGGTGAATTAAAAAGTCAAAAGACAAACCAGAAAACATGATTTGATTTTTTTTTTAAATCTCATGATTTTGGGATAACTGACATGATATTTGATTTCTTGAGGCTGGCAATGCTACGTCAGTGAAATTATTCCAGATATACAATAATGTAATTTAGGAGCGAATCTGACCTATTTCTTTTGTCTGTCAATGCAGGAAGACAGCACTGCCTTCATTCACATTAGGAAGGTTCTCTTTACAACCAGAATGGTTAGAATTATTGATTCTCATATGAGAGAGGGAGCAGGTCAGAGAACAGAAAAAGAAAGCTGAAATTCTGCAGAATTTTCAACTGGTGTGGGGTCTGGATTAATAGATTAAACAAGCCACATCAGGCTGACAGGCCTGAGTTTGAAACACATATGTGAGAAGATAAAATGAAGACAGAGAATGGTCTGTATATGAATATATGTGAAATTTACATACCTTGTTAAAGAGACACAAATTCAAACCAACAGCTTTCCTAATTTCCTTATTAATAGTACTTTAGATTTTGTAAAGTTGTTTTGATTTTAACAGCTTTATTTTTACTGTTTATGTTTTTCTTTTTGCATTTCACTTATCTTAGATAATGGTCAGACTATGCAGTAAGAATAGGAGTACTTGTGGCACATTAGAGACTAACAAATTTATTTCAGCATAAGCTTTTGTGGGCTAAGGCTCACTTCTTCGAATGCATAGAGTGGAACACACAGACAGAAGATATTTATATATACAGAAAGCATGAAAAGTGGAAGTACCCATACCAACTGTAAAAGTCCAATCAATTGGGTAGGAATACTTCCACCTTTTCATGTTCTCTGTATGTATAAATAACTTCTGTCTGTGTGTTCCATTTTATGCATCCAAAGAAGTGAGCTGTAGCCCACGAAAGCTTATGCTGAAATAAATTTCTTAGTCTCTAACATGCCACAAGTACTCCTGTTCTTTTTGCGGATACAGACTAACATGGCTGCTACTCTGAAAAAAGACTATGCAGTGTTGTTGTAGCTGTGCTGGTCCTAGGATATTAGAAATATAATATAGGTGAGGTAATATCTTTTATTGAATCAACTTCTGTCGGTAAGAGAGAGAATCTTTCGAGCTTACACAAAAAGCTTGTCCCTCTCACCAGCAGAAGTTGGTCCAATAAAAGATATTACCTCACCCACCTTGTCTCTCTAATAGTCAGACTAATCAGTTTCACTTTTATTTGTAATTAGAAGTTTCATAGTCCATTTCACTTCCTTGTTCCCCTGCACTAGTACAGTGTGCTGTCCTGTTTGGGTTGCAGACACTGCACAGGAATGTTCAAATACAAACAAGAACATTTTTTTCTTAATTTTATTATCTTTCATATTTTCCCCATAAAATCCACATTTGGGGTTAGTGCTATCTGACACATACCCCTCTGAAAAATCTTAGGAGCGAGAGTGTAAATGCAATAACCTTACCTGTTGGATTATGTTTCAGGATAAATAGGAATGGGCGGTTAGCCACAAACTGGTTATGTGACATACTCATGATTGCTGCCATATGCGTGCCTACAAACACAAAGCAATAGACTATCTGTTAGGGATCAATCCTTAGACCAGCACAAAGTCTAAGCAGAAGGTTCAGGTGCTGGAGGAGTGCCTTTGGGGTAAAGAAGGCATCTTCCGTCCCCAAGCCAAGGAAGCTGCTAAGAAGCCACCCTGTGTGCAGCGGTGGGAGCGGGCGGAGGGAACTACCTGAAGCCAGTGACTGAAACAGCTCTGTTATTTTCTAATGTCCAGCAGATTGGATGATCCACTACAGAGAGCATAAGCAACGCTAGGCTCTGCACCATATAGCCAGTCACCTCCCCCTAGGATAAAGGAAGGAACCACACCCATTCTGGTACCAGAGGACTTCAGTGGCCATGGAGGATGAGATGGATTTCTACATCACAGATTAGAAGTATCAGTCAGTCATTCTTACAAAAGAGAATTTGCTATAACAGATCAGACTATTGTCCCATTATGTCAGGTGTCTAGTATATGGTGCAGTAAGGAGAAGTGATGTATCTATGTAAAATGCCTTTCACTCAGAGTCACACACACTGGATGAACTGCTGTTCTTGATTACCAAATAACAAATGTATTTTAACTGGCTTTTTTCTTTAGTTACAAATCATAAAGTCAACAGCGCAATTACAAGAACAAATCCCTCATCTATTATACAGCTGCTTTGTAATATGACATTTTCTTTGAGGACTTAGCACAAACTATTAAGATAATAACCTGCTGGAGATATCTTGAGACTAACTTCTTCAGCTCAAAATGTGCCATTTCATTTTAAAATTCATCTGAATGGAATATTGTAACTATAGTCTGTTTTAACTATAGTTATTACCTTCCTAGCAGGCATCTGTCAAACTGAAAGCTTTAAATGGCCCATTTAAGCAGTGATATATGTGCTCAAGAACAATGGTTTACAAGTGAAAATGGGCTGGTTAAGAATTAAGATATGATACTGCAAGACTCCGTCATTAAAATAAAATCAGGGTATCTTCTGTTTCATATTAACATCCTTGCTAGATACAGTAAATCATCTCCATTACAAAGGTCTTCAGGAGCAGCCCCTGGACAATATGGAATTTTGCCAGTCCTAAAAGCTAAAGCAGACATTATCATAAAGACAAGATGAACTTTTTCACGCAATGTAATACAAATACAGTGCACAGACTGGGCCCAGCAGTCTAGGGCTTACTTGTTACTATGTGAAGGAGCAGAATTCAAATCCTTTGCTCCTGGGTCAGCAGCAGCTGGGAAAACTGAGAAGACAAGAGCACTCAGCCTTTGCAGAACTGGGCCTTTTATCACTCCTTAGCCACTTTGAGAGTGACATTGATGAGCTCTAAAAGAACCATCTTCAACAGGCCTTAATAAGAGGGATGGTTGTCACAACACTGGGCATTTTGGTGGGGGTAGTTAATGGTTTTGAGATGCTTTGATATTAAGATGCCCCCATCACTGTAATATCTGAGCATATCCCAGTCAATAACTTGCCATCAAAATACCTAATATTACAACAATCATCCTTCTGATACAGAAAGAAGTAAATGCAAAAACTGAGAGGGGATATTTAGGGTTTAAGAAACACTTGGGAGGAACACTATGAGGAAAGAAAATGCAGACAGGAACCAAAAAACCTAATAGATGGTATACTTGGTTTGAGAGCAACCTCTGACTTCCTGCAGATAGTGTTATAAATATCATATGCACTATGTAATTCAATTAGTGTTGTTCGATCCAGGGACGGATTATTTATTAAGTACTTAATATAGAGAAGACTTTCAAGTAGCGTATCTGGGAGCTATGAATTCATTTAATAGCTACTAGCAAGCAGATTGCTTTCAATATTCTTCTTCACTAAGTGCTGAGTTGAGAAACAATGCACCTAATTCGCCTCTCTCATACACTCACAAACAGCAAGAGTAATTGCATTACAGTCCATGAAGGTACACAATGCAGAATTTGCTATTACCACCTAACTGTTAGCCGTGTTTTTAGTATGTTAAAAATTCAAATCAAACATATATTAAATTAAAACCCCATATATTAAATTAAAAAGAAAGAGTCCAAGGTGTGTTTTTTCTAGGACCTAAATGACACTTAGAAAACAATTCCTGCAGAGGAAACCAAATATGAAAATACAGACTTTGACAGTGGCTTTAGCAGTAGTCACTGCTCCACCCAACACTAGGGACTAGAGGGGTGCTGCAGTGATAATGGCCAGAGGCATTGTGCCTATGAAGGAGACTCAATTAAAATGCTGCCAGGGGCATTTGGTGGGGTGCAGAGCAGAGCACCATACGATACATAGAATGGAATGTGTATATAACTACCCAAAAGCTGGCCTTGAAAATTTTCTGTTGGTGTGGAAGGAGGGTGAGGAGATGACAACATAGCCAGGCTTCAACCTCACATCCATTTTATGGGATCAGGGGCCCTGGCAGTGCTGTGATTCCCTATGCCTTGCATTAAAGAAGAGCAAACATGAGATTCTGACTTCTCACTACACAAGTTGCACTACATTAGATCCTTTTGTCCTTCCTCTATCCTCGTTGCACTCGTGCATAGACATGCATATTTTAAAAGTGTGCTGACTTTGAGGGGTAGGGACAAGGAAAGCATACTGAAATTCGGAATAGGTACAGTGTGAAAAATCTGCTTAAAAACAAACAAAAACAACAATAGAAATCAGCACAGTGATTTGCATGACCTGCATTGATACCTGCTGAGCCTTTCATTTTGTAAAAGTTGCCTTAAAATCATTTATTTTGGATCCCCGCTGAAGTAGAAGTCACCAAGGGAGAACAGGTGCCTTTGATTGTAAACATACTGAAGAAAAAAATATCAAGTTATAGTCAAATATGTGAGTAAAGACTGGATTTTTTTATGTCTGATTATGGGTTGAGGAATGAAGTCCAGACACACATAAGCCTCTTGCATGCATTTTAATAATGTAATTTGAAATGGAAGAACCATGGGTGAAAAGTGCACCCAATGATTTGCATCCAACATTTACTAAAGATCCACTTGCATCAAGCTCAGAATACATCAGAGTCATAAGTATTTATCCCGATAAGCAAAGCAAATCTTACTTGAGGATGCTGCAGCTTCACTGCCATCTTCATTGACCTCAATACAAACTTTTTGGATGGCTTTAGAAATGTGTATGTCAGATGATTCTGAAGGGGAAATATATAAGTTAATACATTTTACATTTAAAGATAAAGGCTCATGCCCAATGCTTAACTATTAAAATCAGAAGACCCTTTCCATGTTCATTTCCTAGACCCTCAAAAAATACATCCAAGATTTCCACCACCACCCACTCTCCCATTAATGTTTGATGAGTTAAAGGGTGAAGAAAAAAGAAGCAAAGTCTAGGCTGGGGGAGAAAATATACCATATACACTTGTCTGTAGATACACACATATATTATTCATGTAATATAAGGAAAATGGTCTTGTTGGAACACTGGGATCTGAGAAATCTAGGTCTTAAACAATTTTGGGTCCATTCTGTGTGTGTGTGTGTGTAATATTTTCCATAAATTAGGAGTCCATGAACTTCAAACCTTAGATCTTCTATACATTCAAAATTACAATTCAGTTGCTCCCCATATTTTAACATCAATCTAAGAATAAGCCACCCTGATGTAGAGTGAGGAAAAAATTTGCTTCTGTGTTCGTCTGTGCACACAGAAGTGTGCTCGCATGCACATGCAGTTTTGCCTTGAGTATATATGCACTGTAAAGTACATGGTTAAAGTACATTATAATAAATGGTGATGACTACTGAAAACAGAGATAAAAGTTTCATAATTGTAATATCAGAACTATTAATCACTGCACCTGTTATTCCAGAAAGGTCGCAGCCGCCACTAAATATCTCTGTTACATTGAGGGAGTGCAGCGTTTCTTGTAAGTTCACTGTCTGTTCTATTTTAAACCTGTGGAGCATATAGAAAAGAGACTCATTGTATAACTATCAATATTCTCCCAGTCAATAAATGATTATCAATGGAAGCAGCAAGCCTAAAGGTTAGATCAGGAGGCAGGAAGATAGAAAATCTAGGTTATATCCCCTGTTCTGCCACTGATTTGCTGTGTGCTCTTGGGCAAATCGTTTAACCTCTCCGTAGCTCAGTTTCCCAATCTATAAAGTGAGTAAGTAGTTAAAGGCTACTTGCCCACTGATTGTAAAGTGCTCTGAGCTATATGGATGAAAAGCACTATTTAAGGCTTTGATAGTACTACTATTATGATTTTGAACAAGGGAGACAACGCTTAAAATTATGAAGAAACCAGACAGAGGCATTACATAGTCGAAAACTCAAGAAGTAAAGTGTCATTGAGTGCAGCTGAACTTACCAGTGGATATTAAATAGTGCAAATCTTTAATTTAATGTTAATTTGTCAATGTAGTGTTACTAAATAAAGCACCTTTTTAGATCGGTGATGGCTAAAATAACCATATGAGGGCTCACTTCCAAGCCAATGTTCACGTTCTGCTCTGCCCTCCAGGAAACCTGGGTTCTCATTTTGCCAGGGTCATTCACAAAGAGAGTGTGAAGTGGGTATAAAATGCCACCACTTGTGCAAGTGAATGAAGAGTTTTCATCTGGTAACATTTCACACTTACTTGGAACAGGTGTAAAGTTCTCACAAGGTATAAGGTAGTGGAAAATCAAGTCCAATTTGATCCTGTGTTCACTGACACCAATGACAAAATTCCCATTGACTTAAGTGGGAGCAGAATCAGGGCCTGATATCAGTAGGCTTTCTTGACTATTTTTGTGTCTAATCCCTAATGCTTCCATAAACAGGAGATTAGAAGGGATAATGAAAAAAAACAAAATATTGAGCAGTACATTATATACCTAGGGAGGCTTATTTCTACGTCTTCCTCTTGTGTTTCAGAAAACCAGTCTTTTATCAGCTGAGCTGTAATTAGTTTTTCTACTTCTTCTATAGTTACATCTTCTAAAGGAAGTGTTAAAACTAAGCTGAACTCCTTCCCTTTGTAAGGTAATTCCAACACCTGGTAGCTCACATTATTGTCAGAAAAATGACCTAGAATAAAGACAAAATCATGGGCTGCAGTAAACAAACTGCAACCACTAAGACAATATATATGATTTTATGGTCACCATGCAGACATGCATATTTTACATTACCAAACTTTGTTCTCAGCTGAAGATGCATCATTGGTATCTTAGTTACAGAACCATCTCTCTTAGTAAAATCCATCTCATGGGTAGCTTCTGCTTTGAACTTTTGCTTCCAGTCTCCTTTGAAGTAAATAGCATTCACCAGAATAAGCCTAGTGAGAGGACCAAATTCTTCACTTGAAATGATATTTTTTATTTTGCCTATCGGGGGGAAAAAGGACATGAGCAAAATTTTCACACACTATAAATACCAGCTAGTCTACTTTAGATGCAATTAAAATGAGCGTGCATGTAATATACAGGCTGTGATTTTAAAGATTCCCTGTTACGATAACACACTGAAAATAAGGCTATTGCACTCTGACAACAGAGAATAAATAGTTTGTCGTTACACTTTTGTACCAGTGAAGTGAACGGGATTTTGCCATTGATATAAATGGGAGCCAGAGCATGTTCATTATGTTAGGAGGGTTGTGCGTATAATTTGGAATATAATACTTTCCTGCAGAGTTCCAGGTTATATTGATATTGTCACAGTGCCCTGCACCTGAATGGAAGATTTATTTTTCAATGAACTTTCATCTTCCCCTTATAAAGAAACACTTGATTCATAACATGAAGGTTAAGTGATGTGAGGGTGTCTATCTAAAAGGAGGTGTTAATGACGTGAGGACAATTTAAATGCCAACATTAACCATTTCATTGCTTGTTATTTTAGCAGAAACAGCAAGCTAATGGGCTTCTCCATTGCTGTTGAATGTAGCAGCAGATATTAGGATGAGTACAGGGGGCACATAGTTGGTGTCAATAGTTGCTTTGGTAAGGAATGAGCAATTCAAATGCCTTTTGCCTCCAAATTTAAAGTCAGCTCTCCACCTGTCCGAAAGGGAAAGGGGAAGAACTCTCTCTTCTCCCTGATACCAGACCCCTAAGTGACTCCAGAATAACAGCAGCCTCTTCATCACTTACCACTCCTGGATACCAAAATCCCCTTTTGTCCCATACCCAGCTTCCAAAACCTCCAACTTTCCCGTGGCAACTTCTTTGGTTCAATTATTCAATGTCAATACAAAATGTGCAGCACATCAGAGTTAAAATATAGGAACAGCATAAAATAAATGGAATGTTATCAAACTGAACAATGCACAAAATACCATATTAATTGGAAAAGGAAGGTCAGAGAGGGCTTAGAGGCAGAGTTACATAATTCTGTGGACCCTGTTGTAAAGTTAAGGCTGACTGTTTCACATTGGACATGGGGCTTTGGCTGCTAGCTTCTATATTTACATGGAGTATCAGAGTTTATTTAGCAGCTGTATAGTGTTCTGAAAATTACTAGATTTTACTAACATGTATTAATGATTTACAGTAAATGTGAGAAATGGAACACTTGTTATTAACAAAATAAATAATCATCTACTTGGCAAGGAGTAATGTGTAAAAATGCCGTACTAAATAATTGTATTAAGAAATGCTTCACATGGCTGTGAATTAAAAGAAGATTATTAAGTTAGCAAACAGCCTGGCATTTTTCTCTTTTTAAGGGCTAGTTGCTGGTCTTAATAACAGGCTATACTGGAAACAAGGTACTAACTTCCAGATTCCTTCTTGCGAAGTCTCATATCTGCCACAGATCAATGATACAACCACCAACCTGTTCTATATATTTTAGGGCATTAAAAGGGAGGAACTTAACTAGCAAACAGTGATTTTATGAAAGCTGTAGAGAGAGTTTACCATCTGTTTTGTTTTCCACCCAGGTACTTATGGCCTCTGTGCAAGCTTTTGTGTCTTGGAAATTCACCAGTTTTATAGCAGTCTGAAAAAATTCCTTGTTGCTATGGAGATACTGTTCTTTTACAATGAATCCTTCTTGAAGGTAGAGGGCATTGGCAAGATTAAATGTAAATTCTTTCTTTTCTGAGGTGACAGAGAAAAGTGTCTGGAGCAGAGAGAATTCTTCACCTAAGGAAAATAAATGTTAATAGTAGCATCTTCATTTGAAGAACATAAAACAGCTGCGTAATAGCGTCGTTCTCCATATACAAAATGCATTCCCTAATCCCCTGAAGGCTCAGGTGCAGTACAACTAAGGCTGCTTATGTAAATGAGCAGCAATATTCTGATTGTTTCCTTTATGCTAAATGTACATTTTGAAAAAAATAGGAGATTCAGAGACCCACCACCACCACCACCAGCACCACCACTCTGTCCTCAGAATACAGGCCCTTTCTACCCAAGCTATCTTGTAAAGGTAACTGGTAAGGTGACTAGATATTCCTGAAAACTGTCAATGGTTTTAAGGCTTCTTCCAACATCCCTGTCAATGTTATAAAAAATTATTTTTGTGGCACAAGCCACCTGCAGATGCAGGGAAGTAAGCTACAGCAAAATGGTTCAAGACTGGAAAATTCTAATACTACCCCCTCCAAAGTCTGATTCTGAAAGTGACGAGCATTGCTTGTTGGGGAGGTGAGGGTAGAGAGAGAGAAGTAGGAACTCTTTTTGTTCTCTCTCCCACTCAAAACTCTCCTACGCATACCTCCTACACTCACTGAAACCATCCTCTCTCCTGGTCCTCTTGAGTGAAAGGCATAAACGTATTCTATATAAGGAACAACGTGCATTAGACTATACATACAAGGTTAATTCACGTCACCATCTTTAGAACAGAGACAAATTATGCCCCTCCTTACTCTCACTGGATGTACCTTACTCCACAAGCAGGGCCAGTGAAATCAGTGGAATTATACCTAGAATAAGGTACTACTCAGCATGAGTAAGGATGGCAAAGTCAGGCTCTTTTAACCTACATGCTCCTTCAAAGGATAGTATTGAATGAGCAAAGCATGAACTAAATCTATTTAAAGACAGGGCGAATGAATCTCATTGGTACACTAATTAAATAGATACTATGAGTTGAGTATTCCAAGTGTTTGACTCTGAATGCTTTTCAGTATTGGTAACATGACTGATAGAGAAGATTTTTGAAGCCACTTTCACTCAAACAAGCTAACCTTATCTTTCTTGAAAGACACTGCAGGGGACGGATAATGAGGGCACCCCTACCGAGTGTAGTTACACTTTAAAAATCCACAATGTATTGATTACATATTTGATTTCTTAAAGTTCCCAGGCCAAATGCATTCCTGAAGTAACTCCACTGAAGTCACTCATTACATCAGGGCTGAATTCTGGCCTCTGGGAGTCATTTAATTCTATAGTTTAATGCATGTAAAAAATGCAGCTTGCAGCGTATCTTCCCTCTTATCTTATGTTCCAGGCTCAGCTCATTCTATTCCTCTCCTGTTGTGTCACATTTTTATAACAACACGGAGATATGAAATCCATTTAGTGTTGTAAACACCCACTCTAACTAGTTTCCGTTAGTGCCATAATGCATTGCATAGGCATTTTGGAAACATCCCTTTCTGCCAGTGACTAGCAGCACGACATGTGGCAGAGGTCAGAGACTTGATTTTCTAAGTAACTTGTCTGTTTAAATATTTTCTAAAAAAATAAAAATGGTTAATATTCATCTGCTTAAATGAATGGATTTATGTCATGCACTGAAGATCTATGAATGTGCTATAAATGCCCAGCTGTCCCTTGACAAGTCATTATTCTTGGGAGTCCATGGAAAAAGACCATTGTAGCAAACAAAGTGCTGCAATGTTAAAAAATGTACTTTTCACATAGGATTTGACTGTAGCTCAATGATCTCTATTAGGACAGATTGGATTAAAACTATTCAAAGCAATTAAAATTGACTTACTACATTTCCTGGAACCTGTAATTGAACACGGGCTTCAATTATTGCTACTTCTAGCTGTTAAGAATGCAGTGGTTTTTGTACAAAATGTACAAATTTTAAAATCATTTAGCCAACAAATTTTTGCTAGTCTTTTTCATTGTAGAATTACCTATTGTAGGTTTATTTTTGAAACTTATAATGACTTTCCTATTACTCTTCATTAAGATGATATTAAATATAAATAAGGAAGTGGAGGCCAGGGGTGAGTGGCTGGAGTTGACTTCTTATACCCCTTAGGCCAGATTCTGTTACTCTTAACTCATGTTTGGGAGCACTGCACTCCGTAAGTAGTCTCGAGACTTCAATGGGATGATTTATGGATCAAGGTGCTATGCAAATTGTATGTATAATGTATTAGGCCCTACCAAATTCACGGTCCATTTTGGTCAGTTTCACGGTATAGGATTTTAAAAATCACAAATTTCATGATTTCAGATATTTAAATCTGAAATTTCACGGTGTTGTAACTGTAGGCGTCCTGACCCAAAAGGCAGTTTTGGGAGGGGGGGTTGCAAGGTTATTGTAGGGGGTCATGGTATTGCCTGTCTTACTTCTGTGCTACAACTGGCAGCGGCTCTGCCTTCAGAGCTGGGCAGCCAGACAGCGGTGGCTGCTGGCCAGGAGCCAAGCTCTGAAGGCAGCACCGCTGCCAGCAGAAGCACAGAAGTAAGGATGGCATGGTATGGAATCCATGTCAGTGACTGAGCTGGCTGCTACGGAAGAACCTGTTCTGAGAACAAGAAACGTCCATGTGATCAGAAAGCAATTGTGGATCAGAGATGGTAGCTGCTGGCCAATGTCCTCTATTTACCCTGTTCTGCATCTTAGATATGTCCATTTCTGTTTTACTAGTTAGCTTCATTAGTTTGAGTGTGATATTTGATTTGTGTTTTAAGATAAGAGAATGAGATCTAGCAAAAGGAGCTAGTGCCATATGACAGTGATATAATCATTCAAAACCCTGATCATCATGTCATGTGACATGAGCTAGGTACTAAATGCCAGTAACTAACCAGCACTCCTGTGTGTTTCACCATCATTACACAGCATAAATGACAGTAGATCAAGCGATACTCACCATCATTATTTCCTTGCAGTTTCAAAGCTTGTGTTATCTCATTAAGTGCTTTTCCCTTTGCCCCCAACTGCACTGTTCCAAGAAGTAAAGCAACACCAAGCGGCGAGTGTATGATGTTCTCCTCTTCAGGAGAACAATGGAGAACTTGGTAGAGATCCACTGCAAGTTGTGTAATGCTATCAGCCATAAGATTAGAGATGGGGCTGCAAGTTGAGGACATTCCAGCTGTAATCAAGAGAAGGCTTTGAAATAAAGCACTTCTCATTGTAGTACAGTTTATTGCAGCGTTTTCCCCTCTGGAACTGAAATCATATTACAAAAACCAGAATAGTGATTTAACTTCACATTACCACACTTGTCTGAGAAGTTATGTTAAACAGCATCTAGCTCCTTCCCATAGTTCTACTGGTCAAGTTCTTTATCTCACCCATAAATTACACACCTAGTATAAAAGAAACTTGTTAACACTAGGAAATGTTACCTTTGATCTCTAATAGAATCTTATGTAAATTATCCCTTAAAGTAAACTCCTATACCTGAAAAGAGATTTAATCTTGATAAACAAATACCTATATAAGAGTAGGTTAACGTGAATATTTAAAGATTATTTGCAAGTATCATTCTGTGCAACTTTTGCATAATGTATGAAGTGTTCCCCTGTTAAGTTCACTATTTACCAGAGTTAGAAGTTATCCTTTAACAAGTCATAGGAGGGGAAAAGGAATGTCCTTTACAGTAACTCCTCACTTAAAGTTGTCTCGCTTAACATTGTTTCGTTGTTAGGTTGCTGATCAGTTAGGGAACATACTCATTTAAAGTTGTGCAATGCTCCACTCTTACGTTGTGTGGCTGTCTACTTTCTCCACAGCTGGCAGCCTCCCTATGCACCCCCCCGGTGCCTCCCACCCGCCGGCAGACCCCACGGATCAGCACCTTCCGCCTCCTCCCCCTGCCTCCTGCCCTCAGCAATCAGCTGACTTGCAGCATTTTGAAGGCAGGAGAGAGTAGGGAGGAGCAAGGACTCGGCGCACAGGCTCCCCCTCCCTCCTCTGTCTCTTGTCAGCAACAATCAGCTGGCTTGCAGTGTTTAGAAGGGAGGGGGAAGGAGCCAGGGTGCAGGGTGTGAAGTAAAGGGGGAGGAGGTGTGAGGGAGAAGAGCCGGGTTAAGGGTGGAGGCTTAGGGGAAGGGGTGGAGTGGGCAGGCTGAGGGTTGAGCCCCCTGCCCCTGGTGCTTGCAGAGTAGAAGAAGCTGTCCTGGAACCTAATGCCCCCTCCCCCATTTACATTAATTCTTATGGGGAAATTGGATTTGCTTAACATCGTTTCACTTAAAGTCGCATTTTTCAGAAACATAACTACAACATTAAGCGAGGAGTTACTGTATTCTGTACTATACTCATCCATTTAATTGATGTTAGCAACAATTATATACACACAGCTATATTACTACAATTGTACATAGTAAAAAATACCAAGCTGTGCTTGATTTTATCTGGAGTGGAATATAGAATCCAAATGGAGATGGTCTGTGGCTGCAAAATATTAATCTGAATCTTTAATTTTAGGGTGTTTGGATCTGGGATTTTGAATCAGTGTATTAAGATAACAGGGGGCCATTTGTACAATGCAGAACAGAGATGAACTTTCAGACTCAAAAGTGTGTTTGAATCCAGGATTTTGATGTGGGTCACTCTTAAATTCCAGGTCAAATATTGCTTTAGAAATGTAGCCTCATAATACAAATGTAATTTGAATAGACCTGGTTTTATAAAGCACCCTTCAAGTCTATCACAAAAACCATTTTACTAAATAATGAATTAAATTCTGGCACAGTAATACAGCAGATATTATAAAACTTAAAATTAACTCACATGAAGCCCGGAATTCAATGGACTCCTTTCTGCTCAAGAGTTACTTTGGAATTGTTAAATTCCAGCTGTGCAAGCACCAAGGGCAGACAAGAGGGAGGATACTTCTAATGACGTCAGCATTGAGTATAAGCCTGAATCATGTTAAGAAACTAGAGGTTGGAATTTTCAAAGGAGTCTAAGGGATCTCCCTTAGGCTGCTTTGAGCAATCTCAGCCTAAACCCCTAACTATCCATTTCAACTAGGCTACACTAAATTCATAATCCAAAGTCCACTAAAAATCACTGGATGTTTTCCATTGAATTTAATGGCTTTAAACCCTAACACGTTAAGTTGCAGAATTATATTTTGAATTCAGTTACAATTCCCCACTCCCATTCCTGCTGAAGTCACTGAAAGCACTTCCATTGATTTCAATGGAAATAGCAATCAAGCCCATACTTACTGCTTTGTCCTACCTTAAGAAAGCTATACTTGAAAGGAATTTGGATTAGGCAATAATAAAAAAACACGCTTACATAATTAAAAATATTTAGTTGTTTTATGCTAGCAGCAACCAGTAATGTGTTTCCTGTTTCCAAAAGCAATTTAAAGAATTAATGTATATGCTTACCTGGAAAAACAGTTTCACCTCTCTCTCCACCCTTCACAGTAACACTATACTTAAAAACTGGTTTGCCTTGAAACGAAAAAGAAAGGGCAACAAGGACAAGGACACGATTCTATGTTTATCATGAAAAGCAGCATGATTAATGTACCAAAACCCGTAACAGGTGGCCACAAAGTTTATTATGAAAATTTGTCTTTCTAAAATGTGTCAATATTAATTGGGATGTCTTGCCTTATGTAAGAAATTAATGGAGAGAACTGTGTTTCAGTTTAATGGGATGACAGCATAACTCAGAAACGTGACCACCGTTCTAATGTGCCCTTCTGATCCTCTTAGTTTACCTTGAGAGAGTCTGCATTTGAAGCAGAACTATGGACTATGCTCCTAAATTGACCCATAGAAATAATGGTTACTTTTTCCACATGATTTCACCTGCAAATTGCAAATACATCAGACATTGTGGCTGTTTGTATTTTAAGCATGACTGGGAGGGGAAAGGGGACAAAGGGTTACATGAGTTTAGCCGCAGTCTATAGTAGAATAGTCCAGAGCATTGGGAGGTTCTTGCCTCCACAAGGCGCAGTTCTGCCTGGAGTTCCCCATTTTGCTGGGGCAATGATTGAGGGAAGGCTCCTTATTCCATCCTCACACACACAGTTCATAAGGGCTGGCAAAATTTTAGCCTAAACAGTTTAATGCAACAAGCAGTGATAAAATACTGTGACATTATATAATAGATATAAGGAATACGTGACAGTGTGGTGTAGAGGTTTTAGGGTGTGTCTACACTGCAATTAAAAGCCTATGGCTGGCCCGTGACTTAAGCTCCTGGGATTTAGACTCAGGGGCTGTTTAACTGCAGCGTAGACATTCAGGCTTGGGCTGAAGCCTGGGCTCTAGGACTTTGCAAATGTGGAGGGTCCCAGACCTAGGGCAGCAGCCTGAGCCCAAATGTCTACAGTTAAACAGCCCCTTAGCCCAAGTCTGCGGGTGTGGGCTAGCCATGGGTGTCTAATTGCAGCGTAGATGTACCCTTAGTCATCCTGAGTGTGGAACGGGCCCATCACAAGTTACACAATTCATCCAAAATGCATGCCAATAAAAAAATGATAAAATACTACCCCAGTCAGACATTTGACATAGCCTGTATGTACTACAGAAATAGTATTTTAAGAAGTTTGAGAAAACAGTTAGTGCCAATATTTATTATTTCTATAAAGCCAGGCTTCCTTAGTACAGAACCACAACTGCACAAGCTTTAGAGGAAGAATTTTATATATAACATATTGCCTAGCTTGCACCTCAGAGCCACATGACTTTGGAGACAAGGGTGGGAGTAGGTTGCCTTCCATTTCTAGAAGCATTTCTATGGCAGATAGCTTTTTAAAAAAATTGGCTTCTGCTTGAAGCTAGTCAGTTCGGAAATTTAAGTGGAACTGAGATCAGAAGAAAGTTAATTCATGTGACTCAGCACCACACATTTGACAGGGACAGTATCCTTTGCTCTATCAATGCTCTCAGCCTTGTTCACTTTTCCTTCAGCTTTTCATGAAACCACCTCCATGCCTTCATCCACATGGACACCCATGTGTGGTACAGCTCAAGCTCATCTGCAGTGCCCTGGCCCTGCCACAACCAAATTCCTCTTGAAGACTCCTGCCATGGTGCTGACAGTGAATTAAAATGACCTGTATGTGAGGAGCATGTTGTGCTTGTTGCCTATATTCCTCCTCCATGGTCTACTAAGGGCACTCACTCAAGGGTTCTCAGAGGCCCATGTCCCTCTCCCTCCTGATTGTGGTTTTCCCAGGCTGCACAGTTCCCTACCTAAACTGTGCTATTTTCAGCAAGCCAGACTGCCTAAACAAGCTAGCGTCTGCACTTTGCTTTCTCCCCAGAGGCTAAAAAGAGTATAATTGCCACAGTAATAAGTTACCAGATCTTTCTAAGCAAGCACATTTATTCTTAAGGTGTGAGCATTATAAAGAAAACATATGAAAACAATAAAAGAACATACACACATACAAAAAGTTTACCAGAGATTACCCCCCAACTCCAATCTAGTTCTCTGATAGGTATCAGTGCTTCAAAACCCACATCTGGATTTCCCCCATGGTTACAAGTTCATAACTGTCTCAGATTCAAAGCTACAATGAATAGCTCAGTCATTCCTTTATACAGCTTGGGTCTTTGATCTTGATCTCTTGTAACAAGTAATCAGCATACAATGGCCCACCCTTGAAGGCACAGCTTCTATGGGCTGAGTTTCGGCATAATCACAGGTGGGAAATTTGCATTCACCACCCCCCTACAGATTCCCCAGGGAAACCACTTAACACACTTGGTTCCAAAAGTGCATTCTTGTGTGGCACATTGTTCAATATAGTCCTTTGAACACGCTGGTCTCACATAGCATCCCCTCTCCACCGAGGGGTTACCTACAATCCCAGCCCACAATAAAACAAACCATTCATACAATGGACCCCAAAGATATTTAAAGTTAATCTAATAAGGTCTCCCAAGGATATTGCAGGAAAAGGCCTATCTTTCACACCTGTTTCCTTTCCCCTAAAATCCATGCACTTGTCTATCCTTACATTGTAAGCTCCTCAGAGCAGAGATCATGTTCAGTGTTTGGAAAGCACCAAGCACATAGTGAGCACGACCATAAAAACACAGTAAGCCATGATAATAACGTGGAATATGTGAAATGGCTGCGGGTAATTTTTTGATATTTTATAAAATGCCATACACATTTATGATGCTGTATAAACAAAATGCAGGCAATGTTATAGTTCAGTTAAATTGATCTTAGGCACTACCTGTTACAGTAAGTAAATAATTGTCAAACAGAAAAGTCGGATTTTTTAATACACTGCTTCTCTTTAGAAATAAATTTATACTCAGGAACAAAATAAAGTTTACAAACACTCAAAAACAGGAGTACCAGTTCTTCTAGCTATAAAAGTGTTCTGGAAATTTATTCTTCACATTCAAGGTCTGTAGTTTAATTGTTTTGTACGCCTGTGCTTGACTTATTGGTGCAATTGTTCACTGACATTTATTTCCATATTGCCAAGGTGATCAGAAACAGCTCTGAAAGGAAGATGTTGAGTTAATTATACATATGCTGTATTTATAAGTCTTTTTAGTTTTAATGTTATGACTATTTATTAATGTCACTGCAGTGTTCTTATAGAGCACATTTTGTTTGCTTTAAATCACTCTTATCATGAGTTTATCTAATGTTTTGAAATTCATAAGGAAAAAAAACTGGAGTTCCTCCTACCAGTCAAAACTAGCATTCTACCCCTTTAAATACTTATGCACACGAGTTTATTTACACACATGTATAGTCCTATTTAACTCAGTGGGGAAATCACATGTTTAACAGTTTGCAGGATTAGGCCTGCAAAATGATCCAAATTAGCAACCCTTTGCATGTGGAATGGCCAGTAACTTCAGGCAGATTTTTTTCTGAAAGGCTAGTTGTGCAGACAAACATGCATGTAGTGCTCTGATTGACTTCTGTTACTTCAATGAGACTTACATGAGTAAAGTTATTCACACTCAGTACCTGGCTGCAGGAAAAGGCCCTGTAAATACTGTGTAAGGAGAAGGTCCCAAGCAAATACTGACAGACTTGACCCTAAAGGTAGGACTTACTCTGTTAAACTGTTTGTGGCAAAGTCAGCTTCATTCTATATATGGTATTCTTTGCACTTACCTTCTTTGTAACAACAGGAAGGTTTATTTTTCTTTCATCTTTGCTTGCTTCTTATTTCTTATTATCTTGCCTTCGTTGCACATTTGCTCACACATTTGCCTTGTTTTTTGTTCACGATCCAGAATTTCTTTTGGGAACAGACTCTTCTCATCAAATATAGCTTTCAAGGCTATAAAACAGGACAGACATTCACATCAAAAATCAATCATGTTTGGTAAGATGCACTGTTAAAAAGAAAGCCACTAGAGGAGGGGGAAAAAAACAGAAACAAAACCAGAATAAATCTGAGAGAACAATACTGACTTTTTGCTTCCAGATCTGCTAAGAGAAGTTTGTGGATCTTTGAAAATTACTTTACATTTTGCTTTTCCTTTTTGGCTTAGTCTGTACATTAAGCATTTAGGCCCAGATTCTGCAAAGAATGCCCTGTGGATAGAGTCCTGTGCCTACATAGTCTACTCATATGGAGCGCTCATTCTAGGATCTGCACCTTAAAATTCCAGTCTGCCTCTGAAGATGTGAAGCTATGAACCCTGTAACTGAGAAGGAGAAAGAACAGAGGTTGTTGTGTTTTTTAAAAACAAAACAATAAAACACTGTTCTTTTAATTTATTTTAATCTCTTTACTGCTGCTAAAGGGTCATAAAAAGCTGAAATCAAATTATCCTGTATTGAAACAAAAGAATTTAAACTGCTAGTTGACTGTCTGCATGACTGAGCAAGTGTATTCTACAATCATGTATTTGGGCGCACAGCTGTCTGGTCTCCAGGGATCTCTAGTCCAAGATCAAGGACCAAATTCTGCCCTCTGCTGTGTATATGTACCTTCCATTAAAATCAGCCCAAATGAAGCATTAAACAGTATTTCACTGAGTTGCTACCCTGATGCCTGAGAACATCTCTATGAGTAGCTCAGAGATGGGAGGCATACCTGGACCATTCCCATGGAAGAAGAGACACCCAAAGAATTCATTAACTTGATAAGGCTTTTATATATTCCTATGTTGTTACCCAGGTGATGCCTTCATCATTTAAAACTAATTAGAACATGTACCTGAGCTATTAAGATTGTGGATATGGCTTAATCACTACACTTAGATGTATGTTTACTTGCATTTTAACAAGCTTTATACATAGGGATTGAGCAATATTCCCAAATGACCGTTAACAGTGCAGAGACCATAAAAATAATCATAGCTGCACTAAAACTAACTGTGCAGTGCTCATTGTTTCTTAAGCAAGAAGTTGCATCCTTCATGCAGAGTAGGAGATAAGGAAGCACATGGCTCAAAGAATTAAGAGCATCATTTTCACAGGTGATGAATATCAGTAGTTCATACTGACTTCATCTTGAAATCAATGGGAATCTCTCTATTGACCTCAATGGGTTTTGGACAAGATCCTTAATGATTTAAAGGATTAGAATTTTAAATAATTTACCATATTCTGATATTAAACAGAACCAGAAACAAAGGTAAATGGAGAAAAGACTAATTAATACGTTATCTGTGTTTAATACATAACTAACTTGTAATTTACTAATTGGCAAATTTCTGAAGAAATTAGAGAGCAGTTCTAAAATCATTCAGAATATATTTGGAGTTTACAGTTTATTATATCTAGGTATTTGTCTGAGTGTGAATAATCTTGACTATGATTTGTTGTTATTAATACTTAGGGAAACAACTGGGCATTTAGTTCCTGATCCAAAGGCCACTTAAGTCAATGGAAGTGTTTCCATTGGCTTCAATGGGTTTGGGAGCAGGACATCAAACAGAGCGCACGTCCAGACTAACCCGCGGCATCGGCGGGTTAAAATCGATTGCTCGGGGATCGATATATCACGTCTAGTCCGGACGCGATGTATCGATCCCCGAGCGCGCTTACATCGATTCCGGAACTTCATCAATCCGAACGGAGTTCCGGAATCGACACGGAGAGCCGCGGACATCGATGCCGCGCCGTCCAGACGGGTGAGTACCTCGATTTTAGAAATTCGACTTCAGCTACGTTATTCCCGTAGCTGAAGTTGCGTATCTAAAATCGATTTTAATACCTAGTCTGGACGTGGCCAGAGTAAGAGTTAGACTTTGCAAGTGGACTCACACATGCAGACCTCTGCATGTGTGCAAATTCCCTACCTCACAGGGGTTTTGCGAGGATAAATACACTTTCAGGTTGTAAGGTGGTCAGATCCGACAGTGGTGGGGGCTATATAAGTGCCTTGGACAGGCAGAATTCCCATGACATCAGTAGGACTCTGCACAAGATCAATGGTGCGCTTGTGCACAGGCCTTAATTGAACAAGATAATCAAGCACATGCCTAACCTTCATGGGACTTCAATATGGCTACTAATGTGCTTACAATAAGTCACTTGCTTAAGAATGTGCAAGATAAGGCCTAACTGTTGACATTTTAAAAAAAATTCTCACCTTTATTTTGGTAACTGATAGCCCATAATTACTAATTGGCACAAACGTGACTGACCCAACAAGGATCTATATTAAAGATCCATGATTGGCTAATAGTTGCTTTCCCAGATTAGTGAGATGCCATCACCACTTTATTATATACTTTGATTTATTAAGTGTTATGTTTGTGACATTTGATCGTTAGTTTTATTACTTTTGTACCTACCAAATTACACCTCATTCAATTCTTATTACACATTGGATCCCACTCTTTCCTTTTTGTGATTTTATGTTATTTTGGTTAACAGAATAGAATGTACATATCAAAGTGTAAAATCTGCTTCTTTAGTCTACGCATCATGAATTTCAGTTGGATTAATGAATCAGTCATACATAAATATAACTCTACTATTCCACACCTGAATCTTTCACAGGAGCAAGACAGAGACAAAGCGAGGGAGAGACAGAGAACACCAGTAGGTTGGTAAACATACACTGTGAGAAAAAAAGATATTTTTACCAGCTGGGAACAAGCACCTGACTAGTAAATGAAGTTCATGTGGCAGTTAATCCAACTTCAAGATATAGATTACAGAAGCAATTTTTAAAATTAAAATGTGGACATGCAATGCCAAAACTTGGCCTTGCTGATTCAGCTGCAAAGGCTTTCATTTAATTGGTTCACCCCCCTGACACACAAACACTATCAATGCTTTCCTCATACTTGTCAATTGACCCTTGCTATCTGGCTCACACAAACCTGACAGTAACTCACCTATAACCATAAATTATTGACATTAAAATTGCTAAATTTTGTAGATAAGCCTTATCAAATAAATATTACAATGATGTGTTTTACAACAAGCCCTAAATGCTACAGTAGGATGGTTAGCAGTGATGTTTCAACATCAGAATTTCTGAAGGAGCAGCAGAAAGGAGAAGCATTAGGGAGTCATCATGGAAAGTGCCAGAGAGATTGCAGTCACAATAAACAATCAGACAACCAATTTTCTTTATGGATCAACACTTAAGCAGTTTCATAAACCTTGTCAAAAAAGTCAGCTTGATTTTGTGTGGGAAGGAAAAGTGTAGGTTGTCAAGAGGTACAAACAACCCATATATATTTTAAAGAACAGTCCGATGTAATAATTATTTTATTGAGGATCTATTTTGTGATTGTTTTGTAGGAATATGTAAAGCACAGTGTAGTGGCCCAAGGGCACTCTGTAATGATAGAGTATAGCAGTAAATGTTATCTCCAGTCAGCCTGCATAGAACTGCTCTGCACTTATCTTCTCACCATTTCCCTCCTTGTTTCATTGAATTTTTAGTTTTCACGAGTGCTTTTGCTATTGCCAGCATCTGAAGATTCAGAAGTTGGGTGCGAAAAGCTGACTGAAGAATTGTCTCTTTCTGCCATTTCTTGAATGGGGCTACATCAGAGATGGCATTGTTCCGCATGCTTACCTAGAGACCCTTCTGCCCCATGTGTCAACTCCTGTCTTTTTTTGATTGTCAGTGGGAAGGAGACCAGTGTGTGTTATGAAAATTTCCTTAAAGGGGGACTCCTCAGCATGCTACCAGAAACATCCCACTTTATGGGGACACAAATCAGCTTAGCAGAAATTCACTGGTATTGCCTTCCAAATCTCTCTCTCTCACACTGGGATCGGTTTGTCAAAACCTGTTAAAAATAAGATTGTTCTTTTCTGCCAAGAACAGACTCAGAAGTGAATGCTTCAGAGTAATCCTGTCAATGAACATTTAGGGCCTGATTCAAAACCTACTGAAGGAAAGACCTCCCATTGACATAGACTGCGGTAGACTTTGGATCAAGCCCTTACAAAATAAGAAGCTGTTCAAATAGGATTATGTGTCCTGCTGCTGTGTTGAAGCCCCAGATCAGCAACTAAGCAATAAATCTCAGAGTTCTCTATTACCTTGTCTTTGGCGGCAAGGTTTATTACCCCCCGCTGAAATACCGCCGAAGACCATCTGCAACTGAAGGGCTCTCTGCTGAATTACCACTGAACTCCCGGAGGGGTGAGTGTAAAAAAAAAAAGTTGCCCCCCCTCCCGCATGGCAGTCCCGATATTTTCCCCTTACCATCTGTTCACCCTAATTGTAAGATGGCCCAAGGAGGAGACTAGAACCATTATTAACTCCCTATCAGTAGAAAAATTCCATTACCTTTGGTTCTGGCTCAGGCTTGCTCCCAAGGAAAGACCCCATGAGATTCTGTACTTACAGATATGCAAGATAACAACTACTGAGGTTGTGAAGTCAAAATGTCTGTTTACCAGTGGAGTTTTGCATGGTTTTCCCATTGAAGAATTTATGTTTCTTTCCTTTCTGGATTTTGCTTTCTTTATATTTTTTACCCAATATCGTCTTTTCCCATGGACTGATCCTAGGAAGATACAAGTGACTCTTTTTGGCCAAAATTTAAATGCAAACACAAAATGATAGGCATCTATTTTGTCTCCTCCTGCAGTTTCTATTTTTATCCTTTGCCTGGCATATGTTATCATGCATTCAAAGGGTCACACGTTTCTGTGCCCATATATGCTGATTGTCAGAATATAGCGCATGTTCATAGCTCCATATGGCTTTTGTTTCAGTAACCAGATGCTATATGACTACATATAATCTTATAGGGCCTGATTAGAAGTTTATTGAAATCAATAGAAAGGCTCTCATTGACTTCAATGGGCGTTGGATTGGGCCCATAGTCATTTTTATTATTCATGTGTAAAATGACTATCTAAAGATTGCAAAAATCTCTTTATAGTGAATGAGAGTTTTCTTTCACTAAGATCCCATGAGAGAAAGCACTTTTAGGCCATTTACCAAGACTCCGATCCATCCTCCTAGACTCAGAGAGTAAGCTCTTTTTCTTGTGACTATAACTGGGCAGAGAAAGGTAATTCTGTTTCGCAGAGGATTTCAAAATTTGGAACAAAACCCCAACATTTTGAAGTTCTCTGAAAAAGGGAGTGTAGTACCAGCTCTGGGGCCTTGTAGCCTACCCAGAGCTGTAGATCTGGAGCCCCAGACTGCCAAGGAACTGGGCCAATGGGCTAGCAGGAAACTTGGCAGGCAGGTTTTCGTTGGAACTTTGGCAAAAATGGAACCCTCTCTGTGAAACGTTATTGGAATTTTTATGACCAGCACTACTTTCCATCCAGACTCACTCTCATTCTATTAAAAAAAAATAAATATGAATAGCCTACTACCTGAGCCACAGCCTCATGATATTATAGGTCTACAAAGAGAACATGCTGTAAAGGAGTGTCACTGTATCTTTAATGCTTTGGAAACACATCAACATGTTCTAGCAATAAGCACTAAGAGGCCCCACTTCTGATGCATCTGGCCCGACTGAAGATGTAATTGCTCCCAAGACTACATACTAGTGAAATATTTACTAGAGTTCACAAACACCATTCTCCTTTCTCATATGCTTGTAAAGAGGAATTAGAATTGGAACAATTCCACCTCTTTGTCTTCAGGTGCTTCTGAAAAAAATCAGCTCTCTCTCAGGAGAAGTCTATTAAACCACCTGTTCTGCTCCAGGATAGAAGGGAAATCTAGCATTTCTCCAAGCACACATTAGGTATGTTTCTGAAAATAGAAGAATCTGCAATCTTACTGAACCCAGAGATTTTGCTGGGGAGCATTTGGAGCATGCTTAAGGCAAGGTATGTTCTCATTGTTATACTGCAGTGGTTCAACTTGGATTATTTTTTAGCAGTGTTTTTCATTTTCTATGAAAATATTAAAACCTGTAGATATTGGGTCTGATTCAGATGTCATTTACCACAGAGTAAATCAGGAGCTACTGTACTGAAATGGCTGGAATTGCTTTAAGATTAGAACGATCTCCATTATACTTAAAGATGCTGCTCATCACAATAAATACTTATCATTTGCTCTTTAATCTTTAAGAATGTACTGCTATGCTCTGCACAAACAATCTTATCTGTCACAAAAATGCTGTTAATTTTAATCCATTTTGGTCATACTTTGTTGACATTATGTGACATTTCTAATAATCTCGTGTAAGAATATAACCTTTTAAAATCTTTTATTAATGTAAATGTTTCATGCTATTACATTCAGGAAATTATTTAAGCCAAAGAAAGACTTGTGTACAGTTTAATTTTACTGCGCTTATGCCTTGACACAGTCCATGTTACAAAGAGTCATTACAGTTTTAAACATTTAGGAGTACACTGTATTTTCTCAGAGATATACACCTAACTATCTGAGCATTAAGAACAAATACAAACCCTTGGAATGGGAGGTAATGAATTGCATGCTTATTATGGTTATGATAGAAGGAACAGTGTAGTCTAAAAATATCTCTCTAAAGCAGCATAAAATTTGTCAGGAAGTAATCCAGTTATGGAGAGTTTGAAAATGCTTAAACTAACACAGACCACGCTAGGGCTCATTTATAGGAAAGAAGCATGGCCTAGCGCAGTGTTTCCCAAACTGGGGTCTCCACTTGTGTAGGGAAAGCCCCTGGCGGGCTGGGCCGGTTTCTGTACCTGCCGCGTCCACAGGTTAGGCCAATCACGGCTCCCACTGACCGAGGTTCACCGCTCCAGGCCAATGAGGACTGCTGGAAATGGTGACCAGCAAGTCCCTTGGCTGACACTACTTCCATCAACTCCCATTGGCCTTGAGAAGCGAACCACGGCCAGTGGGAGCCGCGATCGGCCGGACCTGTGGACGCGGCAGGTAAACAAACCGGCCCAGCCCACCAGGGGCTTTCCCTGCACAAGCGGCATCCCAAGTTTGGGAAACACTGGCCTAGTGAATTAAGCATTGACTTGGACTCAGGATACCTGAGCTCTGCTTCCAGGTCTTCCACTGGCTTGCTGTGTCAGTTCACCTCTTTGTCTCAGTTATAAAGTATATAAAACAGTAATATAATGGAGGAAAATAGAAAGTATAATCATACTTAACCCCTTCATAAAGCATTCTGAGATTTACTGATGAACAGAAAGAGCTAGGTGCTATTATAACATAGGAGCACTCCAGGAGGAATTCCATGCAGAGACGTTGAGGCTCTGTCCCTTCAAAGGGTATGTGATTTTCTGACAGAAAAAACACTTTTGCAAAACTGATATTTTCTGTGGGGAAATTTCGATTTTGCCAAAAAAAATAAAAATTGATTTTCCATCAGGCAACAAAGCACAATGAAACATTTGAGTTTTGGGAATGTAGAAACATTTCATTTTGATCAAAAATGAAGAAATAAAACATTTTGAAAATTCTAAATAAAAATGGTTTGGAATTTCTGTTCCACAATAAATAAATAAGTAAACACATACATAACAAAAAGCAACTTTTTTGTCTCGATTTGGATGAAAACAAAAGTTTAAAAAAAATATGCCAAAGCCTGCCATTGCAAAGCCCCTTTTGATAAATTACTTACATGTTTACGGATTCCTCTTTGTCTTCCATACCAAGTATTGCTTGTTCCAGGGGTTTAGGAGATGGCTCTCCTCCAAAAACAGGGGCTTCTTTTTTCTTTAGAACATCATCCTTTTCTTCCCTTCGGCCCATATTTTCATCTTGATTTTGCTCTCCTTTAGGGTGGGAAGGAGCATTTTCAATTCGCCAGTGCTCTTCCTAATTAGCAGAGCAGAAATCATTTTAAAGCCGCTCAGAATTAGAACTATTTCTTACTACTTTTTTTTTTTAAAAAACTCTTTCATAAGGAAGTAACCACAGATGCAAAGTTTTAAGACAACTGTTGATTTTCATCATTTTCCTGCATATTTATGTAAGCAACTGTTTTCCTGGATCCAGATCCATATTATTTACATTATAGTACCTCATAGAGAAGTTGTGAGCAACCTGCGGCTCGTCAGGGTAATCTGCTGGCGGGCTGCCAGTTAGTTTACATTTGCACAGTTGCCCGCAGCTCCCAGTGGCTGCGGTTCATCATTCCAGGCCAATGGGAGTGATAGGCAGCATATCCTTTTGGCCTGCACTGCTTCCCGCAGCTCCCATTGGCCGGGAATGGCAACCGCGACCACTGGGAGCTGAAGGCAGCCATGCAAATGTAAACAAAGTGTCTGACGGTCCGCCAGCGGATTACCCTGACAGACCACGTGTGGCCCATAGGCTGCAGGTTGCCCACCACTGTCAGAGGCTACATCCAAGATTAGAGTCCCCATTGTGCTAGGCACTGTATAAAAACAGAGACTGAGACAAACACAAGAGCCTGCCTTGAAAAACTAACAATTTGAGCTAGTTCAACAAATTCCCCCCTCTCTGCACTCACTGAAAATATAGTTTAGTTTCTTGTGAAAATAATGTATACTTTGATTAAATTTTTCACATTGCTGATCAGAAAAATTGAAGACTCTCATAGCAATGTCAAATAATTTCTATAAAAAATGTCAGTTTTCTGTTTCAGCATTTCTGATTTGAAACTTTTTCAGAATTTTTCATTTCCCAAAACTTTCTGATATTTTGACTCTCTGTTCTTATTAGGAACAAAAACTAATTTCAAAAAGCCAAAACGTCCCCCCAAAGGGATAAATCCATTTTCCTAGCACCTCTACTAACAAACTTAACAGAAGCTGGTAACATTTTTAATGTTTTAGGCAGTGAAGAAATGAGTGACTATGATGGGGTGGATAAACCCCATACTGGAGAGTTAAGGACACAGGAACAACTCTGGACCCAGAAAGCCCCATCCCCACAGCCCTGCTCCAGTTGGAGGAGGGACTCAAAAGAGTCGTCCTTCAGCACAGCAGGGTGGCAGGCAGAAAGAGGCAGAGCTGCATTCATTGCAGCAGAGGGACTACACCAGGGAGGCCTCCTCATGGGGATATCTACCGAACAGAGCCGGGAATCCTTAGCCTGCTGAGATCCCAAGATTGCCAAGGACAGCCACCAGTCAGGACACACCCTGATGGTGGGAGCAGAGCCATAGGAAGGGACCCAGAGGACAGTGTTCACAGGACCACAGGTAGCAGATTCCTGCTTTATAGTGTTCAAGAGGACCCTGGGTGGGAAATCCGGTGGAGTGGGAGGACCCAGGTTCCCCTACCCTCATATCACTAGGTGGACTCTTACCATTAGGTGGGAAGGCTCATCCCACTCATAGTGACTAAATATGATGCATTAAATTATTATTTATTCTTATTAGCGCTATGACGGTTTCACAATGTTACATCTGTTCTTAGAAAACATGTCTCCATGATTCAGATATTATCTACTGGAGCTGAAACATGGCTTCATGAGTAGTGGTAGGTAAGAAAAAATCAGCGGTGACTAGAGCTGGACAGTAAATGATTTTCCTGCCCTACAAAAGTTTTCCAAATCCGGAAGAGCAGAGACTTGAATCTGGGTCTCCCTAACCACTTTCTCTCTGGCCCATTGGTACAAAGTTGTGCAGCTTCAAGTGGAGAGGTTGAGAGAAGCCTAACTTAGAATAGCCAGTAGCCTATGGTTTAAGTCAGTCACCTGAGCTGTGCAGACCCAGGTTCAAATCCCTGCTCTAAATCAGCTACTG
This sequence comes from Gopherus flavomarginatus, assembly GCF_025201925.1. NCBI lineage: Eukaryota > Metazoa > Chordata > Testudines > Testudinidae > Gopherus > Gopherus flavomarginatus. The sequence goes on from NC_066624.1 coordinate 96,705,151, forward strand.
GGAGGAGGGGAGTATCTTGTTTTGATCAGAAGTTCCACCCTGGACTTAAGAAGCCTTCCCAATAAAAGTTTTGTCAAAAAGCATTGTATTTCCATAAAATGTTTTATCATTTTCCAACTAAAAACCATTTTGTGAGGAAATTCTGACCAGCTACAGTAGTGACTCAATCTTTGCCCAAAACTTGTGTGGGTCTGAAACCAAGCATTTTGAACTTAAATAAAAAGTGTGAATAACTTCCTATCCACATGTTTGTTTTCATTTGCATTCTGTTTTCCCAGACAAGAATTCAGGTAGAAATGCTAAAATCTAAAGAGAAAATCTGTTCAAGATATTTCTGCTATGTCCTGCACAGAAATAGCAAACATGGATAAATTGAATGGCAGACCCCCACAGGACTGCTCTGGCAGTACAGAAGCTGATGTGAAGGACCAGCAGTGAAGCAGTTAATTAAAAAGTCATCTCTCTGGAAGTGAAACATTCTGTGTCAGCCAGCATTACCCATAAGAGTTGCTAAGAGAAGTGTTTCTACCTGGCCAAATATTCCAATTGTTGTACCATACACATCACTAAGAACAACACTGCAGTCTGAAGAGGAGGAGAGGATGAGCAGGCAACTGCTTCGCACATAGGTCTCCAGATAAGTAACACAGTCATCGTGTGGCTGAAAAGATCTTATCAGGGGAGGTGGCTGGGTTATCTTGTTCTCACTGGAACCAAGGCAGTAGTCCTGGTGAAAAGGAAATGGCAGTTATCTGAGGAAGGGGGATATTTTGGATCTGGAAATCTTCTGAGCAGTCTCCACAGCTTGCTGTGTGTGATAGATGGAGGGGCAAACCTGCCCCTGAAGGAAAGATGGGAGCAAATCTCTTTAAGGTTTTCTTCTCCCTGGGTTTTAAAGAAAAAATGTGACACTTCTGACAGTCAGGTTTTGTATTAGGTGCATGGCTATAGGCACCCCAGGGTCTGATCCAGCACCCACTGAAATCAATGGAAAGACTCCCACTGACTTTAGGCCCCAAGTTTGAAAATGTTGGTCAATCTTTTTCCTTTGTTAGAAAACAGGTAAAACCCAGCTTATTTGCATGTATCATGACAAATTGGGCACATGAGAAATACAAAAAGATAATCAAATATTCCTTGTACCTGTATATTCCATATTTTCACCCATCCAGCTAGATCCCCCGTTATGAGGTATTGACTCATTTTATCAATGGTCATGATAATGGATCCAGCTCTACTGTGGGCTTCAAACTCTGCCATGAGCTGGCTTTTCGAGGTATTCCAAAACCTAACATAGCCAGCACCTCCACATGACACTAAGTTTGCTCCACCTAAAACACAGAAATGTGGCGAATAAGCAGAAAGAATCATCAGCTTTCATTATTATAAGCATGAACTGTTATGCATGAACTCGTATTTTTATTTTTGTCACTGTTTTAATATTGTGCAGAGCACCTTGGCACAGTAAATTCCAGTCACATGAAATATCTTTTACTCAATAGGTATTTGAGGTATGCAGTTCAGAGCAATATCAACAAAACAAAGTCTAGTACTAAAAACACTCTTTAGAGACCTGTTGTTAACCTTTTTCCATGAATATTATGATACACTGTAATCCTTATGTAACTAATTTTCTTTACCTTTCTTTCAAAAGGAACCCTGGTCAACCAATTTATTTTATAGATACAGAAAAGAAAAACCCTAAATATTGCTTTTAATAACAGATTTCCAGATAGTTTCAGATCAATCTGCAGATGCTTTCCAATGTTGACTCAGAAAATGCCTGGTTAAAGCAGCAGACATTATAATTTACGTTCTTAAAGGCAGAGCTGCATATATCAGGTGTGAAACCAAATTCTGCCATGACTTGCATCCTGTGCAAGCTCATTGACTTAAGTGGAACTGCAGGGGTTATAAATCAATACACAGTTTGGATCTCTGTATGTAGACAGGCTTCAGATACAAACCAGTTTTACTGGATTATTTAAATGTACTGTCAATATGAGTTTGGGGCAAATTAATTCAGATGACAATGAGAATGAATGCAAAACAAAAGAACATTGTTTGAAAAATATTCTAACATGCTATAGGAGAAGTAGTGTAAGGTCTTTTTTGAGGGGCAAGAAGGAAAGGAAACTGTGAAAGCAATAATCAATTATCATTATTAATAATGAGCTTTTCCAAGAACCGTTGTTCAGCATGGGCAAAGTAAGCAGAGCCAGGATTCAACTGTGTAGTAATTACTTTACGGTACCTGTCAATGAAATATTCTTTCTAGCTTCTAGGAATAGAAGCTTAGTAATAGCATTGTTGCACTTAGTGTCAGTGTCATAGAAGTCAGCTACAGATATTGTATGTCTTCTAGAGGACATTCTTCGAGCAGATCTAAGTTGCTGTTGTAGTAACAGAGTATCTGTAAGAGATGTTCTCTATTATAATCAATGAAAGGGATTTATGTGTATAAGTAGACATGTCAAAAACACTTTGCATCTGACTGTTTTCAATTTTTTTGTATCTGTTACTTTATGAATTCAAGCTAAATCTTTTGGATGTTCATGCTATTAAAACTATTTTTGTGAGCCAAATTCTGCCACCCTTACTCTTGGTGAGCAATATCTTATCCTGCAAGCTGCCCTTTGGATTTCAATGCACTATTCACAGAATAAGGTTTTTACTCAGCAGTAGAAATGGTGGATTCTGGCTTTATGAGATTTCCAGTCTCCTCTTTAATGAGCACAAACTATATTAACTAGCTCATTTTCTATTGCCAGCAGCTGGATCAATGAGTTGCGTACATAATTTGTACTATGAACAAATACCAATTTGAAGAGAAGCTTTCCCCAGTTATGGTGGGGGGAAAGGGGGCAGATCCTCAGAGAGTATAAAATGACATAGCTCTATTCATGTCAGTGCAGATGTGCCAATTTACACTGTCTGAACATCTGACCCATGATCTCTGCGGAATGTTTACTGAACAGCAGGACCATTAACGGTCACTTAGCGGTAATACGATCTGCACTGCCTGGCCCAGATCTTCATCTGATTAAAGTCAGCATGGTTCAATGCAGCTATGCCAATTTACATCAGTTTAAGATCTGCTCCTCTGGGGTTTAGACCCTTTAAAGATCAGAAAGCTCATATACTGGTAGTTCCTTTGCCATATCTACTGTATTCACAATATTTTAAGCATTCTCACTCTGAAGTGTATTGCTCATTATAAAGGGACAGTCCACCAGATATTCCTGCTGAGTAGTGTATGTGCAAGTAAGAAATGAATTTCAAGACATGATATATATATAAAACTTGGAGGAAACCTAAGGAAGTCTAAATAAGAACCACAGAAGGTTTTTTCCAAGCCATTTTCCTTATACTGAGATGTGCGCTGCCATAAAATGTACTACAGATTACAGTGGGGAATAATTATAGATTTCCAACTGGCATGGTGCTTAATATATGTTATGTCACTAGTCTGTGCAAACTATCAACCCAGTGAAGTTTTCAGGTTCTGGGTAGCCTCAAGGGTAGCAGCCTCTGCAAGGTTCAGTTGGTATTATTTATTATCCAACACTGAACAAGGCAAAAATTAAGGGAATGCTCCCTGCTGAAGGTAATAATATAAAAATGCTGATGTAGATCTGTGACAATAAACAGAAGCAATAGCCTTGAGATGTATAGAGAATAAACTGAAGTGTATAAAGCAAGTACACTCTCAAGGCTGCTTTCTGTCACTCTGACAAGACAAAGGTATAAATAATCCCCCTAATCTCCACTCAATTATCAGTAAATTAGTGGCACACTTAATATTATATGCATAAGGCAAACGGTAGGTATGTTTTGCCTAGAGCCTGAAAGCAGTGCTGCTTCAATAAGATGCTCACTCACCCGATTTGGATTTCAGAGATTTTTGGGGATCCAGGTAAATTTTAAGGTAGGCATTTTCTGTAGTATTATTCCAGACAACAATTTCACCACCACAGCTCCCTGAATTGGGCAAAGAAAAGACAACACATTGTTACACTCACTAGCCAATCTTGATCTTTCAGGCAGCTAGAAGTATTTTATTGCCAACACAGCAATATTTTCACTTTTTACGTGATAGGTCACATGACAAGGATTAGCAGGGCTTGTATTCCCATGCATCTGTAACCTTAAAAGGTTTAATCCTCTCTTACAAAGGTTCCTGTAAAGAAAACATTTCTCTGGTTTTACAGAAAAACAGGCTATGGAAAAATTGACAGATTTTCTAAGCAGTCTAGTGGATTCAGATGCATATCTTCCATTAGTTGTAATGTGTCCAAATCCCCTACAATGCTTTGAAAATCTACCAATTCACAAAACAAAAAGTAACAGATCTCAGACCTCAGCCAAAGCTACCTTTAGTCATAAGCAGCACAAATGACTCTCTGGAGACCTGTGATTTTGGGTAGATTCAGCAACTAATGGCTGGAATCTATCTGCCATCAGCAGGACTGAATGAGTATGATGGCTGAAGTTCTAATTCTTGCTTTCAGTTTAACAAAACATAAGGTCAGACTTGCCCTGATTTGACAAACTAAGCTGTTTACCGTACATTGGACCTGATGCTATTCTCATTTCCACTAGGGTAATTCACAAGTAGTCACCGGAGATGCATCTGTATGAGCTCATTGTACAGCTACATCTACATTTGGAGCTGAGCAGGCTTCTCATGGAGCTAGTGCACTAAAAATAGTCGCGTAGCCACAGTAACGTGGGCAGTGGCTGGTTCAAAGCCAAACTAGAGCTAAGATTCAGTTTGAGACTGGAAGATGCCAAAATCTTGAGAGATGATATTATATGTCAGGCACCCTGGGTTTAAATATTACACAATTAGCTGCTCTTACAAGATTTCTGCCACATGCAAACCAAATAAATAAATAAATAAATAAATAAATAAAAATCTCTCCCAGTTTTTTTATCTAACTGATAATCAAACCACTGGTTTGGACTCAGAAATTTGATTCAGAGCCTTTTCTCAGCTCTTTGCATAAAACTATCTTCCCCCTGGACTTGAGGTTCTGGCTTATATCTAGTAGCAATAAGCATTTTACTATCTGAGGATTATTTAGTGACTTATGGCCTCAAATTTGACTCTAGTAAGAAATCCATATCACAAAGCTTACACTTCTTAGCCATCTCAGATAGTGCCCATGCTAAGGACAGAGGTCATCAGGGATAGCTATTCAGTATCCTTCACAAGCACCAGATTCAAAAGGAGCCAAACCCTGCATCCCTCTCTCCGTCCTCCCATGATGATCAGCAACAATCAAACCAGGGATCTTCAGCACAAACCCTAGCCACCTGGGTTGAGGAATAACTCGTTTAGCTGTTTGTAAGTAGCAGGCTGTTCCTGAACCACAAACTACAATTGATTAAATTTCCACTGAATTCAAGTGAAGAATAAGTATATATGCCACCATATTTAACTCAATTTATTATAACTGTGCCCTCTCCTCAAAAAAAGAACCCACAACATTCTAGTGTATGTAATTTTTGGTAAACTGAACCATTTATTCTCAATCTTTTTCTATTATTTAAGTCCTGATAACTCCAATCACCACCTCCATAGAATTCCCACTGAATCCAGGATAATGGGCCTCCTATTATAAATGTTTTCAAGCTTTGGTACATGAAAAATATCTAGGTTTAATCATTCTGTTCAGATATGAAAAATATGGGGTGGACTTCCCTCTCCTTTTCTCCAATGAGAGTCTGATATAACCCCATTGAAGCAATTTGAAATTCATTGGCATAAAACAGAAGAGAACTAAAAGTGTACTTTTCCTGTCTTCATAAGAAGTTCTAACTTGTTCACATCTTGTAAGTTATGTACCTCAGCCAGCAGCTTATTAGCTACACCAGCCCATGCAGTAACAGAGTAGGCCTTGCATAATAATGATGTCCCCAAATCCCAATTCCTGGATGATATAATAGGCAATAAATATTAGGCTACCTGTAACTAGAGTATGTGGAGGCAAAAATGCAGCACATAGGATGTCATCTTGATGCTGCACTCCTCCTTTCCATTCTGCAGGCAGAACAAAATACTGAGTCAAGTTGCTCAGTCGGAAGACAGTAATTATTCTAATAAGAGAGATAAAAAAACAAAAGAAAAACATAAGTGAACCTAGTCATATCTGACCACTTCAAAAAATGCCATTGGTATCTTTTTAATATAATCATTTACTCTAATAATCTTGAGTGCGAAAATTTAAAAGCTTTGTCCTTTTGCTTTCCTTTGCCACTGAAATTCTTCTGTGTTACAATCCAAGCATGATACTTTTAGCAGCTATTGTTCTATCACTCTGCCAACACAAAATGCTGAATCTGGCCGATCATAACATACTGTTCCCTGCAGCGTTAGTATTAAGGGAATATACACTAACCAGAGCTGAGACATTATGAAACATTTTACTGATTCTAGAAAGTGTGGAAAATACAATAAAATCAAACCTGCAGATTTTGACATTTCATTTGTCAAAAACTCCAAAACACATGGGATGTCATCTTCTTTCTCAAGACCTCACTTAAAATCTTTCACAGCAAGAATTTCACTTCCACATCTTCCAGTTGGGGATACAGCAAAAACTAAGCAAAACTGATGTCCATATCCTAAATGAAGGAATCGGTCCTGCTTCCACTGAAGTCAGTGAGAATTTTCCCATTGATTCCATTGTGGTCAGCACCACACGAAGTGTCACTATTTGCAATAATGCAAAATCCAGCATTTCTTGATTTGTGTGTGGTCACTAGTCTTAATGACCAATGTACTTCATATTAACTGATGTAGAACATCAAAATTATCATTCGCTTCTCCTTCCCAGTGACAGAGCAAACACTCTTTTTAATGGCATGTGTTGGCTTTAAATTAGAGATTGTTATTTAATAGAGTGTAAGAAGGCCACCACTAAATCCATCTCACTTAGATTCACAGATCAGGCATCTGACCCACTGATATAAAGATGATGGTTTGTGACAGAGAACTGTACTGGGGTTATGACTTCTAGAGTAAAAAAGTTTTTGATAGTGCCAGTTTCTCTTGGCCGGTTGGCTGTAGCTTAAGATAAATTTAATACAACATCATACCACCTATGAGACAATGGCATAAGATAAACACTACAACATCATTTTCACCACCTGCAGCCCCACTCCAAAAGGTTCCACACAGGTAGACCCCTGCACTCACATAGAGCTTAATGAAAACCAATGAGGTTTCCCTGGCGACAAGGCTGCACCCATGCAGAATTCTTTGAAGCAGGCAGGAGGTGATGAATATGGTCAAAATTGCCAACTTCTATTTTCCCACAGTCTGACAGGGAACAAATTGAACCAGCTAACAAAAATTCTGCCTCCAATGCATCACAGTTGGATGAAATCCATTGGGTAAAGTTAGCATCTCTGCCTTGTCTATCAGAGGGGTGATGGCATATGGATTGTCTTTGAAGATAAGCAATCATTCCCAAAAAGATCTGAGAGAGGAAATGTGATATATATAATTCAGTTAATCGCTACCAACCAGAAGTGGAGTGTGGGGGCAGGAGTAGTAACAAATACCTGATCATCACTTTCTGTAAGGACAATCAGAAAAAGGGCTTGTTTCATGATTGGCAAAGTCAGTGCCGCTGTGATCAATGCAGCGGCATCAATTTAATGGCTCTGGTGAAGACACGATAAGTTGACAGGAGAGCACTCTCCCGTCAATGTCAATACTCCTCCTCCTCGACAGGCAGAAGTTATGTTGATGGAGAGCGTCTCCCATCGACATAGCATAGTGTAGACACTGCTGTAAGCCAATCTAAGCCACATCAATTTAAGTTCCGTAACTTACATAATTTAACTAAGGTAACTTAGATCAACTTACCTTGTTAGTTTCAGGTCAGTGTCTTTGTCCTGGTCTAAAGTGATAGACTTTCAACAGGCTGCTGGGAAAAGCCCATGCAACCTTTGCTGAAGTGCAAGTCTTTCAGTCATGTCTAATTTATAGATTGTGACAACAGGATTTATCCTCACTGAATGAGGCTTTGCATAGCATCCAGTTCCAACTTGTTTTATTCTGCATAAGTTGATTTACACTGATTGTCTATTTCCAATGCCAAACAAAATATGGTCTATTTAAGAGTGCTGGTATCACTGGCTACTGTTGAAGAAAATTTGCCACTAGAGGCTGGTTTTCAGTATGGGGAGATCGATGCTGCTGCAATTGATGCAGTAGGGCTCGATTTAGCAGGTCTAGTGAAGACCCGCTAAATCAATGTTAGAGCGCTCTCTGGTCAACCCCAGGACTTCGCCTCTCCGAGAAAAGTAAGGTAAGTCACGAGGGCCTGGTGAAATGCATTCTAGAATACTCAAGGAGCTGCCTGAGGAGATATCTGAGCCATTAGCAATTACCTTTGAAAAATCATGGAAGATGGGAGACATTCCAGAAGACTGTAAAAAAGCAAATATACTGCCAATCTATAAAAATGGAGATAAGGACAACCCAGGGAATTACAGATCAATCAGCTTAATTTCTGTACCCAGAAAGATAATGGAGCAAATAATTAAGCAATCAATTTGCAAACATCTAGAAGATAAGGTGATAAGCAACATGGATTTGTCAAAAACAAATCATATCAAACCAACTTGATAGCTTTCTTTGACAGTGTAACAAGCCTTGTGGATGGGAAGAAGCAATAGATGTGGTATATCTTGACCTTAGTAGAGTTTTTGATACTGTCTTGCACCACCTTCTCATAAACAAACTAGGGAAATGCAACCTAGATGGAGCTACTATAAGGTGGGTGCAAAACTGGTTGGAAAACCATTCCCAGAAAGTGGTTCAGTCATGCTGGAAAAGCATAACAAGTGGGGTCCTGCAGGGATCAGTTCTGGGTCTGGTTCTGTTCAATATCTTCATCAATGATTTAGATAATGGCATAGAGAGTACACTTAAAAAGTTGTGGACAATACCAAGGTGGGAGGGGTTGAAAGTGCTTTGGCGGATAGGATTAAAATTCAAAATGATCTGGACAAACTGGAAAAATGGTCTGAAGTAAATAGGATGAAATTCAATAAGGATAAAAGCAAAGTACTCCATTTAGGAAGGAACAATCAGTTGCACACATACAAAATGGGAAATGACTGCCTAGTAAGGAGTTTATCTTGGGATTATAGTGGACCACTAGCTAAATATGAGTCAACACTAACATTGTTGAAAAAAAATTAACATAATTCTGGGATGTATTAGCAGGAATGTTATAAGTAAGATACAAGAAGTAATTCTGCTCTACTCTGCACTGATTAGGCAGTCCAATTCTAGGTGCCACATTTCAGGAAAGAGGTGAACAAATTGGAGAACGTCCAGAGAAAAGCAACAAAAATGATTAAAGGTCTAGAAAACATGACCTATGAGGGAAGACTGAAAAAATTGGGTTTGCTTAGGCTGGAAAAGAGAAAACAGAGAGAAAATGATAACAGTTTCCAAGTATATAAGAGGTTGTTACAAGGAGGAGGGAGAAGAATTGTTCTTCTTAACCTCTGAGGATTGGACAAGAAGCAATATGCTTAAATTGCAGCAAGGGAGGTTTAGGTTGGACATTAGGAAAACTTCCTAACTGTCCAGATGATTAAGCACTGGAATAAATTGCCTAGGGAGGTTGTGGAATCTCCATCATTGGAGATTTTTAAGAGCAGGTTAGACAAATACCTGTCAGGAATAGCCTAGATAATACTTAGTCCTGCATAAGTGCAGGAGACAGGACTAGATGACCTCTCGAGGTCCTTTCCAGTCCTCTGATTCTATGAAGTTGACAGGAGAGCGTCTCCTGTCAACACAGCACAGTGAAGACACCGGGGTAAGTCGACCTAAGCTAAGTCGACTCCAGTTACATTATTCACATAGCTGGCGTAGCGTAACTTAGGTTGACTTACCCTGGTACTGAAGACAAGCCTTTAGATCAGTGGTCTCCAACCAGTTGATCGCAATCTCCGGCTGCTAAAAGTCCAGCAGTGCAGTGGGGCTAAGGAAGACTCCCTGCCTGCCCTGGCTCTGCACCGCTCCCAGAAGCAGCCATCATTACCCCTGAGGCCCCAGGGGTGGGAGCAGAGGTCTCCATGCACGACTCCTAACTGCAAGCACTGGGGAACTGCGGCCAATGGAAGGTTCAGGGGCAGTGCCTGCACAGAGAGTCAATAAACAGAGCCATGTGCCCCCTCCCAGGGGCTGCAGGGGTGTGCTGGCTGCTTCCAGGAGCAACATGGGGCCAGGGCCAGCAGGGAGCCTCCCTTATCCCGGCTGTGCTGCCAACTAGGAGCCACCGGAGGTAAGTACCACTCGACAGGATTCCACACCCCTCTCACACCCCAACCGCCAGCACTGAGCCCCCTTCCAGAGCCAGCACCCAGTAAACCCTCCTGCTTCCCAATACTCTGCCCCGGTCCAGAGCCCCCTCCTGCACCCAAATGCCCTTTCAGGGCCCACACCCTGCACCCCATCCTGCACCCCAACACTCTGCCTCAGCCTGGAGCCCTCTCCTGCACCCAAACTCCCTCCCAGGGCTTGCACCCTTCACCCCCTCCTGCACCCCAACCCCCTGTTCCTCCTCCCACACTCCAAACCCCTGGGCCTCAGCCCAGAGCCCGGACCCCCTCCCACACTCCAACCCCCTGCCTCAGCCAGGTGAAAGTGAGTGAGGGTGGGAGAGAGTGAGCAACGGAGGGAGTGGGGATGGAGTGAGCGGGGCAGGCCCTCAGAGAAGGGACGGGGTAGATCCTGGGTTGCACGTAAATTCAAAAAGTGATCTTGTCTGTAAAAGGTTAGAGACCACTGCCTTAGACATTCCTGAGAGAAGAAAACCAACACTCTGTCCCTAGCAGTACCTGCTTATGGTCCCATTGCCTCAGAAGCATGGGCACAGGACAACCCATTCTGAAAGAGATGCTGAAAGGATGCTGCTCATTTAGAGCAAGGGGAAAGCCTAATAACCAGGAGAAGCATTAGGCTCTGGAGATCTCAGGTAACAAGGCTGAATATTTGCCTGCTTGCCATGAACCAAGTGGGGACAGCTAGTCATCAAATGAAAATGATGCAATACCACCAGTGCACTCAACTCATTTACTTCTCTATAGTTCATTAAGAATATCACTGCAATTCAGAGTAATGAAGTGAGTTTGAGTCACGAATGAGCAATGATTGCTTTGCTAGCATATGTAAGCAGCAGCCATCTTTATAAGGTAAATTTATGTTTCTAGACAGAGCCTCAGAACATATGCAATGAGCAGTTTTGATATTAAGAGACACTTTTTCTCCTTTTTTTCAGAACATTGCTTCTGTCTATGACATGTTCATGGTCATTAGTGGGAGTTTTCTTTATGGTTCTATATCTGTTAAAAGTCAGAAAAATATATTTGTTTCTCAGAGTTTCAAAGGGAATGACACAAAGATACAAAAGCAACTTATCCCATCCTATTCCCACCACATTAGCATAATTTTACAGTGAACAACTGCCCTATGAATGTACAATGTAGCATCTGTATACTGTCTGGATGCAGAAAAAAGAATGTCTTTTATTTACTTTTTATTCCACCAGAAGCTCAAGCAACATTAAAGAATATTTTTCCATTAGCAAAAAGCAAAGGGAATAATGCTTTATAAGGCCAAGCAAGGCTAAACCTGTGGTAATTACATGCTTTAGGCACTAATTTTACAATGGTTTCAACGTGGATTTAGATTCCAAATGGGATTCAGCTTGGCTTCTAGAGATCCATCATTGCAATGCCACTGCAGGATTGGGGCCCTAGTTTGCAGGAGAGAATAAGTAATTTCTCCAACTGTGCTGTATCTTTTAAGTAACACACTTTTTCTCCACTGATGTGCAGCCAGATCTAAATCTTTTCCTGAACTGAGTTGCCAATTACTCAGTGAGTTACTGTGCTTGGAAAAAATTAGACTTTGATAGATTTTATCTCCAGAGACTGAGGCAAAGAGTACTTTTCAAGAATGTATTTCTTTCTGCATTTTTTAGTAATATATACAGTACCTGTCCCAGCCTGTAACTAAGATAGTCCTCTTTAGTACCATGATCTGGGAGATGTCAACTGCTCGGTCTCTTCCAACATTGAGTTTATGGTAACAGTGTCCATTGAAATCCCAAATCTTCAATTAAAAATAAATAAGTTATCCATAATCTCTCAATATAGGCAAAGCAGAAAATCATCTGGCAATTTAAGGATCAATGAAGAAATAAATCTGTTGGATCAGATTTGCCTCAAACCTTGACGTAACTCAGAGGTAACTGCATTGAAGACAATTCAGTCTTCATCAGAATCAGGCTCATAGGACTGAATAGTAAACAAATAATAATGATGCCTCTCCATAGCTTTTGTACAACACTTTTCATCTATAGATATCAAGATACTGTAAAAAAGGAGGCAAATTTTATCCCCCTTTTATAGATGGAGAAATGGAGAGACTGAGACGAAATGACTTGTCCAAGCACAAACAACATGGCAGGAATAGGACACTGTGGCAGAGCCAGGAATGGAATCCAAGTCTGATTGTTCCTTCAGTGCCTGCCTTCCCCGCACCTGCCCGCCACCTCTCTCACATGCACATAAACACACACTGTAATGACCTACATGTGACAGCTTCTTTATCCAGGGAACCCCTTGAAACCATATGCAAAAGTGCATTTATTTTGCACCTTTGACTGCCTCACCTGTTCACTGCTAAGCAATCTTTGCTGGGACTCTACTAGTATGCCAGCAATTTGAACATCTTTCTGACAGTTTCTTCTTTAAAATAAGAATCATTTACCTGCCATAAAAGACTTTTCCCTACCTCACAGTGAAGAATTCGTAAAAAACAAAACAAAACAAAACAAAAAACCGTTATGCTGGTCCAAGACCTTGAATTGACATGTTTGTGTCTTGGACCAGCGACATTTTGAAGGTCTGACCTTTTAAACGTAGCCAGTTGCAAGACTGAACCTTATAATCATGACAGTCTCATTTAGAGAAAAGCTATTTTGGATACATTTTAAGCCATCTAAAAATTAATTTTATTTATATTACATTAGGACCTAGAGATCCTAGGCCCCATTGTGCTAGATGCTGTACAAAGAGAGACAAAGAGCTTACAACCTGCATAGAAGAGACAAAGGGCAAGAGAGTTTCCAAATGGGAAATCAAGACACAGAGTCACTGAGTAACTTACCCAAGGAATTAAATGGAGATTTCTCAAGTCCAGTATATTAAGCACTAGACCATGAGTCCTACTTTTCCTGTCACGTTGAAATTTGCTAAGTTGGACTCCCACTAGTGAGGAAACATCTTTACAGGGGAAAGGAGACAAATAGTTCTAATTTCTAATAAATTCTCTGGAGTGGTGTTAAGGGCTTTCTGGCACTCATTTGAGTTGACCTCCATAATTCACTCATGTTTTCACCAATTTATAGTCATCCTGTACTCAAGGCAATAAGCTCTGTTTATGCCACTCACCCAGATACGTGCTTCAGCTTGTTATTAATTAATTTATAGTTCATGGGCTCCTGTAAATTAAAATAACATTTAAAAAGACATATGATTTGGGAAAATATTGCTCAAACATCTCATTTTATGTATAAATCTACTGGATGCAGCAATAATATATGTATGTAGTGATTTGAAACAAAATGTATTTGCCCTTTAAACACAATACATTCATTTCACAAGTTGGTATTCCACCTTCTTACATAGATGTGTATTTTATATTCGTAGGAGTCCATTGCAAAGGCACTGAAGTAATTTTTTCATAAGAATGAGGTTTGGGAAGCTTCCTCTTCAAATTGTACTGACAGTATGAAATACTGAAATAAGACATTACCATCCTGTAGTATTACTGCTGGACAGACTTACCCTGTGCTTCCTGACACTAGCTCAAGACTCTGTCTACATCCTAATTGCGGATTTTCTTCAGTTTGTTCTTTGACTAAGGCCTGAGCTACACACTGTTTAGAATGTGGGTTTTTTTTACTGAAATAGTTACACTGGTACAAGTGGGGACACAATTATACAGGTATAAAGGTGCCTGTACTGGTATAGCTTATTCTGCCTACCATATAGGAATAAACTATACTGGTATAAACCGCCTTTATGCTGGTATAAGTCCCACACACATGCATTGGGCTGGTTGTGTTGCTTTAACTGTGCTAGTATACATAACACGGTACAGCTTTTGTATTCAGACAAGCCCTTAGGATGGGTATTTTGGCATGAATTGAAGCCATAACTTTTCCCTCTCACCTCCTAGATACTGAATGTTTTGTCCTTAGGATTTCCACTACTTGGAAATAGCAGAGTGCTCCTTGGGCTGCATTTAAGGCAGGCCACTTCTAATCAGCCAAGGCCAACAGTGTAATTCAGTACAGTCCCAAATTTCAGCACAGACTCTGGTGTTTAAGAATGTGTTTATTAATCTTGATCTTCTCACATTAGAACTTGGGTAGTCAAGGAAGTAACAAGATGAAGCAATAGAGGACATTTTGTCTTGTTATCCAGAAAGGTTTTTTTGGGAGATGCTCAACTGCCAAAAATACCTTGAATGATATCTGAGATGGGCAAAAACTGGAATAATAGATGCAAATTCCACACCACTCTCCCCAACTGCCAGATTTTGGCAGAGTTTGGTCCAGATTCCAGAATTGGTGGCTTTGTCTTATCTCTATAATGGTACAGAAATCCAAACATTGGATTTGGATCTGAACTTTATGACTCAGGCCTATCTCTACCACAGACACAAATTAAAAAGCAAGAAAATTGAGAGACAGCATGGCACAGAGGATACGACACTGTCCTAGGACTCGGGAGACCTGAATTCTATTGCCGGCTCTCCTGCTGAACTTCTGTGCTATCTTTGTTACGTCACTTTTCTGTTTTCCTTCCCACACTTTTTGTCTTCTCTGTTTAGACTGTAAGCTCTCCAGAGCAGGGTCCTTTCATATTTATGTTTGCACAGTGCCTAGCACAACAAGCCCTTAATCTCAGTTGAGACCTCTAGGAGCTACCATAATATAATAAATAGCTACGTCTGGCTAGTTATGTCAAAATTAGCCAAGTCTGGGGAAATGGTCTCTCAGGTTGGTGATTTTCAGCAACTTCAGCCACTAAAATAGGAAGAGCCAGAAATCTGTTTGGAGTGAATTTAGCATGCATTAAAGTGAAAGACTAACAGCACTGGCTTAAAACCTGCCATAATGTTGGCCTGTGTTCTGTCAATACATCTATATCCTGATCTTAACAGAATACACCCTTGGTATTAAGCACAAGAATCTCTCTTTAGAAGAAACTAAAGCACAAGTTATTAAATTTTACGGTGGTTTTGTGATGCGGTCAAATTCTCACTGAGATGATTAAGAAGATTTAAAATTCATTTTAACTTTCAATAAACCAAGATTTGAATTGATGTGCCCAGGGGTGAAAGGCTAGTGTTTTAACTAATCTAGCCACCATTTCAAAATAGTTGTTTTACAGTCACGCATTGGCTACCCTGATAATATGCCCTTGTGTAATGACAAGTGAGTGTTCCAAGAAAAGCAACGGAAATGTTTGCCTGGTGATTAAGGCAATAAGGGCCATGTGCTGTATAGAGTCATAGACTATAATGAAACTACTTGGAAGGAAGGGAGGGAGGTAACAAAGAAGGAAGTGTTCCGTAAAGCACTGTGTGTATCCAAAGTGTTAGACAAGCAATTAAATTTAACTGCGTTTTCCCAACAGTGTTAGGATTTCAGCCTCTAGTTGCTGAGTTCATCCCATCTCCTCTTTAACAAGGCCAATGGAAAAACCAGCCATTGTTTAGTAACTGAGTGTTTTGGCATATTGTGGAAAAGACTGCAATGGAAGCAAATAGTTTGAAATGTTTTCCCCTCACACCTTTACTGTTCCATCTGTGCTCCCAGTTAAAAGCCTTGTCTCAGTTGCATCCAATGTCATAGTGCTGATCTCAGCATTGCCATGGCAACCAGTAAACTGTCTGATTTTCTGCCCAGTGTCTATCAGCCAGAAGGTAACAGTAGATCCTGTATCTGAGCTGATTACCTGGGAGGGAAAGCAGAAATTGAGATGGAATTTAAAATCTTTATATAAAACAATAATCTCATACATATGTGCACTGCACTTACATAATTAGTAACATCTGAAATGCAAATCAGATAATTTTTGCATTGATTTTCCCCATCTTTTCCCTTTCATCTCATTACAAGCTTTATCATTCCCCACAATCAAAGTTTATGGGCAGGTCTGTTCCTTGTAAAACCTGTATCCATAGCTAGTTCCAATTAGCCAAAGAGCAATAATTTACTCCCTATTATCCTTCAGCATGGAAGACAGGTGACCAGCTCCCTCAAGAGACAATATCCCAAGTTACATGCGGGAACTAGAAATGTTCTCAGCAGGGATGAAACATGATCACAGCCCTTCAGCTTGGAATCTTGCAGGCATGTTCACCCAAAAGCTTTGTGCTAAGAGGTCAGAGAAATCTTCCCTGCTTATTTCAGAGAACTGATCCACAGAGTAATGGATCTTTAAAACTACATCTCTGGAAGAGGAAATAGTTTAGGGAAGCTCTCAGCATACATTAGCCTCAATTTAGAATTCAGTAGTGAGACCAGACATTATAAATTAGGAAAAAGTCCACTTGAACAGATTATGGTTATTTCTTTTTTGGCATGTGGTGTGTTAAATTGCTCAAAAGAGATGCACTCACTCTTACTTCCATTTGCTGTATATTTACTACTGGGTGAAATCGTCAGTCCTTACCTCAGTCCTAATTCCCACTGAAGTCAATGGGAGTTTTGCCTGAAAAAAAAGCATTCTGGGATTTACTTTTTTTTATTATTATTATTATTTGCCTTTGATGGTCATCATTAAAGAGGTTAAGGTTCATCAACAGTCACCACACTGGTATCACTGTTATATCTCTATTCTTACCATAGGAAATAACAGTGATATCTCAGTCAAGCATGGCAACTGTTGCCAAGTGGTGAATTTTTAAATGGCACCCACTCAGTATACACATGCTTTTATTTAATCCCTTCCACGTGTAAATTAATACACAACAATTGCTGAGATTCAGTCATTCTTCAGTCTTTTCAAAATACTTTTCCTCCTAGTTAAAATCAGATGCTCAAAAAAATAGTTGGCTATTTCTGCTAGGAAGGAATCCAATTCCTCCCCCAGAAAATGGTAATCAATGAGTTCTCAGCAATCTTAACAAAATCAAATGTTGTTGATGATGCAATTCACATTTCAAGAAGTTCAAAGACATGTGCCCAATATGTACCTGCCAGCACCTGTGGAAATTTTATATACAATAGAATATTAGGTTGGAAGAAACCTCAGGAGGTCATCTAGTCCAATCCCCTGCTCAAAGCAGGACCAGCACCAACTAAATCATCCCAACCACTTATCTTTCTTCATAATACCTCTGACCACAAACACAATGAAGTACAGCTTCTGCACAGCTCATGTTCTCTGACCTTAAACCATTATGGAATTATTCCAATGACAGTGTTTTTTTTATTAGTTCCTGGCAAAATAAACAAACAATGGACTCCCTTGATTGTTTAAAAATAATGAATATAAATCCACTGATAAAAGCAGGCTTCCCTTCAAATTTTAGTAATTAAATGAGGCTCTCTCGTTGAGAAGGAAGACACTGCAAACTTATTATGTTAAATTAGCTATGTTGCTCATGTCCTTAAAAGCATCACCCAAAGGAGACCCAAATTGAACTCTAATTATAACCAAGTCTGCTTTGAATATAAATTCTGCGATTTGCCTATGTTATTCTAAACTCTTACTCTATTATCTAAGGAGTCCTAGATAATTTAAATAAGGAGTGTGAGACAAGACAGCATTGTCTAGCCGTTAAGACAGGCGTGAGAGTCAAAAAATGTAAATTCTGTTGCTGACTGCCTCTGCCTTACTGTATGATTTTAGGGGAATGCCGCAACTTCTGTGTGTTAGTTTTCCCTATCTGTAGGATGGAGTTAATAATACCTACTTACCTCTTGATGCCTCCTTAGTGCACTGAGATTATTTGATTAAGGACACCGTACACACTGAAAATATTAAATTAATATTAGAGATGGCCAAAGGAAGTGAGACTCTGGATGAGTGTTAAGGCCAGGGATCAGAGGTCAAACTCTCATGAGATGTTCTTGTGAGATTTCATCCCCAAAGTAGAGAAAACTAACAGAATCACTTGATCTCAGAAGAGTTTCATCTCATCCTTGGGAGAATGACTACCGCCAATTTCTCACAGCAATGGTCAATCAGAACCTTCAAGCAGGGCCAACCTGTTTAAGATCTCACCAAGAACCAGAATGGTATAGATGGGTTTAAATCCAGTGATTTGAATTTGACGCCCCCATTTCCTAGCTCTTCCAAAAGCACAAGGTGCTTTGGACTAAAGTCTTTGGTTTTAGTCCATCTCCAATTAGTTTTATTTATTTTAAGTAATTAGCAGACTGTAAATACCTAGCCAAATACTGATGCACAGGCTGGCCACTTGAACTTGATCTCAGGGAAATGTTATGGATTGCGTTACCAATATTAGCACTAACAGCTTTTGCTAGATATGCTAGTAACTACTAAGCACAGTGAACTTTTTTGGCTACTTCTCTGTATATAGGTGTTAAAATAATACACAACATAAGACTATGAAACCATAGCATGAATGCAGGCCTCAGATGTGTTCTCAGCCAAAAGATATTTATTTCTATATCAATTTGACCGTGAATCCATGAGTGTTGTTAGACCCATTGAGTTTAAGGAGTTCAGTAGAAACTACTTGAGGACTAAGGCACTGTGACAACGTTACAGAGCCAGGCAATAGCAGAGCTAGGGTTAAAACTGAGGAATCCCAAGTTTCCCAATCTCGTGCTCTATCTAAGGTACTTTATATGGCCCCCATTATTATAATATCCAGGCATCTCGCAATCTGTAACATTTATCCTTCCAACACCCCTGAGAGGTGGGTCTGTGATATTATCCTCATTTTACAGATGGGGAACTGAGACACAGAGAGACTAAAACCTGAATGCACAAAAGGAGTTAGATGTTGTGACACTGAGTCACTGGAAAATCACTGGAAAATCATAAAGACTGTGTTAGATGCCTAAGCTCCTGTACAATGAAGGGGGAGACATAGGTGCCATAGTCTTCAATGAACTAAAGCCGGCCTGCTAAGCAGAGAGCTGCCTAAGCTAGTCAATAGAAGATGACAACCAGAGTGGTGCGTGCTGAGTGCCACTCCTCTCATGGAGACAGGTACCTAAGTCCAGGCTGCAGGGATGTGCCTAGCTGTGCTTGTGATTCACAGCTGGCAACCCTCTCTGGAGATAGGTGCCTAAGCCATTTTAGCAAGATGTGAGGAGCAGAAGGAAGAATTCCATCATAATTTTAGCCTAGTGGTTAGGGTACTACCCTGGGATGTAGGGAAACCTTGGCTTAAGTCTCGCTTCCACCAAGGGAGCAAAGGGATTTGAACTAGGATCTAACATGGGGTGGGCAAACTACAGCCCAGGAGCCACATCTGGCCATCCAGATGTTTTAATCTGGCCCTTGAGCTCCCACTGGGAAGCAAAGTTCCCACTCAGGAGCAAAGTCCCCACTCCACATTGCTTGCCTCACTCCACGTTGCTCTCGGAAGCAGTGGCATGTTCTCCCTCCGACTCTTACACAAAGAGGCATCCAGAGGGCTCCATACACTGCCCCAGCCCCAACTGCTGCCCCCGCAGCTCCCATTGGTTGGGAACTGCAGCCAATGAGAGCTGCAGGGGCGGTACCTGCAGACAGGGCAGCGCGCAAAGCTGCCTGTCCGCACCTCTGCTTCTGGGAGCTGCTTGAGGTAAGCACTGCCCGGAGCCTGCACTCCTGACCCCATTCCATGCCCCAACCCCCTGCCCCAAGCCTGATCCCCCTCCCACCCTCCGAACTCCTCGATCCCAGTCCAGAGCACCCCCAACCCCAGACCCTCGGCCAGTCTCCTCACCCCCCACACACACACCAACCCCCTCCCTCAGCCCAGAGCCCCCTCCTGCACCTTGAACTCCTCATTTCTGGCCTCACCACAGAGCCTGCACCAGCAACCAGAGCCCTCACCCCCTCCTGCACCCCAACAGACAATTTCATGAGCATTCATGGCCCATCATACAATTTCCATACCCAGATGTGTCCCTCAAGCCAAAAAGTTTGCCCACACCTGATTTACCATCTCTCCAGGCAGCACTCTACCCACTGGGATATGGTATAGTTTGATGTGGAGGTCCCTTAGTCTCTCCTGTTGAAGCTGTTGGACTTTGGTTAAATAATTAAAGAGTCATTGGAGCAGGGAGACTGGATCCTGGGTGAGAGCTCTAATCCCCAGGAGTCATTCTCATGCTTCTATTGTCTCCCTCACTGTCCCAAATGACTCTGTGTTACCACTTTTTGAAAGCGTAATAATCCAAGCCCTCCTCTGGGACTGTCACTGCCATTATAGCAGCATCCAGACAGGATGTCACTGCAGGACAATATGGCTTACTGCACAGTAACTTGTTGTGTAGACAAGCTTTACAACAAAAACACAAATTTGCCCAAGATCTCTCAGCAGGTCCATGGCAGAACTAGGAGTAGAACCTAGGTCTGCCTGAGTTCCAGACTGGTGACCCAGCCACTTAAACCACACTGCTACCCCTTTCTGGATGGCATATACCATTTTGCATCACTCTGTCTGTGCTATTGATATTTAATTTGTAATAATTATTTTGGAATTAGATACACTTAGAGGGAAAGTAGATTACCTACGTCAGAGGGTTGTTATGAGGATTAAGGGTGGTTCTGTGCTCCAAAACTATGATGCATCAAGCATTATTACCACTGCCAAAGTGATAGTACATATGAGCCACACTTTTATCCCTTAGACATAAGCTTCCCAGAATGCCTGCATCTTAAAGGAATGCATCTCCCTTTTCTTCTGTCTCCCTTCCTCATGGCTCACAGAAGCCTTTAAAATCAATAATTTAACTGAAAACACGTGCTGCTCATTAGCACAGCCTCCAGCACCTCATACTGCTTCTTTCAAAAACATGCACCCTAAGCATGGGTGGTGGATTCGTATACTGTGACTTGGTTAGCAGCTGGGCCCAGGAACTGTGATCTTCAACAGGAAAATACAAAGACTCCTGAAGTCCTTTACCAAGCCCTTTGTTAGAACAGGGATTTCTCTTTTCCTCCACCTGCCTTTTCTCATGGACCCTCACCTCACATTATTTCATTCCTCCCATCTTTTCTGGCCTTGTCTTTCTCTTCTTGAATCCTTCTACCAGTTTCTATCTATCCTTTTCTAATGCCTCCTTTTTCTCTCTCTCTCTGACCCACTCACCCACCTCTGATTCCCTGGCTTGTCCAATGCCTAGTACACAGAGAATTCCAAGGCACTCCCTTTCACCAGAGCCACTGCAGCTGGTATGCTCATCAGCCACTCTAGCGATGTCATGGGACACAAGCCCTGCTTGGGCCCTGGCTAATCAGTAGTTTTATTAATAATAAAAATTTATATTATAATATTTTACCATGTCCTAAATGGTTTTGGAAACTTAAACACAAAAGGTACAAGCACCCTATCATTCCTCAATGAAATGCAGCTACCTCAAGGTTGAAAACATGACCCCTCTTTAACAACACACAGTCACAATGCACAACTGTTTAATGAATGAAATGAAGACTATGTCAGTCAAGTGGAAATGCAAGAGGGATTTAGGTAGGCAGAATGCAATGAGCAAAGTTGGAATCTGGCCAGGACACGCAGCCTAAAAACCCTACTCTTTCAAAAAGCACCACAAGGTTTCCAGTGATTACAAGAGGTCAGGACATCAGTTTCACATCTTAAAGCAAAGCACCTTTAGCAGCACATTTCACCCTAACTCCAAGCTGAGGCATTTCTTCAGTACTGGTTTAAGGACCAGCCACTGAGACTATTCCTTCCTGGACCAGCCAAATTCTGCTGACCCAGTCCAGTCATGTTTGGCTTGTGAGATCTGAATGGATTACAGCACAAGAAGATGTGACAGGGGCTCCCACTACCTTAAAATCTCAATTCTGCAATTCACAGTGCCTAGAAGGCTGCCTCATCCACATGAAGCCCCACTGACTTCAATGGGGCTTCACATCTGTGCCACAGTCCACTTCCATACTACAGATAGCAGAGTCAGGCCATAATTGGTTATCCTGCTTCCCTTTAACTCCTAGTGCCTGGAAGGAACACTCCAGTACCCATCTCACAAACTAGTCTTGCTGATCTAAATACACACCATATTTTGCAATGAAAAAATTAAAGTTCTCCATAAGTTATCCAATGCAGCTGAATTAGACTGGTCATCTACATAAACTACAATGATTTTGCAACCAAATTTGGCCCCATGAGTGGCATTTTAAAAAGTAATTCTATGTAAAGGGGCTTTTCCTAAACATGCAAGCTTCTAGCAGAAGAGGAATACAGCAATGCTTCCCTAGTGATAATATAATAAACTACATTCCCTTAGACTGGGTGGGTTTCTAAAGCTTGAACATTTATTTTTAACGTAAATTCATTGTCTGTTCCACCAAAGTGAGCTTTTTTTATTGTTTAATTTACAGCATGCAGGAAAGCTGCTTTTTTCTTTTTTTTAATCACTCAGGCTACTGCTACCATGCTTTAAACGCTCATTTGTACCAAACAAATTGCCACCAAAAACCATGATAATTTGTTGATACTCCATATCATACCACTTTGTGCTCTGAGGTTTGCCTTAGCTGAATCTCAATCTGTAGATAAAAGGGGCTGGTCAGGCAGAACTCAGGAAAATCTATCACAAAGACATTTCCCTGTATAGTAACTATGGCTCTTCATTGAGATGCAGGTAGTGCTCTGATACCAAAGACTGCAGTGCATCATTAAAGTACTGTGAAGACAAACAACACTCTCACGGCATACCAAGTGGTATTACATTTAACTGAATCATTTTATTATGAATACATCCAGGTCTGCCACAGTATGCCACTTGTGTAAAATGTTCTAGCGAAAATGAATCTTCACTAATTACATTTCATGCATATTTCAGAACTATCCTCGGGGATACTGTAAGGTGGCTATAAAGAGGAATTTTATAATCAAGTTCATTTGCAATTGGCAGTCATACCAGGACTAACCTACACCAGAGATAACCCTAGATCATCTCACAATAGTGGTTTTATTTTTTATCATCTGTGTTTCTTAGAAATGTTGGGTACACTGATATCTTAAATCACTTTTTAATAGTGAACCTTTATTGGAAACTAAACCACTTTTCAAAGATGATAGAAGGTTTAAAGAAAGCAGGTAGTTTACTAGTTAAATTAAACTGTTGGGATACTAGAATACCCACAGTCCTTTGCAGTAAAGTCATACAGAGACTGTAATTAGCATGCTTTAGTATGAGATAATTTTCTTTCCAAAAGTAAATGGTCTCTCCCTCTCTAATTTAACTTTTTGAAATCAGATTAACAAAATCACCCTGTAGTAATGCACATTTTCAAGTTCCTTACCAGGAAAATGCAGAAAGGTTCTTTATTTCCTCCCCCCCCCCCCACCGCACTTTACCTGCTTAAAGACTGAATTATAAAGAACACAAGTAACTGCTTTCCCGTGACTTGTGACCTTTCTGCTGGGTTCCTGCTTCATTTCCAGTAACATCAGCTGGTTATTAAATGAGATAATAAGCCGTCCATGAGCTTCATTAAAATAAAGGGTGGATTGGAAGTCCAGACTCTTTGGAAATGAGCCCACAATCCTCTGGATGCACAGCTGATGCTGAATATCCCAGAGCCTTAACACCTGTGCACATAATGATGAAGAAATCACACATTATCTCCATTATTTTTTTTTTTTGCTTCAGAATGCACTGCAATCAATAGTTATTGCAGTGATAGCTCTGGCTTGCTTCATTTGCCTTATTAACATCTACCACCAAATATAAGATGAAAGAAACCATCTTTGTTCAGTTTATTTTACAAAGGGTTGTCAGTGAATATTTTGTTTTATTGCTATTTGTATTATAACCAAGATCAGGGCCCTGTTGTGCCAGCCATTGTACAAATGCATGAGGCAACCTCTGTGCTGAGGAGTTTTCAGTTTAGCAGACAAGACAGAGAAAGGGTGGAGTGGAAACAGTGACTTGTCCAAGGTTTTACATCACTGTAACGCCATTGGTTTCCTGGTTTATACCGGTGCAGTTGAGAGGAGAATCAGAGCCACTGTTGTCTAAAAGCCTCTGTCAGTTACCCTTAGAAAAACAATTAGTGAGTCAGAATAGTCAGAACAAGGTTGAAACATCAACCTTGTTGTGCCTATATTGTGCTATTGTCCCCAGGGGGTTGGAAGTGTTACATATGAGCTTTGCATCCACTAAGGCAGGTTAGGAACAGTTAAAATAAAAATCTATCTCATAGAACGGTATAAGTGTTGACACAGGAGACTAACAACTTAGTGGCAAATGGTCTGTTGTGTATATAAATAAAAAGGTAATTTTTATGCCATTATTTACTTGGTAGACTGTAAAAGCTCATTATAAATATACAACAGCTATAGCTAATAAGAAATGGCCCGTTCTAGAGGAGAATAAAAGGGAGCTTTTTTTTAGCTTTTTTTGAAAGCATAATGCAGCAGTATATCAGCAAGTGGATGCAGAGAAGTAGTTGCTATGCAAGCTTCTTCAAACAGCATTGCCAATGCACTCACCCTGGTGTGCCTCACTAACCTGGCTCTCTTTTTTGCACTGGGTTTCTCACCAGAAGCAAAGACTAACAAATGTACTAATGTGCTAAGTTAAAGCCTCTCTCCAGAGTGATGGTCATTAGACGTACATTCAAACTCATTGAGCCTACAGGTCTTTGCATACAGCAGGTCTCATCTATTTCAAAAACCCAAGCACTGGGTGACGCAGTTATTTAAATGTGGTCATAGCAGTGTGGCAAATCCCAGAACACTACCAGAGAGTGGGCTGGGTAGGCAAAAGCATCAAGTAGATAATACAGAGACAAGCAAGAAACAAGCCCACTGGGGAGAGAATGAGTAGCCATGGAGCAACAGGGCCTGGAGGGCTGCCATCTTGACCCAGTCCTAGTTGGAATCCTGAGTATTCCCATACTGAATCTGTTCTATGGATATGGAGCTTCTGTCTCCAGGTCTGTGAACACATCTCAATTCATAAGCAATACATTGATTCAAGTGTTAAAACATGTGACTTTTGTGCTGTTTAAAACAAGTCCACTATCTCCATGAATTATCCATTACAAAACATGGGTGCAATCAGTGACTCAGAATTTCTCTTGTGCTGTCAAAATTCTGCCTTTTAAAATGGTGAATGTTATCTCTTTGCATCCCTCTCATGCCACATAACATCAGATGGCAGAAGTTTGTTGTGGTTTCTGCTGGCAATAAATCAGAAAGTGCTCTTGGTAGCAGAGGGGGCTTGTTGTTTATTATATAGACATAGAGACTCAGATTACCATGCATGCGTCAGAGTGAAATAGATTCATACTAATGCCAAGAACAACACGCACTGTTCTGTGTATAGCATAATGGTTTAGCAATTAAAAAGAAAACACAATTTTAATATGGCAAATTGAAAGAGATACCGTAGTGTTTAATATTGGTGCTGGCCTCACTTGTTCCAGGAGCAGCTCCAAGTACCAGCACTCCAAGCGCGTGCCTGGGGCGGCAAGTCGTGGGGGCGCCCTGGCGGTCCCTGCGAGGGCGGCAGTCAGGCAGCCTTCAGCGGCTTGCCTGCAGGAGGTCCGCCGGTCCCACAGATTTAGCAGCAATTTGGCGGGGGATACACTGAAGCTGCAGGACCAGGGACCTCCCACAAGCAAGCTGCCGAAGGAAGCCTGCCTGCCTGCCGTGCTTGGGGCGGCAAAATACCTAGAGCTGCCCCTGCTTGTTCTGCTCAGGTTTTGTTCCTTTCTTGCCTTTATGATGACAAACCTGGATCACAATCTCAAATTAGCATTAGAAAAATGTTGAGTGTGAAAATGAACTAAGGCCGTCTACATTTAAAACACTACAGTGGCACAGCTGCAGCTCTGCTGCTGTAGCGCTTTAGCGTAGACATGACTTACACAGATGGGCTAGGCAATCTACCTTCCTGAGAGCACAGACACTATGTCCCATTGGCATAAGTAATCCGCCTCCCTCAGAGGCAGTAGCTAGGCTGACATAAGAATTCATCCTTTGACCCAGCACTGTCTACATGGGGGCTTAGATCAGCTTAACTACCTCACTCAGGAGTGTGGGTTTTTTGCACCCCTAAATGACATAGCTGCTTCGAACTAATTTTCTAGTGGAGACCAGCACTCAGACACATCATGGACCATATTTTCAAGAAAGTTTAGCGTCCACAACTGGGGTTATATTTTCAGAAGAGCTCAGCTCTCAACTTGGCACCAAAACAAATGGCCAGATTCTCACATGTTGGGTTTTTCGAAAATTTAATCATGTCACAGTGGGAGCTGCTGGCACATTTTGTGGATCCAATTCTGTTTGCCAATGCAGGGAAGGCAGGATCAGGCTCGGTAGGCAGTTTCTATATTTACCTTGTCCTTTGAGAAGCTGAAAAGCTGTTTTCTTTCAGTAATGAACTGAACAGCTATTACACTGGCTGAATGGCCTTGAAGAACTCCAGCAGGTTTCGAGGTGACGTAGGGGTTCCAGAGGCAAACTCGGTGATTGATGCCAGCAGTAGCTGTTCACAATTACAAAGCAAAATAGATTAAAACTAAAAGTACTCTTGAAAGGAGATTTTATTTTAATTAATAATAAAGAAACTGCCATCTCTCTGAAACACACAGCAATAATTGCTTTGATAAATGAGAATGTGTTTATGTTACAAGTGAATATGTGAGAACGGTAGTGACTGCAATAATTAATAATGCAGAACAGTTTCCATTGTAATCGCACCTGCAGTTACTCAGAACTTCCCTAAACTTGCACTTTTTGAGCAGAAATTTCTCTATGCCCTTCCCCACAGCTAATTTGTCTTCCACTTCATAAGCTGGAAATATAAAACATCATCACATACATATAAAACACTAGGACTCGGTCATTCACTTTTGCAGGCAGAATGCATACAAAGGAAGAAAATGCCTATATATGTACACATACAGAATACAGTTTTCTTGGCCCCTTAGGCTTTACTATAGAACATAAATTAGTCAGTTTTTAAAACATACCAATTAAGTTGAGTCAGGAGTGGAAGTCAAAAGCATTAATTCCCTGGGCAATGTCGAAGGATGTAGTTTTCAGACGAGGCTTTAATTTTTCTCTCCAAGCCAGCACCAATGTATTAACATTGCTGGTTGTACTGGAAATAAAGGCATCAAAAGAAGAGCTGTATGCAACTAATTGGTGAGAAAAGAAAAAGAAAACCTTTGAACTGATTTCTTTTAATATAATTCAATCAGAGCTAGTTTAGTAAAGAACAAGGTATATTAAATCTAAGCCTAATTAAAAAAAACTATTAATGTCAGGGAGAAAACTAACCTTGACTTCAAAAGGGTTTGGATCATCCCTGCAGGACTCAATCCTGCAAGGTGCTGAGCACTCTGGATCTGATCCAGGACTGTTCACACACTTAAGTGCTTTGCTGGATTGTGGCCAGAGTTCTCAGCACATTTCAGCGATGAGTCCATAGATGACAAGGACATACAATATACGGTGTGGGTCTAATAAGGTGCTCAATGGCTTCAGCTCTCAAGAAGTTCAGTGGTATTAGAGGGTGTTCAATACTTTGTAATTGGACAAGAAAGAAATCTAACAGAAACGTGGTAAAAATACATCACATTGCTTTGCTAATACAATGAAGTCTCATTTACATTTTTGGTACAGAGACTTAATGAACCATACAGAACACTATATACTGGTAACAGCTAACTCTCCTTGCAGTAATCCCTTCTGAACTACAGAGCTTTGCCACTGGTTTCTAATTCCTGAGCAGCTTGGATATAAAACTGGTGACACAATATGGCCCCAAGTTACTAGGCCAGTGAGTCTTAATTCAGTAAAGCGATACTGAAATCTAAAGTCTGCATTATACAATAATTATTCCTACACAAATACATGGTAATGCGACAGTATAATTACTGGGTGATCAAAAAGTGCAAATATCTGGGAAATTACTTTGTTATATTTCCACTTAAAATTCAAATACTGTTACAATTCTTGCTCTGCAGTCCATCAGGAAAGACAAATTGGAAACCTTAAACTCAGAGAGTGTTGCTCTAGGACTTGATTATGGAGGTTATAAGTGACTTTTGTGGGAACGAGATGTATGTTTCAGGAGCTCGGTGATTTGCACAGTTTGTTACAAAGATATAAACTCGTTTCTGACTAAACTGTATTGTAAGTCAAGCTCCTTGAAGGATGTCTGACTAAAAGGTGAGGTTAAAGGAATTTCCGTATCATCAAAGTAAGTGGCAAATTAAAATGCTTGTGTGCATGGAGAAGGAGAAAAGGGGCAGACTGAGACAGAAAAGGCTTCTTAATGGCAAACAGAAGTTAGGGAAACAACCAAACTATGGCCATGAAAATATCTGAATCTGCATTGAAAAAAAGTAATTTCATTTCCAAGTGTTTTGCAATGAATAGGTTTGTCCCTGGAAAGTGCTATATAAAATATTCTCTATGTCCAGATCCTCAGCTGCTGTAAATTAGCACAACTCTATCGGTTTCATCTGCACTTACGCTATTTTACACCAGATAATGATTTGACCCAAAGTATTCTTCCAATAAGCATGATGAACAATTTTATTCCATTCACAAACATGGAAAATCCTACCATTACCCTCTGATATTATCAGAAAAAATTAGTGACCTATTAGAAGACCTAATTAGATCGGCAAGTCCTTGCAAATGCAGAATACAGCCCCATAATAGAGGCAATATCACAAATTAAAACTGATGGAAAGTGGACCCACAGCTACCTCTACTTTCCATTCTCATTGATGCACCTTTGGCTAAGGAATCCCTTTTGTTGTAGTAAGTGTTCATCTTTGCAAATGGTGTTACATGGCTCTCCATGGTTCAATAGCTTTTGTAGAACAGCCAGCAAGGTGCACAATCCCATGGGCCAGCAAGTTTAAGAGAAGTCAAAGATCCTCTGGAATTGTCACTTAAGACCTTGTGGATCTCAGATCACATTTCAAATTCCTATGTGGGTCTGAGCCCCTCTGTTTCGTCTTTTTGGCAATGGCAACAAGCCACACTGTGATTGGCTGTCCTGCTCCCCCAGGCAACTACAGTTCATGTTTGTTCTACAAAAGCCAGGAAGAGGGAGTTAGTGTTTGTTCAGATGGATTTTTTTAGGGTAAGGATCACTGTTCTGAAAGGGGAACATGCTGTGCTGAGCAAGCATTTCCCAACTCCTATCCCAGGCCACACTCAGCTTAGGTGCCGCAAGCCTGGGAGGCAGGAGAAGTGAAGCAGCCACAGCATGCTCTGGGAGGAGGTAGGGCAGGGGTGAGCTGGGGCGGGGAGTTCTCTTGTGTGCCACCCCCCCTTACTTGCTGCAGGCGGCCCTACCTGCGCTCCCCTGCCCCAGCTCCCTCCGCTTAAATGCCTGCAGCGACTAGATCCAGCCACAGCGGTCGCTGCCAAAGAAAATGGCGCCTCCCAAAACCCAGTGCCCTAGGCGACCGCCTAGGTTGCCTAAATGGTTGCACCGGCCCTGGACAGAGTATAGGACATCAAAATGACATTGACTATCTATAAAGTATTTTATCAAAGTCTCAGGTTCTACCTCTGCCTTTACAAGCTATCTTGTTTCTTCTGTTACTTTCCCCTCAACTTTAACACATGCATGTTCTCAAGAATCCAACATAATTTGGAAATGTTGAGCTTCTATTTATTCCCTCTATTTATGCTTCTCTCTTTTTTCCTCCTTAACTTCTTTGTCCTTGTGGTAACTCAGGTATGTTTGGAATCTATCCATATTGCACTGCTGTGAGGCTTCTTGTGTTCTATCATCTCCCCTTTTATATATGAACCACTTGTTAGCAACAATGGCCTCCTCACTTATTTAAAGCCCCTTGAGTATGTGTAATTCCCTCCTCCAGCTACCTCCCCTTGATCAGTATTTCAAGATAATTTAATACCACTTCTGACATATTCTCCATTCAAAATGAAAAATTATACATCTTCAATCCGAGAAGAGAGAAAAAATCCTTTCTGTAAAGATGGATGTACTTCTATTACAGTGCTCCATGAGTGGTTCTGTGAGAAGGGTTTAGGTGTTTGTTTGTTAAAGAAAAAGTAGAAATGAAAAATTCTGACGCTTGGAGAGAATTATACGGACAATTCAGAATCCAGGAGAAAGTACCTGTAGATTGGGAGCAGTTAAGAAGTGGGTGAACTTTGAATTGAAATTGTTTAGCCGGGGATTGTATGGTAACTAACAAATAGAGTGAAATTCACTCCTAAGCAAGGCCCATGGCAAGGCCTACACACCACTTAAATCCTCAACATAGGGATTAAGTAGTGTATTGACCGTGAGCTAACCCTCTGCACAAGAGTGAATTTCACCCATCAGCCTTAGTAAGGGCTTTATCCAAAGACCACTAAGTCAACAGGAGCCTTTCCATTGACTTTAATAGGCCTAAGTAGCAAGACTAAAACCAGCTAATTATGCTATTTTGAATGCCAAGATACTGACGGGGTCTCAGTAAAAAAAAAATCAGTTCCAGGAAGGGTTACAGAAAGAATTCCAAGATGCAAACTTAAAGAGAGGCTGAACTCATCAGATATGAGAAGCATTGAAGAGGTGTTGCAAAGAGTCTTTCTGATGGTGGTTGTATGTCCTTCAGGGGTTGTAACAAAGAAAAAATGGAGATATTATTTGGAGTTTGTCAGTGAGGAAAAGACCAAGCATACTGGCCTGAAAACAGAAAAAGGAAAATACAAGTTTATTACAAAGAGACCTAAGAAGCGGTCAGCCAGGTGATGGAACAGTAAACACTAGTATTACTTATTGCATTGATATAATACAGCTGATCCAGAAGAATCGTGAAATGCTTTTGCAGACTATTCACCTTAAAATGGGAGATGTTAGAGCTCAGGCACCTCAAGATTTAGGTCTGCGTGTACATTGGGTTCAAAGCAGCACTACATAATAGTTCAGCCGAGAAAATGAAGAAGAGATGAGAAAGAGGAACCCAAGAATTACCTGGAGGTGTCATTCAGATGCCATCACAGGTCATACTGAAGGGTAATACGGATTTAACACTCAGTAGGACAGGGTAGAGGAGCTCTTTACTTGTGCTGGGAGTTGCACTAGATGACACAGGCTAGTATTAAGAAGCCTGAACTGGTTTGAGAGACTCTTTTGGAAGATACTTTTTAGCACTACCAGCTGCGTAGTCTCCCCAAGTATGGCGCAGTTGAGCACATCAGGAAATCCATGCCATACATCCATTTGGATAAATAGGTTGCTTTAATGGAGTGCCAGGATCTGTGCCCCAGCATGATGTATTTCTGTGTGTGGATAGAGGAAAAAGTCCTTCTAGACACCACTAGGTGTTCTGAGGGTACGTCTACACTACAGGATTATTCCGATTTTACATAAACTGGTTTTGTAAAACAGATTGTATAAAGTCGAGTGCACGTGGCCACACAAAGCACAATAATTCGGTGGTGGGCATCCATGTACTGAGGCTAGTGTCAATTTCTGGAGCGTTGCACTGTGGGTAGCTATCCCGTAGCTATCCCATAGTTTCCGCAGTCTCCCCCGCCCATTGGAATTCTGGGTTGAGATCCCAATGCATGATGGTGCAAAAAACAGTGTCGCGGGTGATACTGGGTAAATGTAGTCACTCAATCCTTTCTCCGTGAAAGCAACGGCAGACAATCATTTTGTGCCCTTTTTCCCTGGATTGCCCTGGCAGACGCCATAGCATGGCAACCATGGAGCCCGTTTTGCCTTTTGTCACTGTCACCATATGTGTATTGGATGCTGCTTGCAGAGGTGGTACTGCAGTGCTACACAGCAGCATTCATTTGCCTTTGCAAGGTAGCAGAGATGGTTACCATCCCTATTGTACCGTCAGCCATGCCATTGTAAATTGGCAATGAAATGATGATTATCAGTCATTCTGTACCATCTGCTGCTGTCATGGGTGTTCCTGGTTGGTCTTCGCTGAGGTCGGCCGGGAGCGCAAAGACAAAAATGGGAATGACTCCCTGGGTCATTCCCTCCTTTATGTTTTATCTAAAAATAGAGTCAGTCCTGCCTAGAATATGGGGCAAGTGTACTAGAGAACCAGTGTACCAGAGAACCAGAGAGCACAGCCGCTCCATGTCAGATCCTGCAGAAATGATGAGCTGCATGCCATTCTAGGGGGTGCCCTTGCAACTACCCCACCCATCTCTTCCTTCCTCCCCCAACCTTCCTGGGCTGCCATTGCAGTGTCCCCCCATTTGTGTGATGAAGTAATAAAGAATGCAGGAATAAGAAACACTGACTTTTTAGTGAGATAAAATGAGAGGAAGGCAGCCTCCAGCTGCTATGATAGTCCATGCAGGACATTAAATGGTGGCGCGGGGAGAGGAGCCCAGCCTCCCGCTGCTATGATAGTCCAGGCAGTACAGAATCTTTTCTTTAGACATGAAAAGGTGTGGGGGGGGCTGATGGAGCTCAGCCCCCAGTTGATATGATGAAGACAGTTACCAGCCGTTCTGTACCATCTGCCGGGAATGACCAGGAGTCATTCCTATTTTTACCCAGGCGCCCCTGGCCGACCTCATCGAGGTCAGCCAGGAGCACTCACGGGCTGATGATGACAATGGATAGCAGTCATATTGTACCGTCTGCCACTGGGGAGGGGAGAGGAGGGGAGAGGATGCTGCTGTTCAGTGCTGCAGCACCGCGTCTACCAGCAGCATGCAGTAGACATATGGTGACATTGAAAAAAGTCAAGAAACAATTTTTTTCCCTTTTCTTTCATGGGGTAGGGGGGCGTAAATTGACGAGATATACCCTGAACCACCCCAGACAATGTGTTTGACCCTACAGGCATTGGGAGCTCAGCCAAGAATGCAAAAGCTTTTCGGAGACTGCGGGGACTGTGGGATAGCTGAAGTCCTCCATATCCCCTCCCTCCCTCCATGAGCGTCCATTTGATTCTTTGGCTTTCCGTTATGCTTGTCACACAGCACTGTGCTGTGGCCTCTCTCTATCATACCCTGGAGATTTTTTCAAATGCTTTGTCATTTCATCTTCTGTAACGGAGCTCTGATAGAACAGATTCATCTCCCCATACAGAGATCAGATCCAGCATCTCCCGTACGGTCCATGCTGGAGCTCTTTTTGGATTTGGGACTGCATCGCCACCCGTGCTGATCAGAGCTCCAAGCTGGGCAAACAGGAAATGAAATTCAAAAGTTCGTGGGGCTATTCCTGTCTACTGGCCAGTGCATCCGAGTTCAGATTGCTTTCCAGAGTGGTCACAATGGTGCACTGTGGGATACCGCCCGGAGGCCATTACAGTCGAATTGCGGCCACACTAACCCTAATCCGACATGGCAATACCTATTTCAGCGCTACTCCTCTCGTCGGGGAGGAGTACAGAAACCAGTTTAAAGAGCCCTTTATATCGTTATAAATATATATATCGTTGTGTGGACGGGTGCAGGGTTAAATCGGTTTAACGCTGCTAAATTCAGTTTAAATGTGTAGTGTAGACCAGGCCTGAGTCTCAAACTGCATAACTGCTTACTGTTTCAGTGTAAGAAAATGAGATATTACAGCTCAGAATGCAATAAACTCACTTTAATGGGATCCATTTACAACTAGATCAGAATGTTGTATTACTTTACAGCCTTTGTCCTAAATGCTGAATGTGTGCAGTACTCTAGATGGGTATTCATTATAATACCCTGCTGATTTATCCTTCATGCTTCCTGCCTCCCATGTCAATAAAAGCAGACCTAAATGCCTGATTTGCAGTTATTTAGATAGGTGTACAAGAACATTTCACATTTCTCTCAGAATTTATGAAGTTAAAAACAAAAAGCACTCGCTCTCCCTGTGGGCCCAATTGTGGCAGTTAGGCACAGGCCTGAGTAGGAAGCAGGAGACAGCCACACGTGCCCAGGGGATGCTCAGGACGGCATTGCACCTGGGGGAGGCACAGTTCCTAACTATCTGCCTTACAGAGGGGCAGAGTGAACATTGCAAAGCCTGCTTCTCCCCCACCTCAGCCCACTCCATATGGCTAGTTGTAGGAGTAGTGTGGCAATAGGCTCTGCCTGATCCCTGCTCCATTAGAGTGATGTCCAACCCTGGGGTGCCTGGAGTAAGCAGTGTACCTGCTCAGTGCAGAGACTGCAACTGTTCCCCACCCTTGAATTCAATGGAAGCAAAGGGAAAGCTCTACAAGAGAGTATGTGTTCCTATCAGCACTGAGCTGTAGTAAAACACAGAGAACATGGCATGCCCCTACCAGTCCCAGCATTTAACAGTGTCATCGGGGTAAACAGTGTTTTGGGCTACTAGATTTTTAAAGACACACTTTGAAATGCTTGCATGTTAACATGAAATGACTGAGCTGATTTGAAGTTATGAAAATGCTGGCTTTTCTTAGGGTAGGTACCAGAGCCAGACACCATAACTGTGCTCACAGAGAGATTCTGACTGATCCATAGGAGAGTCCTTAGGGGGGAAGTGCAAAGGAGCTGTCCACTCCCTCCATCTTTTCAGCTCCTGCACAGGCACACAGACTGCTGCAGCCCCCATGCACCTCCCTGGGTTTGCACAGTCTGGTCCATATAGCTGCTCAGGAATAAACACCAGTGTCCAGAGGCCTGGTGTGCATGAATACAAACAAACATTCAGCTGTTTAAATTACAGAAAGGGCCAGGGAATCCTTGTGACCAAAATCTCACAAGGAGAAGGAGAAGTGAGCAGGTATATTTGCAAGGTCTTTGGCTTGATTTTTATTATTTCTAGGAGTTGAAACCCCAGCTAATCTGCCCTGGTTCCACACACGAAACATAAATTACTGAGTCAGATGCCCTTTCACCCCATGGTCTGATCCCCTAGAGAAACCATAGCCAGCGATTCCTTGGGCGTATCTAGGTGAAGATTCCAGCCACCCAACTGGAGACCTCCGTTGGAGTCCATGCCCCTGACAACTCCAGTGATTCCTCAGATTATCAGGTGCTTGGCCTCTTCTTGTGGGATTGGTGTCAAACCTGAGAAGAGGCCTGTTAAGCCAACTGGCAGGGACATAGTGTTCTATTATACAAGTTACTTCTTCCATAGAACCAAAGTTATGCTAGGGAACCCAGATTCGCGCATTCACTGTCAGAATGTCCATCTTGTTGTTCCAGTGGAGTGGAGTCCAATAGGTCTCCAACTGGGTGAAGCTTGATCTGGAACTACTAAGAGGCCCAATCCATCCTTCAGGCTCCCAACTGCGGTAGGGAATCAGGAGAAACAGGTCTGACCCGAATTGTACCAGTGAGTCGCAGAGGATATCCCGATTCAGCCCAATACTGTCACCTACAGACTCTACTGGCCAAGTAATCTTCCAAAGACCCATTGGGGCAGGGTGATGAACCTCTAAAGCAGCAACTCCTAGTGCTGTTGCACTATTTTCTGTGATTGTACTAGTTATTTGATGATACCTCTCTCTTGTCCAGAAGGTGTCCAATATCCTAGCACCAAGTTGTAATAGGACTAAGGCAGAATTTTAAAAGAAGAAATTCACAGGTTTGAGCACACATCATGTTCCCTGAGTTGAGCTGTTCTAGTTTATCCTCAACTGACAACTGACAACAAACATGCTAGCTCCATTAAAGTCAATGGGAGCATTAACACAGACTTCAGTGGGACCAGGATCACACTGCACCCCAAGTTGACAAAAGTCTTTAACCAAACAATACAGGTAGTTTTCCACATAAACTCAAAATATGCAAAATGCATAAACCATACAAGGCAGCTCCTATGTTTCCCACAGAACTCCCTATCCTGGCTTTTGGTCCCCTGTATGTCATTATCTCCTGTCTTTTAAGGTGCTTAGCCAAAATGGCCTCAGCTGTACCTAATTAGCTGGTAATACCTCCCTGAGCTGTCTCTGAATCTGCCCAGAAATTAACCCCCAGTGCCCGAGGCTGTTTACTGTTTTGCAGGGTCTGGTCAGAGACACTACTGGGGCAGGGCTTCAGGATCCTTTCCAAGGGGCACCAAAAGGGCTGTGTACACCATCACAAACCTCTTGACACGAAAAAAATAGTTATTATGAAGAGAACCGGGCTGCAGTTACACAGATCCTGGCAACCACAACTGCTTCCCTCTGCTCAGCATGAGAGTTCAGGTGCAAAGATGAACTGTGTACAGCAGAAAGCCTTCAAAGGAAAAATAATTCTCCCAGCATTAGTGATACTCATTACTATAGATAGAGTACCAGTTTCCCTAGACATGCAATTAGCAATAGCTTCTCAACTCAAGCGGACCATCAGCTTTCAGTAATGAATATAATTACAGCATACAGCAAGGGATTTTTTTAAGTTTTCAGATTCAGTACCTTGTTTGACCCAATCTTTATAATGAAGTTTGTGCTTTAACGTATAACAGCATTTGTGATATCCAGAGACCAGCTCCTGCCAACTAATGGTCACTGTTGCTTCTTCACCTTCGGCAGAGCTAGCAGGTCGTTCAAACAAAGAGATCAGAGCAGTGGTAAAGGAAATGGCTTGAACCTGAGAAAAAAATAACTTTTATTTAACACAAAAAAAAAAAGGCGGGGGGTGACCTACACACCCTATACCAAACGCAGGCAGGAAGAGATGAAGAACATTCTCTGCCTGCAGACAGCAAATACTGCCCCAGGCCAGTTCATCTGAGAGAAATGTCAATTATGGAGAAACATGCCCTCAACAGCTGTAGTTAATAAGGACAAACCCAAGTATAAAGGCCGGGCGAGGGGTAGGGAGGGTGGTAGATGAACTTGTGACTTCACAGGATAACAACTTTCTGCCAGAACAGTAGTATTAGCCTGCCTCTGAAGGACTTAAAAACCTTTGGAAGTACAAGGGAGAAAGATAGAAGTAGAAGCCCTACCGATAAAGTGCTTTTTGACTTGTTTATGTTATGTTTATGGACTGTGCCTTTCTTCCCCCAAGTTGATTTGATTTAAGCCACTGATGACTTTAGTCACGGACTGACTGAGGCTGTTCAAACTGAGGTTTTGTACAAGGTGGTGTCCATCACTGCTGACAGCAAGGTAGCTAAATTGAATACAGCACAAACTCTCTACCTTATTACGAATTCATAACTTGCAGATATTTGAGTTCCAGTATTATTGCTATGGCTATCTTCTTTAACGAGGCTTCAGGGATTTGCTTATGAGCAGAGATTAAAAGAGCTAAATGTATATAGTTTGGCTATATGACAAATAAGGGGGTGACAAATCTAAAAGCAATTGACAGGAGTAAGCACATAGTCTGAAAACAGACAGTTTTAGTGCAGTATAAGGTGTATGACTGAGTAATGGGATGCAATTGAGACAATTTATTTTGAATAGTAGGAGATGCTCCTTAGTAGTGATGCTGTGACTTCAATCTTTCAAGCTAGGAGGTAGGAATGACATTGCTGGACAAAATAGTAGAAAATGCACTGTAGGGAATAATTCTACACTGGCAGGAGGTGGCCTAAATACTCTGAAAGGTCCTTTCTGTCTGTAACCACTAAGACTTTATAACATAGCAATAATCTATATTCTGCCCTTTCATATGTAATACTGTGCATAGTATCAGTGTGTGCTACTTGGATTTTTTTTTAATATCGTCATTCACTTTAGCGTTTTATTCAAGAATGGGCCGGCTTTCTGACTTTATCAGTCGCTACATTGTTAGATTGCTGTTACTACTCAAACAAATCCAGGGTGAAAATTCCATAACTATCTGACAAAGTATAATGATGATACAATTATATGATTCAGCCACCAATAAACATTATCTGCTGAGAAATAGGGAACTCTCTGTGCCAACCTTTTAGTCTTCTTTATACCATACTTGCCTGTCCACAGACATCCCCCAATGTTAGAATAGCTTCATCTCCATCATGAGGGTTATACCAATAGTCCATACATATCACTGTTCCCTGAAGGCCATGCAGCCTGTACTGACAAGACAACCCTTGTTTGGAATTCAGATCATAGAAGCAGATCTCTTTACTTGTAAAAGCAACAGCTATCTGGAGGAAGGAGATGGGGAGGGGAGAATACACATTGCTAGATTAAGCATTTAAAATATCCTTTAACATAGAACAGATTATATATAATCTTTAATGAACTGGCCAAAATTATAGCAAGACAAATTTGCAACAAAAAATCTCCAATTATTTTCTGGAATAACACAGCCTACATTTAAAACTCCTTTAGGTTCCCTTTTTGTATTCCAGCAATCAAACTGGCTGGCAGGAACGTTCATTCCAAAAGTGAACTTTAAATTCAAAATTGCAAGTATTAAAATTATGCAAACTTGATGCTAAAAGTTACTCTCATCCAGCCAGAGCAGGCAGCAAAAACGTACTAGGGAAGTTTCAAAAGGCTGGAAACTTCCTCTCAGTAAAACTGTGTGTTCAGCCTATTCCTAGCCAGCATAAGGGCTCTATATACCTGCGCTAACCTGTGCTTGGACCAAGGCAGAGAATCAGGAAGCCATAACTGGTTCCCTGAGGGAGTTCCACATTATGCTGTACCACTGGGAGCCGAATGGAGCAGGGGATCTGCCCCAACCCAGTGACCTGTGTGTCCAGCCCAAACAGCTTCAGTTTTTTTCAGTTTTTTTTAATATCAAATACTTGCAACAAACTGAGCAAATGAACTATGAACCAAGGTTTATTTGCAAATATGATCTAATGTACCATTTTGACTAAAGATTAAAAGTGAGAAAGTTGCAATGTGTTCTGACAATTTAGGCACTGAACAAAAGATTACAATTTCCCTGAAGAGTGTAAATTATTCATCCAGCCCTAATCAAGATATGGTAACTAGTTAAAACATATCTGAATGTACCGCATGCAAATCCAGTGATTGACTTTCAAACTTTTACAGATCCTACCTGTATCTGAGCATTGGAACTGCTATCCCCTTTACACCTGACTTCATAAATGTCGCTTAGCTTTATTAGGGGATATCATTCTGAGACAAGGTAACCATATTGGGCTTCATTTAATATAGAGTATGTGGCTAGTCCATTGTTAGTGTTATGGGATATAGGGCTTGTCTACACCTACAGCGCTGCAGCAACATAGTTCAGCTGCGCCGTCACAGCGCTTAGCCCAGCTGCTATCCATGCCGACGGGAGAGCTTCTCCCATTAGCATAGGTACTCCACCTCCCCGAGAGGCAGTTGCTGTGTTGAGGGTAGAAGCCCTGCCATCAACAAAGCTCTGTCTACACCAGGAGTTTAGTTACTGTCACTGCTCAGGAGTGTGGATTTTCCAAACCCTGAACGACGTAGTTACACCAACATAAGTCTGTAGTGTAGACCAGGGCTCAGTTATGGTGTCTCAGTTTTTGGGATAACATGGGTTGAAAGCAATAAGGAAGCACATTCAACTCTCAGCAAAGTGTAGACAGGGGGAGAGAATACTAGTGTTTTTGAACAGTGCCCCTTTCTGGCTGATCTAAGGTGCTATAGAGGGAGTTCTTTCAAACTTTCCTTGACCTGAAGAATGACAGTTTTGGGATGGGCCATAAGCATGAATGGGACTGGAATAAGATTTAAAAGAGGGGATGTCTGACTCTCTGAAGTCACAGAAGATACCCCAGGACCTAATGACATGAGTGGAACTTCCTTATTTAACTGTGTAAGCTGAGTGGCAAGGGAGTTACCCAGAGTTACTGCCAAAGCTACTGGAAGGGGTGGGTATTTTACCCTTATCCACACATCTATTTTGTTGCTATGTTTTCCCAAGCTTATGACTGTTGCCTTTCCCTTAATAAAGATTTCCTTGTTTCTGCACAGTCTAAAGTGTTTTGAGTGTGTGGAAGTTCTTCCTGTTAAGGGCACCCAGGGAGGTGAATTTAGTTTCCCTAGGTTTCTGGGTGCTGGCTTGAGCAGGTTTACTAATTTGCCAAGAAGCATTCTACAGACTTTGAACCCAGCACTTTTGGCTGACATTCACCATCTGACAAAAGTGTAATACTCATCATCAGTCCTCATGCTGCACTGGCCTGGCGAATAACCAGAGAACTTCAGTGGTTATCAATCTGATATTTTACAAGTTCTAACAGACTTTTTAAAAAAGGGGGTTTATACCTTGTTTACATTTCCTAGAGAGACCAACGTTGTCACCCACAGATCTTTTAGTTTGACAGCTTCTGTAGTAATCTGCAGAGTTCTCTGTAGCTTTAAGTTTTCTCCCCAGACTCCTAGCAATCCATTTCTACTTACAGTCAGGTAACAGCTGGAGCCTTTCAAAAAAGTTACATTTTGAATAATATCTTTGTGAATGGGTGAAAGAAGTTGGAGATTCTTCCACTGGGGTATAACTGATGATCTCGTTCGTTCATCCTTCTCATTAAGGTCTAAGAGCATGAAAGAGGTCACTTTGTCCCAGTCAATGATACCATCTCGGGTCACATCTATCTTATCAAACATCTCACCAAATTCTTCTTTAGTACTTGGTCTGATCACTGCACACATCTGCTCTGTGAACTCTTCTCTCGTCATGACCACTCTTCCGTTTAAACCTGGAGACTTCAAAAAGGACAGAGTGAGACAACAGTAGCTGCACTGGTGTGCCCCTGCTAGTAAACATAAACATAGATTTGCCACACAGCAAATAGTAATCTTATTCGTGGTGTCTAAAGGCACATTCTGTCTGTAATAATGAACTATTTTACAAAACCTGATCAAAGGACTCTCCCTTCACAAGAGGGCCATGTAGATTTTTTAACAATGAAATATTTGCATAACACACCAGGTTGACAGCCCTGGAGTCAAAGTTCTCTAGACAGCCAGGATAAAATTTTCCTTTGTGCAGAGGACCAGACACAAGGCCCCATGCACCACTTAACCTTTGTGGTTCTCTGCACAGGGGTGAATATTACCCATAGCCCTTCCCCCCTAAAAAAAAATTCTGCTGAGCAGGGCCGGCTTTAGGCCTATTCCTCCAATTCCCTCAAATCGGGCCTCGCGCCTAAGAGGGCCCTGCGCCCAGTGAGAATCCTTTCCCTGGCTAGAGGCGCCTTTTTAATTTTTACTCACGCAGAGGTGCTCCAGGTCTTCGGCAGCACTTCGGCGGCGGGTCCTTCAGTGCCGCTGAAGACCTGAAGTGAGTGAAGGACCTGCCACCGAAGATTCGGAGCACTGCTCGGTGAGTACAAGCCCCACGTTTTTTTTTTCGTCATCCCTGCCGGGGCCCTGTCGAAACTGTTCGAATTGGGCCCCGCACTTCCTAAAGCCGGTCCTGCTGCTGAGACTGCTAACAAAGTTGCAATGGTGCATTTTAAACTGTGGACACCTGTGACCAAACATTCTTCTCATATGGACTATTGAATAGCTGTCAGATGGTAGTGATTTTTAGTCACTGGGCTGGATTTGACCTGGTGAACTTGGCTGGAAGACTCTGCATCTTATTACTAATCTCCTGAGCCAGTCAACTCTGCATATTTTTTCTGATTCCATTAATTTTCTCATGTCATTAAATTAAGTGTACTTACATTTTTTTTTAAAAAAAGGCTATGAACGCAATGCCTCATGCAAGCTCACTATTGCAATTAGTTACTGAAAAATCTAGCAGAGGCTGACATGACAGTTTTTATAGTAAGTAAAAAAATGAAAAAAAGTAAATTCACGATAACTTTGTGGAAAATCAGGTTTAATTATTTCTCCTATTTGCATCCTATTAACATTTCTTTGTTATCTATCTTGTTTTTCCATGTCTCACAGTAATGACACACTATACTAGAAGGCAGATTATCTTGTATTTACACAGGAACTTTTATTTCACTTTTGTGTAGGAGTACAAAGATCTCCTCTTTTGTAGACTGATGTTCAAAAGTGCTGCACAGTGCCCACAGTGAGGTCAGTGGGAGTTGCGGATGACCAGCACCTAAAACTCGGGCCAAGTGCCAAATTGCAAAATGAAAGAGTTGGAGTCTGCAGTCCTGTATCCCCAGAAGGTGTGAGCTACAGGGAATGAGGTACCAACCTTTATCCTGCAAATTCCCTGCCAACTTGCCTGAAACCTGACCTCGGGGACAAGCTCTTAGGATAAGCAAATATGTCTGTCTCCATACCCATCTACTTGGCTAGAGCCTTTGCTAACACTGACCACTAAGATGTAGATTTGCAATGGTGATGTGGTGAACAGTTGTGCATCAGAAACAGGGCTGAGCCCGCCCCCCACCTCCAATGTGCGCACACACCTTGAGAATCTCATTGGGATACCTAACATCCCTCAGATGGTTACACTTTCAGCCTGGGGAGGATTGATCGCAGCAGCTTAGAAACGAAAAGTTCTGTACCCATTCCCAATCTTGCATTTCCCAGCATTATATATTTACATCTTAATGTCATATTAATACAGGAGCTAATTTAACATTTTCCCACTGTGATGTGTTTAGCATCAAGACATTGCCATGTAAATGAGACAGCCATCTCCAGGGATATGTTTTGCATTTACCCAATTTGGTCTCAATTCACTGAGATGTTAAAATGTGACATGAGAAAGAGTTGCTCCTTTTTTAGCATGGGACTCCCAGAATACCAGCCATCCCCACAAAGAATCACATAGCTTGGAAATTTAAAGGTGCAGTACAGAGAGAGAGCTACACACACTTCATTTAAAGAGTTATTGAATATAAAGATTTTTTTGAAAAAAAGATTCACTGAAGTCTTTTATTTCAAGATTTTCATTTTTAACAGGCACACCTCTTAGGCCCTGATCCTGCAAACTCATAGGCACAAGCTCAATTTTAAGCACATGAATAGTTACATGAGGTTAAGTATTTCCAGAATCAGGATAAATTGTCTATTGAGGTACCCCAGTGAGAAGGATTCTACTGTACTCTCTCTATGGCTATACCTTCCTTTTGTTTTCTCTATCTTTTGATTCTATGCTTTTCTGGTCAATTTGACTCAATTACTAAATATATATTTTAAATGAATATGTACAGCAGAATCACTGCCAGCTACTGTGAACAGCCTCTCAAGTAGATTGATATGTTGTTCCAGCACAGATGCACCAGTTTATCTTACTCCTCCGCTATTTCCACCATCCACTGAACATGGTATGCTAATGAAAGATTGTAAGGAGGCAGACAGCATGTAACTAGACTGCAGGTTGGTGGAAGGCTGGAGGGGTTTGTTTTTTTCCTTCCCACATCAGCAACCACATCAGTGGTTTTACTAGTTATTCAAGTTTCAATTATACCATTTTCTGGATGGTTTTCTGCCTAAGAGTCTAGAGTAACACAGGCTTTGAAGCATGGGCAGTGCGTGAACCGCCGGCTGGGGTGGCTAGCCCCCAGCCCCGGCCCTTCTGCCCAAAGTCCCGCTGGAGACAAGCCCCTCCCCACCGGAGCCCAGAGCCACTGCCGCCCCCCCCACTCCCCACACACACACACACTGTGGCCACCAGCCCACTCCCACAGCTAGCCCGCAAGCCCCAAAGGAGCACTAGAAAGGCAGGCGGCACGTGGCCCCAGCCTCTCCCGCTCCAGAGCGCAGGTAGGAAAGTGGCTCCAGCGCACTGGGAGACTGGACTCAGAGCCGGGAGCAGGACTGGAGTCACAGCCACACACAGGAAGCGTCACAGCAGGGAGCAGGGTCACACCTGGCTGTTTGGGGAGGCAATTCCTCCCCCTGCCTGTGCGACCCACTGCCCATGCTTTGAAGTATTCATGGAATCAAAAGGTGTATTTTTTTTTTTTTTTTAAAGAGAAGCAGGTTGGCCTAGTAAGAGGTGGCATAGTCTAGTATATTGAACCTAGGTTTCTTGAGGCTCAATCCAATGTTCTTTCCCTCTCTGCCAGTGTCCTTATACAAGTCCTTTTGCCCTTTCCCCTCCCACCCTCTATCTATCTTGTCTATTTATATTGTAAACTGTCTGAAACAAGGATTGTCTCACTGTATTTGCATACCACTTAGCATAATGGGACCACAATCTTCGTTGGGACCTCTAGGTGTTACTTTAATATAAAAATAATTTTCTATGCATTTTACAATTAACAGAGCATAGAAACAGATACAGATTTTTTTTTTCATTTAAACATTGAGCACTCACATCATA
This sequence comes from Gopherus flavomarginatus, assembly GCF_025201925.1. NCBI lineage: Eukaryota > Metazoa > Chordata > Testudines > Testudinidae > Gopherus > Gopherus flavomarginatus. Next base: position 96,749,480 of record NC_066624.1, read on the forward strand.
TTCTTAAAGAATATGAACAGTTAGAAAAAGAGAGATGAGAGAGGAAAAAATGGTTACTAATTTTTCCATAACTGTTGTTCTTCAAGATGTCTCTCTCATGTCCATTCCACATTAGGTGAGCATGGACCATGGCCAGAGATTTTTCCCTCAGTGGTATCCATCAGGGCAGCTCTAGTGCCATGGTGCTTTGCACAGATGCACCAGTATAAGGGTCCCAGCTAGCCCTGCACCCTCTCAGTTCCTTCTTGCCAGCTAACTCTGACAGAGGGGTAGAAGGTAGGTCGTGGAATAGACATGAGCAACACATCTCGAAGAACAACAGTTACAGAAAAGATAGTAACCATTTTTTCTTTGAATGCTTGCTCATGTCTATTCCATGATTCCCAAGAGGTACCCGAGAAGATGGGCTCAGAGTTCCTGGCCATGTGGATTGAAACACTGCTCTGCCAAACTTAGCATCATCACCAGCCTGCTGGGTAATAGCGTAGTAGGATGAGACAGTATGTACCTATGACCAGGTCACTGCTCTGCAGATGTTTTGGATAGGGACCTGGGCCAGAAACACCACTGATGAAGCCTGAGCTCTCATTGAGTCGGTTTTCAAGATGGCAGGAGGTGGGACACCGCCTTCTTATAGCACATACTAATGCAGAAAGTGACCCAATTGCATTTTTAATACAGTGGACCCTAAAGGTATTAAAACTAATTCAATAAGGTTTAACTTAACTCAGTAAAGTTCAGTCAGGCTATTTCAGGAAAGTGTCAGTCTGTGTCACTCTCCCATACTGACTCTTGCCAAAGGAAGAAGACTTGAGAGGGACTGTTTGAGATTAAAGTCCATTCTTCAGGCCACCATGGCTAAATCATGGACCTATACATTTGCTGCTGCCAGCTGCGTGAGGATTCCCCTGGTGCAAGCACTGTGAATGCCAGCTATAAGGCTGCCTCTAGAAGACCCCTTCAGAAACCAGGCTGAGAGTTAAACAGGCGTACCAGGGGTGGGGATGGAGATGGGACGGTTGTGTCCAGGTATGCAGCGCACAGCACTGAGGACATTACAGGCAGCCTTTCAGTCCACTGAGCAGGCTGCCATCACTTAGTCCTCTAGGGCAGTGGTTCTCAAACTAGGGCTTCCACTTGTTCAGGGAAAGCCCCTGGTGGGTCAGACCGGTTTGTTTACCTGCCGTGTCCACAGGTTTGGCGGATCACAGCTCTAAGTGACAGCGGTTCGCCACTCCAGGCCAATGGGAGCTGCGGGAAGCGGCACGGGCAGAAGGAGCACACCCAGATCAGGAAGATTTAAAGCCACCTTAGCCTCCTCCTTCCCCTGGACTACAGTTCTGTGCTGTCCCCCTTAGAGACAACACAGAATCTCACCCTTCAGATGTAAAATTTCTGCAGATTTGGGCCTATATTCTCTTCTCATTAGTTGCTTCATTGACTTCTTCTGGCAGCATAGTCCATATAGGAGCCTGTTTCAGCTCTCCAGATGAAAAAAATTCTTTGTCATATTGCTAACTGCTGTATAGTTAGATGACACCATATAGTTTTTGAATGTTTCCCCTGCTGTAAATTATTTACCTTTATGTAAGTTACCAATGATATTGATCCTGTTAAAGACTTTTATTCAGAGCTATTTAAAAGTGTAGCAGGCTCATTGGCCCTCAAAGTCTTGTCTTTATGGCACCTATAAAATCTTGCCTATATGCATTCCTGGGAAAGGAAGTTTTATTAATATATTTTATAGCAGCAGTGCCTACAAACCCTGACTGACATCAGGGTCATGTCATGCTGGGCATTGTACAAAATACACGATAGGAGGTAGCCCTTGCACAAAAGAACTTACAGTTTGGGAACCACTGCTGTGGGTCGCAACCCCAAACTGGTTCATGCCATCAGCAGATGGGGTCGTGGCAATATCTAGTGTGTGGAGGACACCATTTGCGCCTCATAGCATGACCTCACATGTATGATGCATGTGAGGTCACACTATGGAGCATGTGCAAAATGGCATCCTCCACACTGTCTGGGGTCTCAGGAAGAAATAATTCATCAAAATATGGTCATGGCAGCAAAAAGCTTGGGAGTCACTACTTTGCAGTCTAAAGAGAGGGAGGAAAGAAGCATTGTTAGCTCCTATTTTGTGGATGGGGAACTGAGGCACACAGAGATTGTTATTTATCCAAGGTTATGCAGGACTTTCATAGCAAAGAACTCAGATTTTATGAGTCCTAGTTCAGTGCCTTAACCACAAGGTTATCTATTCTCAGGAGCGGCGCCAGGGTTTTTGGCGCCCTAGGCAGGGGTCCTTCCGCGCTCCCGGTCGTTGGCAGCAATTCTGCAGCGGGGGGGGGAGGGTCCTTCCACTGCTCCTGGTCTTCGGGGCATTTTGGCAGCGGGTCCAGAGCGAGTGAAGGACCTGCCGCAGAATTGCCACCAAAGACCAGGAGCACGGAAGGACCACCCACCGCTGAGTTGCTGCCAAGGGTGGCAAAATGCCCCCCCCCCAAATCCTAGCGCCCTAGGTGACTGCCTAGGTCACTTAAATGGAAGCGCCAACCCTGTCTATTCTTCCTCTCTGCAAGTGTTTCAGCATCTATTGATGTTAATGTTCAGAATGTGGCTAATGTGCTGGGAAACCTCAGGAAGTGCCGGGGACAGTCACTCTTTGGTACAGGTATGTCTTTTTAAAAAAAAAAAAAATCTAGGAGGGAACATTGGCACAAACTTTATGGCACACATACCTAGAAGTATGGCAGTGCAGAGCATACATGAATATTTAATAAAAAAGCATATAACTTGCGTTCTTGAAGATCTCTATTAAATGCATGCTCTCTCCTAAGTATCCATCCCAGCAATTACATTTTTATATTAACATCAGTTATCAATTCTAACAGCCCACTACATCCAAAAAAAAAAAAAAAAGATACTTGGCAATCTACAACTGTCATTTCCAATTGTCTCACACATGATAGTATCTGATTTGACTTCACTGAACTCCTTTAAAACAGGAAATAAATCCTGTGATGCTACACTGATTTGCTGACACTGTCAAGAACAGAGCTGTAATTTTTCTCACTAGGAGGGAAGGCGGGGAATGAACCACTTGTGCTAGGCATTCAGCAGGTGATCTTAGTGTTTTTATATCAAAGTATTTGCCGTTTGGCATTTATTAAAAAATGCCACGACAATGCCCATCTTGATCTGAGTATCGCATATTGACACATGTAGGATGGGATTTTCATTGGCTGCAATGAGACTATTCATTTAGGGACTGATTCTACTTCCAATAAAATCAACAGCAAAATTCCCATTGACTTCAGTAATAAAGGATCTGGGAAAAATGGAGCTGGTCCACATTTTTTTTGAATTTGCAAAATTACCTCTTTTTTTCAAAAATGAAAAAGTTTGCAAAAAATTGTCAATTCATCCAAAATGTTTTGTTTTGCTCAACCTTTTTAATGCACATTTTTATTGAAAACATTATCAAATCCATTACTCCAATGGTTGACAATTTTCTTTTATCAAAACCATTAGTTAATAATTTCCATAATGATTTTAATTAAACAATTATTTAAATGTTTCACAAAACATCCAGAAAAAAACAAAATCTGGGTCCTGTTTGATCCAGCATAGTCATTGAGCATAAACAACTTTGAAATTTAGAATATTTTTTCCCAAAATATGGGGGTGGCGAGAGGGCAAGTTTAGCAGTTCTACTAGTTGAGTGAAGTATTACTCAGTGTGAGCAAGAATATATTACTCTAAGACATGAACATGAGAACAATGTGCCCAAGTGGTCCAGGTATGGAACTCTGAGTCTGGAAACCGGTGTTCTTAAACTAACACGGTCAGCCAAACTGGGTGCTCTTTTAGTAAGAAAAAGCACTGACACTCAGTTTTATAGTATTTGTAAGGTAATTTTTAAAAATATTTTGGTTAATTATAGCATTTAAAACAATGTTCCAACTTTCTCATTTCCTGGGTCTATTAATGTAAAGGTTTTGGGTGAGGCGGGGGGAGGAGAGTCCTACTTTACATCGTCAAATGGGTTAACTTATATGTTTAAATTGGCAGCCCTAACTGAATGGGAATACTGGAAGTCAGGGAAAGGTTTCTAGGCATGTCATCTACGACAGATGTAAATAGCACTGGGTTTCCAAACTCCATTCCAACAGCTCAAAGATACATATAGAACCAAAGTCATCATCCTTTTGCTACTATTACTGTTGCATTCAATAAAAGAAGTTGGGTTTCCTCTGCTGAAAAATTCTGAGACTTGTACAGACTTTTGCTGCGGGCAAAGGGGTCACTTCAACAATGTGGTAATATTTTACAATTGATACCAAAAATCATTTTAAGTTCCATCTGCATTAAACTATAATGCCAAGCCCATCAAAAGGGCACTTAGCAAGTAGAGGTCTTCCCATCCACATTCCAGGTAGTACCATCAAAGCCCACTGTTTTTAGATTTATGTATGTATTATACACACACACAAATGAGTTAGAAGAACATTATTAAGGTTGCAAAGTCAAGCATTCAAAAATTATGAAAAGTCAGAGTTAAGGTTGCCTGTACATGGGAAATTTCAGCTTCAACAGTTAAAGTTTGGCAAAGTTATAAGCAACTGAAAACAGAGTCTTATAATGGAAAGTGTCTTGCAATCTTAACTATTGGTGAATCTACTAGCACCACCTATTTGTGCACATACTGCAATATGAATTAGAAACCTGGGGTCTCATCCTGTTTCCACAGTACCAAAATTCCAATAGATTTTAGTGGAAACTAGGTTTGAATCCTATATTTTTTGTATAAAAATTAATTGATGTACAATACAAACCTATGTAATACTGGAAACAGGCAATAAGGCAAGATTGTAGATAACCTAGAGCAGGGGTTCTCAAACTTCATTGCGTCGTGCCCCCTGATGCCCTAGGTCAGGGGAGAGAGGGTAGCAGCCCAAGCTCCGCTGCCCTGGGTGGGGATGGAGCTTGGGCTTCAGCTTCAGCCCTGCGTCCCAGCAAGTCTAATGCTGGCTGTGGCGACCCCATTAAAATGGGGTTGTAACTCGTTTTGGGGTCCCCACAGTTTGAGAACCACTGACCTAGAGAGTCAAACAAGAGACTATTTTGGGGGATTCAGATGAGAGGAGAATATAAATGTAACGGCTAATGTGTTCATCTTCATTTTATGTAATTGTTTCCTACAAGTTATTTTGATGAATATGAGTGGCCAGAAGTACTAATAATTGAGTGAATGCATTTGAGAGTATAATTTATCAAACAAAATTTAATTTGGTTGAAATTTGCTTCCATATCACTCACAAGACTCTCAGAAAAGACTCATCTAAAGCATGTTTTTAGATAGATATAAAATTACACAATTAGACTTACTAAAGGCGACTCAGCAAATTGCAACCCTCTACAAATTGTGTTCCAGAAATGTGATTCGAAGTGACAGATAGCTTGGAGGTAAACAAACGATGATTGGTTGCAGCTGGACCATACCCACAGTAAAGTCTATGTATCTTAAACATGTTAGGTGATGAACCATTCCATTTGTTCCCAAAATTAGGCTCAAAGGACAGTGACTGATAGTCTGGAGAGAAATAGAAATTGTGGTTCTTAGGCTGAACGCACACAAAAGGAAACCCAGTGACTGCAGCTATGAAAATAAATGGTAGTTTGCAGGTGTATGTTGCACAAAATGAACTCCATCCATTTTAAGCAGTCTCCAAGGCCACAAAAGCAGGGAAACTGGAAACAAATATGAAGCCTGCACTAAAAATTATACCCCTGAGGTAAAGCTATTGCCTAGCACAGCATGGCTACAGACAGGAAGGGGATCCAAATGCAGTCTAGTCCATCTGCCCTGAACATTAAGACCCAAAGGCCACAAGTGCTTTTTTGCCTCAAAAGCAAAAAACTACACTCAGAGGCAACTTTGTATCATGTGAAGCTAAAACCAATGATTTTGTGTTGCAATCACTAAATAAAGGCTCTCTGATTTGTCAAGATGTTTGTACTTGATTTGTGTCTGTCTGTCTTGCATTTTGTACATGCAATGTATAGTCTACATTGGGAGAAATGGTAGCTATGCACAGTTTAAAGAGGTATCTTATAATGTGTGTCAATATTGGTAATTGACAAATGAAGAGCAATAGCAGAGAAGTTCTCTTAATTCCTGTAAAGCACCTAATGCAATCACTGAGCATGTCCTGCGGGGCTCAACATCCTTGCAGATAAAGCACTAGTGTGAGGTCACCCATAATCTCAATAAACGATGGTTGGTTAGATAGAATTTTTGAGATCTAATTATTCCATTGTGTCAGGCAGGTGGTTTAATTTGGGTCTAATGAAGTACGTGATTACAATAGCTTCCTCTGCCTCAACTGTACCTTCCCTGGGTGTTGTTCTGCTAATGCCTGCTGCTTCCGTATTTATTGTACTATATCTTGGCAGGAAATTACAGCAGTATTGCTTCCATGTTTATGAGAAGTTCCTCCACATAGAAGAGGGGTCAACAGGTTGATCCTCAGTTTCATCTTCAGGTGATATTATTGCTTGTATTTCATAATATAAAGTTCTGTTGTGCCAAAATCTACAATCTAATGAAGTGGGCAAACCATATTTCTGCTCTGAAAAGTCAACTCAGATCACCTCAGGAGTTCTTAGTTAGATATTGAGTGACAGGAAACATTTCCGTGCAAATGAATTGGGCGCAGGAATAGTTTACCTGAAAACATCCATTACTCACAGCAGTATATAAACTGTAAGTAAGACTCAGTTCAGATTTTTTCTTCTTCAGCGCTTAGGTTTCACAAAGGCCTATTCAAGTTGGTATAGAACATTTTGGCTATTCTTATAGAGCTATCAGGCCTGAATCTCCTCTCATTTAAACCAGTTTCACACTGGTATATCCCTGACAACTTCACCAGAGTTACTCCAGATATACACTACTGCAAGTGAAAGGAGAATTATACTGTACCCAACGTCCCTTCCCCAAACAAACAAAAAAACGGGTATTTTTCCTTTTGCAGTGTCATAGGGCTCTCTTCTTTGGGCTACTTTGTCCCTTTATCTATCTGAGCACTTTATCTCTCACTCCACTCCCCATAATTATCGTATCTGAGTACCTTAATAATTAAGTCTCTCAGAACCAAGAATAAATCCCAGATTTTCCAAATCCCAATCCAGTGCTTTAAGGCACAAGACCACCCATTCCTAATTCTGTGTCTGCTTGTAACTGGTCAAGCACTCCAATCCCCTAAGCCCACCTTGCCTGCCTCATGACCCACTACTAGTCCTTATCTAGCCCCTTCCCTCAGGGACAAACTGCAGTCTGAATTGGCCACTCATCATCAACAAGGGAGTTTGGATCTGCTGTCTTTCCCTCAACCTCAGTATCTCCTTAGGCCTTTCTGTCAGGCCTCAGCCTGGGAGGTCACCAGGCCTGAGGTCCCCAGCACTGCTCTGTCCAAAGTACTCTTTGCTCCTTCAGGCAGTTAGGTCCATCTCTCTCAAAAGCTAGAGAGATACTGACTACCCCTTCTGGTCTGCCCTTTTTTATATTGGCTTAGCAAGCCCTGATTGGTTGCCTCCCAGCCTTCTCTGATTGACTCTCAGCCCCAGCTGTCTCCCAGGGCTGGCTTTTAACCCTTTCAGAGATGGAGCAGGGTGACTGCCCTGCTACACTGCTTCATGGATGTAGCCCATGTTTTATGTAAGGACTTGTCTACATGATGCAGTGAAGCACTCTGCAGGAGTGTGATTTGTAGAGTGCTCTAACTAGTCCATGTAGACCCTGCTGGGTGCACATTAAAAGGTACTGAAAAGAGCATGCCAGCAGGGTCTACATGAGGCAGTTAGAGAGCTCTACAAATCACACCCCTGTAGAGCACTTTCCTGCACCACGTTGACAAGCACTAAGACTCTGCTTTATGAATGCAGCTCCTGTGGAGATTATTGATGGCAACTGCTAATAGGGCTGCCCACCCAAGAGAACCTACTTACCATCAAGAAAAGCTATTCTGTCTGAGGACAGAAAAACACTGAATCTAAGTTGGAACTCTGAACAACTCTATTTTTTCCCCCTAAAAAAGTCCCTTTTTGTTCCCTCTTCACTCAACCTCCTAAATCCCAGTGTCTTTGTCATAATTTTGCATCTGACCATTGACTGGGACACCCTTAGGTGCATATCAGAGCCCCTTCTTAGTCAGCTCAGGGAAAGGGTTATTGCTGTGTGACATGGACAGGGGCCTCAAGCCCAGGCAACTTGTATAGCAGTGAACAGTGCTGTCTTGCTGTCTCAAGGCAACTGGGCCACTGCAAATGTCATAATTTTTCATGGAAATGTTTTGTCCACTGCACTCCAACAACAGATGTCATGATTAGAGATAGACTGAAAAGGAAGTGGGTCAGATTCTGATTTAATTTACACAGGTATAATCTGGAGAAACTGTAAATCCCGAGACCACTATAGTCAGTGGAGACACTCCAATTTTACGCTGGTGTAACTGGCATCAGAATTTACCCCCAGCCTACAGGTCTCAGATTTAGGAGCAAATCAAGACTCCAATGAAACGACTCCCAAAATCACAAGATGTTTTTGTGACATTTCAGCTCCAAATGGGCAGAAATCTCATGAGATCAGGTATTTTCATATGATTTCCACCATTTACTCATGGTATTTTGGCTGCTTCTCAACCAGACAACAGGCCCCTTTCTTCCCTAGATCCTATACAGCACCAAAATAGATGGGGTGGGTTCTAATCCAGGAATTTAAGTCTGAACCACAGAATCTGCCTGAAACTGGAAGAGGTTCAAAATTATCCAAGTTTCCAATTTTGGCTCATCTCTAATTGTGGTCAGTATTTGCCTGAGTCATGGCTGCACAGATAAGTAGCATGGCTTCCTGAAAAGCAGTGCTAGGTCAATGGCTCCTTGTTTGCCTAAAGGTAGGGTTGTATTGTGTCATGTTGAATACGTAAGGGAGTTTTATTTAAAGCCGCTCCTGGGAAAGAAAAAAGATAAATCTTTCTTTGGTTGCCTCACTTTTAGGCAGTGAGATTATTCCTGATTACAGTTTTTTTTGTTTGTTTTTTATTTGACTAGTATTTCTAATAATAGAATCATAGGACTGGAAGGGACCTTAAGAGGTCATCTAGTCCAGTCCCCTGCACTCGTGGCAGGACTAAGTATTATCTAGACCAGTGGTTCTCAAAGCTGGTCCGCCGCTTGTTCAGGGAAAGCCCCTGGCGGGCTGGGCCAGTTTGTTTACCCGCCACATCGGCAGGTTCGGCCAATTGCAGCTCCCACTGGCCATGGTTTGCCACTCCAGGCCAATGGGGGCTGCAGAAAGGAGCACGGGCTGAGGGACATGTTGGCTGCCCTTCCCGCAGCCCTCAGTGGTCTGGAGTGGTGAACCACAAGTCAGTGGGAGCCACAATTGGCCAAACCTGTGGATGTGGCAGGTAAACAAACCAGCCCAGCCCTCCAGGGGCTTTTCCTGAACAAGCGGAAGCCCTAGTTTGAGAACTACTGATCTAGACCATTCCTGACAGATGTTTATCTAACCTGCTCTTAAAAATCTCCAATGAGATTCTACAACCTCCCTAGGCAATTTTATCCAGTGTTTAACTACCCTGACAGTTAGGAAACTTCTCCTAATGTCCAACCTAAACCTCCCTTGCTGCATTCTAAGCACATCGCTTCTTGTCCTAATCTTGGATTCACACCCAACTAAGAGAATTTTGTCTGTTTCTATATCCTATATTTCCTTATGCAGACACAGACCTACTTTTCTTGATACCATATGACAATATAAGCATAATTGATAATGCTTTCTATATTTCCTTGATAAGCAATTCAAAATCCTTTCAATTAATATTTTAATTAGGAAATTCACTTACCATAAAAATCTCCTGCATTTTCATAAAATCATAAATACTTAGTCTGTTTTCAAGTTGTTCCGTAACATTTTTCATTGCTGCAGTGTCTTCTGTTCTGTCTGAGGTCAGACACCCAGCACTGGGCTGGGAGTCATTAAGAGAAAGATGTGTGTAGTTCATGCTTGATTCACTTTAACATCTTCTGGCACATAGGGTCATATTTGACTCAGTTCTTGTCCTTTAAGAAGAATTAAAAAAAATTTTTTTTTTGTAGAAATCCAATAGTTAAAATTCTGAGACAACGTATATCAAGCGGGAAAAGATCAATTTAAATAAAACTATAAAAACATTTTTAACTCTTGACTTTGAATTTTATTTCATAACATACCAAACCATTAGAGATACTCTCCAACATTCTGTTTATTAAAGGTGTGGTGTACCTGGCTTCCTTTGATTGTAACTAACTAATACAGAAAGCAAGTGTACAAACATTTCTATTTGCTATCTAAATATGCCTTAGAAAGTCAGCTATTTAAAATCCATTTTACTTACCTTGTCGTTAATACTGTGATATTTAATTTTGTGATTGTATGTGATTATAACTCCATTATTTTTGCAGAACACTTTGGTAAGCTCTACAACTATTTTTACTCTCGAATAAAGAGTTTAAACTAAAGGAATGTGCAGAGTCCTTTGCTTTTCTTGATAACTCTTGGTGCTTACAAATGTTTCCTGGCAACGTATACAAAGCTGGCTAAGCTTCCCTCCTTTCTCTCCCCTGGTTATTGGTCAAAATGGAGGTGTTTGCATAAGAGGGCTATTTGCAAGCATAACTAGAAGCACAGTATAGCTATAAAGGAACGGCAATGGCACCATTTAATCAAATATACTACAAAGCCTTCCTGTAAGAGTGACCTTTTTTGCATACTACAAAATAAGATTTGTTTTAAATGAACCAGCTTTTACATCACAGTAAACTGCAAATTTGGAGTCTGATTTGCCAGTACTCATTGTACCCACTGCCAGGCAGAATCTTATTGATTTCAATGAAGTTTCACCAGGTAATAAATGATGCAATTTGGCAAAAAGGATGGGCAAGATTTGGCCTTTTATCCTATGTTTGGGTTAGATCATAATTATATTGTGGTAGTGCTCAGAGACCCATATCAGGATTGGATCCCCAGGTGCAAGGTGCTGTATAAGCACAAAGGTAGACCAGGGTCTTCTGCCCTAAAGAGTGTGCAGTCCATGGGTATGTCTAGGCTGCAAGCCCGCCCCCTTTTTGACCCCTCTCCCCCCCCAAAAAAAGAGAGGCAGCAAATCTCAGAACCCAGGTCAACTGACGTCCAGGGCTCACACTATGGGACTAAAAATAACAGTGTAGATATTTGGGCTTGGGCTGGAGCCTATGGTCTGACTGGGCTTCAGAGCCCAGGTTCCAGCCTGAGCCCAAATGTTTACACTTATATTTTTAGCCCCATCATGTGAGCTCTGCACACCCGAGTCACTCGAGCTCAGCTCTGAGACTTCCTGCCGGAGGTCTACTTTATGAGCACTCAGCCCTGCCAACACTTGTCCATGAATGGTAAGAAAAGTTCCTTGCATGCATATGTTCTGCAGGATTGGTGATGGAGCAGACAAGCAACATATGCAGGGTTGGGAAGAAGGAGAAAAATCAAATATACACCATTTTATATATATGTGTATACCAGGGGTCGGCAACCTTTCAGAAGTGGTGTGCCGAGTGTTCATTTATTCACTCTAATTTAAGTTTTGCGTCCAGTAATACATTTTAATCTTTTTAGAAGGTCTCTTTCTATAAGTCTATAATATATAACTAAACTGTTGTTGTATGTAAAGTAAATAAGGTTTTTAAAATGTTTAAGAAGCTTCATTTAAAATTAAATTAAAATACAGATCTCCCCGGACCGGTGGCCAGGACCTGGGCAGTGAGAGTGCCACTGAAAATCAGCTTGCGTGCCGCCTTCGGCACACGTGCCAGAGGTTGCCTACCCCTGGTGTATACATTTGCTATAGGTTTGTTTGTTTGTAATTACACTGACTTTTGTCAAGTGGGTGTTAGTCTAATTGTGTGTTTTCTTGCAGGCAGCAGGCAGAAAACAGATCTTCAGAAGGGATGTTAAGGAGAAAGTGGTAGGGCTCTTACTGATTAGTTCAGGGAGGGTGTTTCTGCCATAACACGGTTGTTGGAAGAGTGGAACTATATTCTTTTGAAATACCAATTATGAATAATTAAAAGGACATTTCCTTTCCTAGGTCCTAAATCCCATAACTAGTCAATTAAAACAGAAAGAAATTTAAACATCTCGTTTCTTTTGCTTTGCAGATACTGTTTTGCACATTTCTCTTATCTTTCACATGGAAAATAAGGATATATTAATATTAATAATATCATTTCATTTTATGACATTAGTTTGTACTACCACTCAAGTTTACATGCATTAGAACAATGGGCCAGATATTCAGCTGATCTAAACCTGCAGAACTAGATGTAGCTGATTTATGCTACCTGAGAATCTGGTCTAGTGATGGAGCATTTGGGTTTATTAAAAATTGTCTTTGTTGGAACTAAACAAAAACAATGGAATTCTTCCCATTAGTTTTGGAGAAGATTATGCTCACCTAACTGAAGTTCAGGGTCAAATTTAACCTGGAAGTGTCCCTTTAAATCCTCCATAGTGCTCTCTTTCTTTCCTGTAGAGAGCACGGTAGCTAAATTACAGTCACCTTTGCCTGATCTCAGTGTACCTCCCTGGCAGGGGGATTTCTTTAAGTCCCTAGTTGAGTGTATGGAAATATAGCTATTACTTTTCTTTTCCTTCCAGCAATCATGTAAACCTTATCTTACCTTCTCTTCTATTTTGTGAGAATGTAGCTGGATTTATTTGCAACGCCTATTGTTTTGCCTTTTCAGTTTTGCACCTACATTTGGGCAGAGGATTCCACTATATTCTCTGTGCTCTGTCCTAGTAAAAATGTGAGGTGTTAAAAAAGTAGGGTTCTGAAAACTCACCATCAGTGGGAGGTGCTCAGAGACATCACACAGCTGCTGTGGCTGGACGTGGAAGGGAGGTCTGCTCCTCCTACACCTCCTCTAATGGCCTATTCTGAAAGCAGTTTCTACTAAGGAAAAGGGAATGAGTGGGAAAACGATATACCCAAATAAAAGCATGGCAGGACCTATAGATACAAACATGCAGGGCTTGATAACTCCTTGAGTTTCACTGGCAGAAGCCAGTTTGGAATCCCGTCACAGGGTAAACTGGTCAAGAGAGAAAATCACCTGTAACCCCCTCTGCTGGAGAGACCAGAGCCAACAATCATTACCCACAGGAAGGTGGGCCCAGACTGATGGGAAACATTGATAGCATAGTTTGGGCCACTTCCCCGGAAAGGGCTCCTACAAAGATCCAAGTAGAAAGTAAATCTATCCTACCCTGCAGAACACCTAGGGAAGGATGATGTCAGGCTGGCCCCCACTCCATCACAGCTGGGTTGGGGAGAAAAGGTTATCACAGCAATCATCATCAGTTTGCATCCACAGATATTAATCTAGACCTAATCTATCATGGACACTGTAATTCCACCTCCCTTAAAATCCCCTTTAAAATTTGTTTGCAGTACCTATGTTGGTCCCAAGAGAGATTAGATACACAAGGTGGGGGAGGTAATATCTTTTATTGGACCAACTTCTGTTGGTGAAAGAGACAACCTCCCTCCAACGAAACACCCCTAGTTGTCACCTACCCTCACACATTGGGACACATATGGGATATCATTAAACAGTTGATGGGAACCATATATTCTGAAAGAAATCTTTCCCAACACCCCTCTTCTGGACTTCAATACTCCCAGCCCCAGACACCCAACCTCATCATCAGAAACATCCTCCCCACTGATCAGTACTCACAAACTCAAACTGGCACCAGATCCTGTCAGAACAGATGCAAAACCTGCAGACATGTCTTCACTGCTACATGACCAGTTCCACCCTCCACAACACACCTTTCAAGATCATACACACGCCTATCACAAGTGTTGCACCTTATCCAGTGCACCACATGCCCCAATAACAACTATGTTGGTGAAACCTGACCACCACTATGCTCTCAAATGAACTCGCACAGAAAAATGATAAAACACAAAACCATGTCATGCATGGGCAAACACTTTTCACAAAACTATCACTCTGTAGCTGACTTCTCTATCCTCGTTCTCAAAGGAAACCTACAAAACATCTTCAGAAGACAAGCCCGAGAGCTTAAATTCATTACTTTGCCAGATACTAAAAATCATGGTCTTTATAAAGACACTAGATTTATGGCTTATTACAATAATCTGTCCCCAATAACTCCCCTTTTTTGTCCTATGACTCCAGTGTTGTTAACAAGCCACTTCACCTTAAAATGCATGTTAATTATTTATGCTAAACAATTTGTGCCGCCTTGTATTCAGCTGATTCCCAGATCTGAAGAAGTCAATATGGCTGGAAAATGTGTTTCTTTCACCAACAGGTGGCGGTTTAATAAATATTACCTACCCACCTTGTCCCTTTAAAATTTGGTCATTTATATCCTTTTTCTAAGCCTTAGATTTGTGATCTGTTTCTGTCCAGCTGATTAAAAAAAGAGTAAAAGGTTCGTGAAGCTAAAATGGAAAGCAATGGCCTCATAAATCAAAGCCTTATTTTGACAGTGGTTCTATGTGGAACATATATGTGCGATCATCCCTGTAAAATGAACAGACATTTTCTTCCAGATCATTAAATACAAAAGGAATATTTCCCCGATATGTAGGAAAAGTCTTACCAGATTTGCCTGTTACTTTGGGGTATGCTCATTTATTAGGGTTACTCCTCTGGGGTGAGGAGGGTTCTGTAATTCTATCGATGTACTGCTTGTGTCACCTGTTCTCATACAGAGCTCTACTTTTCCCTGCTGCAAGTTCTCTCCCAATGGAACTATCCTGCAGGACCTAGGTTCCCCAGGGCTGGGTTCTTCCATCCCCAGAATCAGACACACACATTAACAGAGCACGCCTGAGAGGACTGGGTTAATCACCACTCCCAAACTGACCCCTTATATGTCCCTGGACTCAGTAGGCTGGGTCAAGTAGCATTTCCAAGCTGTTCCCCTCATATGCCATGGGCATCACACCAGAATAGAGCATGCCTGAGCAGGCTGGGTCGAACAGCACCTCCAAGCTGCCACCCTCATATGTCCCAGGTACACCACGTCTCTATCCCCACTTTTACGTTACAATTATTCTGGTGCTAACTCACTTGATGAGCAAATGCCACGGGATTTTTGGGCGCTGCAGGGATCTTTTGCTTAGATACGAGGAGTGGTTCTGCAGAGTGAATGAGGAAACCAAAAAACACCCATGGGGGTGAGGGGGGAGAGAGAGAAGCAACCACCTTAACCATGGAAGCTTATTGCCGAGTAATAACCACAGAGGAGCCAAACAAAAAACAGTTATATTAAATCCAACTTATATTTGATTATAAAAGTCAGGTTTAGAAAACTATAACTGATCACATAAGTCAGAGTCAGAAGGCTATACCGAGAGAGAGAGCGCACACTGGGTTCTCACCACTTTGTGAAGCTTGAATCGTTCGGGGGTCCCAAGTGGTGGTGGTAGCTGAAGGTCTGGAGTGTTAGAGTCAGGCACAGCCCGCAGTATGACCAGTCAAAAGATGAAGTCTCACTGGAACTGATGCAGATTTTGGATCCAGACATCAGAACACTTACTTGAGCATGGGTAGGGGTTGTTGTAGGGAAAGAACAATGGTTCAAAGGAGAACGCTAGATTTGTTTATGGGTAAACTGATGGCTCAGGGGACTTTACCAGTTGTTTTGTTCAGGTTAGACAATATGAACTGATCATTCCTGGCTATAGGCAATGTTCCTTAGAGGGAGCTCACAATGCAATTAGGGAGCTTCACTATTTTGGATCCCAATAAAGAATTAAAGCATCACCACATTGGACTCAAGCAGTCCAGTGTATTGGAACATCTGAAAAATTCACCACAAAGCCTAACTGATGTAACATTTGGACACCAATTCTAGGGCTCCTGAATCCCTAGGCAGATCAGCTACGATGTGTCCCTCACCACCATTAATAGACTTGCAGTTACCGAAAAATTGGCTGCCTGCAAGATAGAAACAACTCTTGTCTTTCCTAAAACAGGATAGTTTTAAATACAGTTCTTCTTCATGGGAAAGGGTACAAATAAAGCTAATTGTCATGTAAAATGAATATACATTTCAGAATGTCATTTGCTGAACAAAGTCAGCTGTGCGTGAATAGCGACACACACACATATATATAAAAAATAAAGCATTGTAATTCAGTGCTCATACTTTAAATGCTTAAGATAGTAATAAAGAAAATGAAATGCTGTGGATTGGTGTTATACAAGCTTCCTTCCTGAACCAATATTAGCAGTGTACCTAGTCCTGTTTCTCAACAGCCTCAGCAATTTAAAAATATATGTTAATTAGATGCCACAGTTGGGACGTAAAGAAATGCTCACTAGGATGTCTGTCACATATTTTAGCTTTAATTGAGATTTAAACTAGATTTGACAAATTACCTGTGTAATTTGTCAGCAACATGAGTGTAATCCCACTGGAGCACCTTGCCTTTGATCTTTATTTTTTAAAAACAAACGGCTACTTTTGGTCCTTTGTTTTGTCTTTGTGACTTAATAATAGAAGTGTGGCTTAGTATCTTACTCAAAGTTTGGCAATTGATCACACATTTCAAAAAAGCTTGCTCTCAGATTGAAATGGAAAATAGGAAATCTCCCTTTTTTTTTTATGGTGTGATTTAAAATGCCGTTGACCTAAAGCACCCACATAATTTTCTTTTACTTCTCACATTTAGTGTATATTATTTAATTATAGGGAAACAGGTTACACATTTTTTGTTCACATACAAACAGACAAACTAACAGATGTAAACTATTTATTGAATATTTGCCACCAATATTGTTAAATACATAGTCTTGCAGTTTTTCGCTTTCAAGTTAAAATGTCAGAAATAGAACACCAAATATTTACAATTCTTATAAGGAATGTTACATAATGACACATTAAGGCGTAAATTCTTTTGGCTTATAATTCTGAAAAGAATGATAATAGCAAAGAGTGATGCAAAATCTTCATCGTGAGATTATGATTAAGCTACAATGTTTTACAAAAATATGGTGCAAGATGGCAATAATCCCATTCGAAATCCTGCATTAGGTCCCTTCAAGAGGGACTGATAATTTATACAGTCAAAACTTTAAAATTTACATATAAAGGTATCCTATCCACCATTGAAAAGTACAACTCTCAACATATACAGTTTTCAGGCCACAGTTTTGAATGTTTGGAGTATCAAGTTGGTTTGATGAATCAGTCGGTTGGCACTTACAAACACATTTATTGCCCTGTTATAAGATAAGAAAAATGTATTTCAACACCAAGAACAGTTTCAGACAAATACGGACTGCTTTAAAATACTTTATGCAATAAATTTTAGTACCAAATCTGGATAACTACATGCATCTTGGCTCAGCAAAACATCACAGTGAAGCACATGCAGATGTTTTGCAGTATAGAAGCCTCCGTTCAATTTACAGTTGGTGACTAGATATCACAGTCTTGCATGCCTTACCCATGCAAAGAACACTAGCAACTGATGGTAGGATCTTCAATACTATTGCCTCCTGAAAATTTAGTTTAAAAACCCAAAGCTAGCTAGAAAAGAGTGGAACAGTGGTCATTACAAGCCTTATTTTCAGAAGTGGTGAGCATTTACAAGTCCAGCTGAAGTTAACAGGAGTGGATGTTGACTAATTTGCCATTTTCTCCCTCATCCTCATACAACAGGGGAACTATACTGTGTTGATTCAGCATTGCTCAGTTATCTTTAACTTAAAGACCAAGAATGAGGTCACCACAGATGGGATTTTTCACCTCCCTAATCCATACTTGTTAAACTGCTGTCATTTTGTTTGCTTTATTGTTGCACTTTTTCTGATGCCTTTCAAAAAGTCTTGCTTTGGGCCATGGCCAGTTTTACGCAGTTATATCACTTCTTGCATCCCAACATAGTCAGTAATTCAAGTCTCAGATGGGATTTCATGCAGTATTTTTCAGACTCTCCAAATCCTAGCACTGGCTCTTCCATGCTTTAAGATTATCAGATGAAAGGCATTACAGGAGTGTAAATTATTAGTGAGTATTTGTGTTTGGTCTGATGGCTTTTGTTGACCATCATCATTCCAGGTTCTTAGTTTCCCATGCTAATTTTGCCCTTCTATCACTTGTGTAAACCTGTTAGTTTCAAAATGTATTTTACCGTTCATATTATGGCGTATTCCTATTTTAGAAGACCTTTTCAAAGCTAAATACAATCATTAGCAGATTGCTGCATCTTATTTATAACTCCTGACTGATGTCTGATTATTATAGGAAGCTTGCTATTTATCTAGTTTGTTGGGTGTTCTTCACATTCCTAGTACAGACTTAAGAACCATTCTATTCAGAACTACACTTTTAACCCTCAAACTTCAAGGCCCTATACTGCAATCACCACCTTCAGGCTGATGACAGACATTTTGGGGGAATCCTGTCAGTACCACTCCTAGCATGTGGTTCAAATACACCTTTATCCCTATATAATGCTGTCCTCAGGAGCCAAAAAATCTTACCGCGTTATTGGTGAAACCGAGTTATATCGAACTTGTTTTGATCCGTCAGAGTGCACAGCCCCACCCCCTTGGAGAGCTGCTTTACCACGTTATATCTGAATTTGTGTTATATCAGGTCGTGTTATATTGGGGTAGAGGTGTACAAAGATTCCCTGCAACCACAATGGAATACCAAGAGTGATTCTCCCCTTCCTCCTAAGGTAGTTGAAACACCAAATAGTTCACCACAGATATTATCTTTCAGCTCTGGCACAAAACATATTGTGGACTCTGCATGAATACTAAAGTTTCCATGCACTCATGTGAATGTGTGTTATCAGATAAATATTGACCAAAACACATCTCGATATCTCCATATGATCTAATCAACTGTAGAAATTTGCTTTTAAGTCCTTGATCACAATTTCTCCTCTTCTCCTATTGGTCTGCTGACTACATCTAACTGGCGCTTATATTATCTGAAAAGTACTTTGAGATATTGCAGTATGAAGGAAATTTTCTAAATGTAAAGTGAATCACAATATTCAAAATTACACACCTGATTACTTTGTCTTGATGTTTAAGTATTCATGGGTTTATTCTCCCTTTACAGACACACGGAGAAATGAAGATAGACAAATGCCATGGCCATATGAGCCCAAGTAATTTAACGCTACATAAAAGGGAACACACACATTTGTTGTTGTGAAGCTGCATTCAAAAGCATACTTACTTTCCATCTTTAAAATAGGTTTTCAGAGTATCACTGAAACTTTTGGAGTATTTTACGAACTCTTTCTTTTGGTGCTCAAGTGCCTAAAAATATACAAATCCACAATTAAATAAAAAAAAAAATCACTCAATACCTTTACAGAACAACATACTTATACTAATTAATCAGTAACAAGCTACAAAGGACTAGGGAGCAAAAACAAAAAGAGTGAATTAAAGATATGCAGATCCAGGAATTCGAAACATTTTGAAATGAAAAGGTAAGTGATAATGGAATTTAAGTTTCTTGTCAGACATTTCTAGAAAATGACACATTATACTTTAATATTTTTAAAATGATACAACACTGAAACATCTATACATATTAAAAACCCATGCCTACTGGAAGAAATAAATAGAAAAAAGTATATGGTCTTAGTGACAGATTTGAATTAGTTACACTGCTTTATCTTTTCTTTTCATGTACATTTCCTTCTGACTCGCTAAATGACTAGCTAAATTCTACCACTGACCCTTACACTATAAGAAGGGAAGATCTTTCATATTTATATTTAGCAGTAATAATACAATACTACATGCAAATCTTAATTCACGTACCCTCCGATTCTGGTATTGATATTTCTTGAAGACATTATTTACTGTGTCAAGAAGTTCCTTTATTGCACTGGCGATGTCCCTATTTGATTTAAAAAAAAAAAATATCATTTTAAGTTAGCCTAAGTTAATGCTGAATTTTAAATCACTTCCAGGAAAAAAAAATCATATTTGATACTTATTTCTAAAGTACTTTATAGAAATAATGTAGATATGAAGCAGCAAGACCAAATGCAAAGAACTAATCAAATTATATAGTACTTAAATCCAAATTAAGTTTAATGTGCTCCTTATACTCTGAAAGTCAGTATCTGCCCAATAATATGGAAACCTATGTTAAACAATACTATATACTCATTGTTTTAACAGTAAGAATTAAACTGTGTCTTCAGTAGGCACACACAGCTCCTAGCATTTTAAGGGGTAGTTGCATGCATGGATCTAATAGCAGAATTAAATCCTTAATGCTTGTTCCAAATATGAAAAAACTCATCCATTATGTACTTTATACTTAGGATACCAAGGAGCTCAAAAAAGTTTGGGATTCCGTGTAGCTTGCCCAATAACACTAAAAAAAAAATTAAATTACCTAGCAGAAAATGTTTACATCCAGTGCCTTTGAAAGCAATTTGATGTCACTAACCCACATACAGGACTAATGTGTACAACAGTATCTAGTTTTGCAGGATTTAAAATCAATTTGAAACAAGAACAGCCTGCATCTCTCTTATTGTACTAAGGGTGGTGAGAAGAGAGTAGTTACTGTGTTGTACCATTTTCTTTATATCAAAACTCTGCAATAATGTGCACAGCTTTATAAACACCATTATATAAAATGTCAAAAATTATACTCTATTACTACTATCTTACCAAAATTCGAAATTGCATTTCAGGATGTTTATAATCCCATTTCCTAGTCACTGAGCAGAATGCAGAGATCTAGGTACTCTTCTGACAGAGTGCTACAGGCTATTTCCTGCTTGAGAAATCGCTGACACTTGGTATCACTATATCAGTCCAGAACAGTGAATGCAGAGTTCATTGAAAGTAGCCCAACTAATCAAGATTAAGTTTTTGCATAGATATGACATCTTTGTCTGACCCTTTTTGTTTCATGTTTAACATTAGCTGTTTTCAGTTATATAACTGTTCCCCTTAGCTTGTGAATTTCAAGCAAACTCAAGCTTGCTGTATTGCTGGGACATGAACATGTCTTCCTTCACCCCATCCCCTGTTATAAAAAGCAAAGGCAGAGCCTCAATCCTTTTATTGAAATGTCAAGCTCTAAAAGTGAACACTGCCACACTGTAAGACAAGCATTTGGAAAAAACAAATGAAACCCACATATGTAATGGAAATAGAAATTGAGAATGGTTAACCAATTTAGTGAGCCAATGCTGTTTATAAAGCCAGGAGTTTTCAGCCAATACAGGACTTAAAAATAGCAGTACAAACATGGGCATGTATAAGCCAATCAGCATTAAGAAAATTTTACCCCTTCATCCATCAGTATCCACTACATACACATATACTATAGTAAGTTGTGTTGGTGTCAGGGAAGATAAAACTATTGACATTTAGATACATTTACCTGGATACACGATATTACAACAACATGTATGGAAACCCTCAAAAATCAATAAAATTCACTTCTAAGATTTATACATTATGTATACACAAACCCCTCTAAAATCTTTCACTAGCCAGTATTGCCCCATCTGTGCATTCAAAATTCCCATTAAAAAAACCAGACAAAAGCAAGTAATTGAAATATAAAAAGTGCACAAATTAAATAGCATTATATCATCCTATTATACCAACCATGTAGCTATAGATTCAACCATTCTCAAATAAGCTGCATCTTGTACTAAGTTAACAGCTGTTAGCACACATATTATTATTATTATTTATTTATTATAGTAATGCTAATAATAAAATAATAATAATAATAATATTTCATGGACATTAACTAACTTATCCACACAACAGATGAGTGACTTGCCTAAGACCACAGAACAAATCCATGTCATGGTAGTAACACTGTTAGTCTCATGCAATTATTGAGTAACTACATAATCAATCCTGTCCTATATTTATTAGTACTGTGATTTATATTTTATTACTGTGACACACAGTCTCTATGTGTAAGAGGAACATTGTAAAGGTATTTAACACACATTACAACAGCACTATTTTTTAATATATAAGCATTTAATATATAAACAAGATTGGTTGTAGTTTGACTTCTCATGATAATGGAAACTAACGTCCTATTTAGCCACAAAACAAGTGCAGCACAAGCAAACGTAGTACAAAGTATCTTAATGCACCAGTACTTCTTCCACATGCTACACAGAGGTGCAATGTAAGCTCCCCAACTCCCGCTTCCAGTTGGCAAGAGATAGAGCCAGGCACTGGTCATGCTCTCTGAACAGGATGGTCCATTCCTCTAGAGCAGCACAGTACTGCCAAAAGCTCCAGGAGCACTGAAAGTACCATATCACACCACTAAAACACATATAATATCATCTTAATATCCAAGTCGAGGCTTCCAGCTTGATCTGCAGATAAATACAGAATGCAGCACTTACTTGATTGTCTGAAGAAATCGCACTCTATCATTGATCTCATCGGGAATCTTACTGAGAATCTGTTTAAGTGCTCGTGCCTTTTCATTTAGGTCTTGGAATTCTGGCTCTGGCCTTTCAATCATATACTCTGATAGGCAAAAAAACAAGAAACTATTACTTACCCTCAAGTATATTTCTAGTGACACTGAATATTGCTATTCAAAGTTCCATCAGTACTTCAAAGTTCTATTTTAAAAGAGGTTCACAGACTTGCATTATGCATGTGCAATGGATTTCTATATTGATAGAAGCACAGTCTGTTTGTTATAAATGCCTTTACTTGATTTTATCCACTCAATCCAAAAAATCCAGAGCATTCACTATTTTAATGTAATTTACAAAAAATATAATCCAGGGAAGATCCACTGAATGGAATGACTGCATTGTGCTAATCCAATACAGTATGAAAAAAGTTTATCAAATGGAGTGAAACCCTCTTACAGTGAATTCCTGGTTCTATGAGGAACACACACCACCATATTAGAAAGAACATTTTGCCTCCTAACTTGTAGAAAAGACAGATTTCGTGCTATACTGAGTGAATAACATGCACTGTACATTCTAATAATTTATCATTTTCACTGCAGAGGTCAATTATGCGTTTAGAATTACAGAGTATAATAAATATGAAAGTTAAATTACTATGTTCAGTAAAATACCCATACCACCATAAGTGCTATTATAATAGGGTTTTTACTATACTGAAACAGGATTTGTAAAAAAAATGCTCACTAAGATGAAACCTGTCCCGAAAAAGAAAACTGACAGATTTTCTATGCTAATTTTCAGATTTAATGTCACATTTGTCTCTGAAAAACAGTATCAAAAGGTAGGCTTATACCCATCAATATCAGAGAACATGGGTTTAAATGCAATTCCCACCTCCCATTCCCAGAGATAAATACCTTCTACATCATCTGCGGCCATACGCAGAAGAGACTCTGTAAAGTTCACTTCTACACTTTTTTTCTCCAGAATTTTCATAATGATGTCCTGTGTGAGACCTGGATTTTCTTTTTCAGCCTATATTATAAAGAACATTTTGGTTAAGAAATAAATATTTAGGACTTCAGTGACATTTTAAAGCATAAAGCTAGATTTCAATGGGACAACAGAGTGTACATACGAGATCAAATTATTATGGACTAGAGAAGTTGAATAGGCTCATAACAGCAGACCACTTTGTAAAGCATTTTTCCAACATTGCATCAATGTTTCTTGAACTACTGTATCCGCAATTTTCCCACTAAGTCGTTTCACTCATTTCCATAAAAGTATTTATGGGTATCTCACGCTCTCCCTTTACCTGGTTTTACCCTTTGAATAAAAATTGAAAACATCAAAATTATATTGACATAGAAGGTGAGAAGACATTTTATATATTTCTATTTAATTCTTCTCAACCATATTTTTTTCAGATTACACAGATATTGTGATTTTCAATTTGTCCTCATAACTCTCACATATCACTAGTATTACTTTTTCATAGCTTTTCAAATGCTTCAGTGTTTCTTCTAATGGAGTGTCAGTAACAAAAGATGACACTCTTTGCAGGTGTTACAACAGATCTGCATAATCCAATAACTGGCTTCACACATGGCTATTGCTCCTTTTTGTATTTTAATTATTTTCCACTACTCAAGTTTACTTTAGTCCCTACCACCTATTACAATATATTCCATTATTAAGAGATTTTGTTATTTAAACTCAATAATCCTTAAATGAAAATATTCATTTAGTTGCACTAAACACAAACGTTATTACCCTTTGGATCTATAGATGATCACATTGGTCCCTTCTGACCCTAGAATCTATGAATCTATAATACAATATTTCACCCTCCCACATGTCAAACAAAAATATAAATCCAAAATAAATCAACATTTTCAAAATCATTTCTGCATAATATTCAAACATCTTACAAGAACACAGTCCTAAGAAAGCACAAAGCAGAACCCCTTAAAAAGATGAAACAAACAAAAAATTAGAGATGTTTTTACACTAAACTGTTGTAAGCATACAATGTTAATTCTATTTTTATCCATGTAATCACTAAAAGTTCTCTATATACTGTTAAATTATCAGTTTTATTTTGAACTCAGTTCTCTCACCAGCAGCCTAGACATGTACTATTTTCTTATTATACAAGTTAACTGTCATAATATTTTCCTGCCATACATTTGGATTTAAATTTTTTCATCCATCTACCAATTTTTCCATCCACCTTCATTGATGACTTCCTCCTCTTAGTTTTTTAATTACATGGATAGTATATCTCTACTGTCTGATTTTATTCCAGTTATGTCATGTTTGAGTCTCACAACAGCATGTTGCACTGTATTGCACTGATACTAAGTGAAAACTTCTTATCCAAAACTCCATTCCAGTATCAGAGTTCATAGTTTTGTACCCATATACCACCTTGGATTTAATTAGAATTCAAGAAAGAATAACTGGAAACCTTTTAGACTGGAACACAGGGGGCAAAAAAAGCTTATTTAGCTGTAATGGCGTTTCTCTGAATCCATCATCTTGCAAGATTTTCACTGTTACATCTTAAGGGTTTTTTGGGACCCTTGAGTGCAGTTGTAATGCTCAGGTTTGCTGGTGACGAGACAGAGCCCTTTGGTATTAAAGCTACCCTAATAGGTTTACAAGATGAAACCAAGCCTGCATCAACATTGGCAATGCTGGCACTGAATCTCAGTACTCAACAGGGTTGGCTGATGGGCTTTAGCTTTGAAGATGTTACTCTTCAAAGCATTCTGGACCAACCTCAGTACTGGATTCAAATAGCGTCCTGGGGAATGCCTCAAAGAAAGCCTGAAGGTATTCCCCGCATTTCTTTAGCATTTTACGTGACGTCTACAGACATATGTGGGCCTTCTGTACATCAGGGCAGACTTAGAGGAAGTCAAAGCAAACAAACATGGTCACCAGCTTTTTGACATTGGTCTGTAGCGCTCTGACAAGGTTGGAACTCATGATCATCTTCCTTTCTCAGAGGCCTTACTTAAAATGAAGAAAAAAGAAGCACCAGTATGTTGTGCCTTTAAGGGCACTGAGGAAAGCACTGAACCAACATATATAGAACAAGTGCTGAGACAGGTATAGAACAAGGCGTTCAGATGGAAGGTGTTGAGATGTCTAACAAATCTGACAACAGAGCATCTAGACTCAAGTGCTGGTAGACACAGAACAATGCTGAAGTAGTGCTGAGACTCTGATCAAAAGAAAAAAATGCATGTTAGAATGTCCGCAAAATGCCAATTACTCCCGGCACCAACAATTTTTTTTTTAAAAAAAGGAATTAAATCACCTGATGAAAAGACTTCAAAAATATAACCACCATATCAGACCTGGCTGAAAGTCAGGGTTACTGCAGGTGGACAGCCAATAAGTTGGGATCCCATGAAAAGGTGGAAAAATGACCAGCTCAAAGCCAGTGTCTGGCACGGAGTATCTTCTCCAACCATGGTCAAAACAAAAAAACTCTGATTGGAACATTTGGAGGGCAGCTTTTATACTCCACAGAGTACCTAGTTCATGCTCTACCAGGTTACTGCTACCCACAGGATCAGAGAACTTTAAAAGCTAGTGAACTACTAGTATCACATTAAAGAGTCAAGACTCTGAAGTGAAAATCCTGCACAGAATGGACTCTTTAGAGAATATGAATTCGATTTCTCAGGATAGTCAGTATATATAGAAACTTATTGAATGCTATTACTTCCACTGTATATTTTTTAAAATGATTACCAATGACAAGGGATGGCCAACAGCATTCTGTACAACAGAGCACATTCTAAACCCTATATCAAGTGAAGTATCTCACTATTCTGTTATATTTTTTGAGGTAATACTTTCATAATATATTTGCTGCTAACAAGCAATAGCAATGGTATTGTAACATTGTGCTGTGCCTCTAAGGGTATGTCTGCACTGCACACTAAGCCCAGGCTGTGTCTCAAGACCCTCTTCTGTCTGCACACAAATCAATTTGACTGCTTATTGCTATGGTTTTATTTAGCACTGCAAACATATACAGTTCTTTACAGAAAAAAGACAGAAAGGCCCTGCCCAGAAGAGTTTGTAGTTTAATGCCTCCACTATTCTGCAATTTTCCTGGTCCATATACATACTTGTTTAAATCAGGAAATTCCAGAATGTCATTCCAAAATACATCTACAGACCCAGTGAGAGAGAAGCTGAACTTCAATGAAATCAAACCAAGGCAACAAAGAAAACTGTACTGCAATAAAAGTTGTCTCATTGATGAAAATTGGTCTTCAGGCCACTAGATATCAGTGTTTTAGAGCAGAAATCAAGTACTCTTTATAATCTACATAGCTACCAGGTGCTTGAGATGCAAGCGATGTGACTCACCAACAGTTCCTCTCTTATTTCAATACGATATGATGATGCCAGAAACTGAATCTTAATCTATGTTCAGAAGGACCTAACACCTAGTTTGCAGAAGCTAGCTAAGGAAATGTGCCCCTGATTCGATCAAATGTAAATTATGCTCATGTATTAATAGTCTGATTAATGCATTTAAGACCAAGTCCAACTGTAGAGTTGGAATTTCAAGAAGGTAATGAACTTTAAGAAGCTGAAGTAGATTATAGTGCATATTCCTACATTAAACTGTATTTTTATGGAGATGACAATAAATGTTAAATTTAAAATGTTTATTGCAATCTATGATAAAAATTTACACTACAGTTGATTTTTTATAAATACACCCAGTTTTCATATTACAGAAGCACAAAGAAAAAAGTCAAGGACCTTTGTGTATTTCTGTTCAGTGGATCTTTGGATTGTTGTTTCTTTGCCTCCTACTAGTATTTTCTGCAGCTAATGAAAAGAAATCTAAAGAACTTTTTATATTTTGTATCTGAGGAAAGGTAGAAGGGCCAAAGCTACTCTTAAATACATAATTCTTACCTGATCAAGGACAATCCTATTCCCTACTTTCCCCTTCTTTCCTCTCCTAAACGCAGTTTCCTGTGGTTCTGTCATTATCTTTTGTCAATCAGCATGGAACACTGCGTATCAGTCTAAAATGTTAAAAAAGTCAGTTTTTGGTAGAAAAAATTACAAAGTTGCATGGATATTCTCTATTTTTGTGGGAGAAGCATAGAGAGAACATCTCAAGATTTAATTTGTAAAGAAGCACAGAGTCTGAGTGAAAATCTCATCCTTGCTCGAACCCTTGCATGCCATGTAAAAGGATTGGAGTGGTGTAAAAAGGCCCTCAAAGTCACATATACAGCTGGGAGAGGATTATGCCAGCACAGCAACAGCAGAAGAGAGCCATAAAATTACCTCCAAAGGACATTGCCTCAACTGAATCCAGTCTGTACTAGGAAAACAACGGGATACTTCAAATCAGTAAAATGAGGCTGCGTATTTTTACTCCACAAGCTCTAGGGAGGCTTCTGTAACTCAGTCAGAGCTCTCTGCATCCATTAGAACAGTCCAGATTAAGCCACCTCTGTACCCACCTGAAAGTCATTCCCTGGGCTGAGAGTTCTGTGCTAAACCTCTCAAGTGATGTGTACAATGTACACTAAACCTGGATCTGTGGGATACGGGCTTGTGGACTCAGTATTTCCAAGACCATGCTTGAGACTCCACCTGCACTGTAAACCTGGCTTTACAATTGCTGGACCCAGATGTCTCAGCCTTGCTAACACATCCATATTGCACTACACAGATCTGAAACCTAAAACCACACTGTAAAAATTACAAGGCTCGTACCTTTTTCCGCAGGTGGGAAAATTATGGCCCGCGGACTGCGTCTTGTCCGTCAGACCTTTTAATTTGGCATTCGCGCTCCCGCCAGGGAGCAGGGTCAAGGGCTTGCCCTGCTCCGCATGTGCCGTGGCTCCGTGCAGTACCCGGAGGCAACAGCATGTTCCCTCCCTCCGGCTCCTAAGCCTAGGGGCAGCCAGGGGGCTCCGCATGCTGCCCCCGCCCTAAGCACCAGCTCTACAGCTCCCATTGGCCGGGAACCAATGGGAGCTACAGGGGCAGCACCTGTGGATGGAGAAGTGCGCAGAGCCACCTGGCTGGTGCTGTGCCTTTGTGTAGGAGCCAGAGGGAGGACATGCCGCTGCTTCTGGGAGCTGCTTCAGGTAAGCGCCACCCAGATCCTGCACACCTAACGTCCTCCCGGATCCCAACCCCCTTCCCCACTCCAATCCCCCTCCCAGTCTCAAAACCCCTTGTTCTCAGCCCAGAGCACCCTCCTGCACCCCAAACCTCTCATCCCCAGCCCCACCACAGAGCCCACACCCCCAGCAGGAGGCCTCATCCCCTCCCACCACACCTCAACCCCCTGTTCCAGCCCGGAGCCTCTTCCTCACTCCGAACCCCTTAGCCCAGAGCCCCCTCCCCTGCATGGCAACCCTCAGTCCAGGTCTGGAGCCCCTTCCTGCATTTCTGGCCCCACCCTGGAACCCATG
Source organism: Gopherus flavomarginatus (assembly GCF_025201925.1). Lineage (NCBI taxonomy): Eukaryota > Metazoa > Chordata > Testudines > Testudinidae > Gopherus > Gopherus flavomarginatus. The sequence continues at coordinate 96,778,500 of NC_066624.1, forward strand.
CCTCCTCCCACACCACAAATCCCTGCCTCAGCCCATAGCCCCCTCCCATATTCTAAGCCCCTCTGCTCCATCCCCAGTCCCCTCCTGTACCTCAAACCACCCCTCATCCCTGGCCCCACCCCAGAACCTGCACATCCAGATGGAGCCCTCACTCCCTCCTGCACACTAACCCTCTGCCCCAGCCTGGAGCTTCCTCCAGCCCCCTGAACTCCCCATGTCTGGCCCCACCCCAGAGCCCGCACCCCCAGCCGGAGCCCTCATCCCCAATTTCATGAGCATTCATGGACCACGATGCAATTTCCATACCCAGATGTGGCCCTCAGGCCAAAAAGTTTGCCTACCCCTGCCCTAGCAGGTTTCTAGGACTCCAGTCCTGAGTGCTTGCTGACTCAAGTCAGATTGATTTGGGTGTGGGCAGAAGTGGGGCTTGAGTCAGAGCCCAAGCTTAGTGTGCAGTGCAGACATATCCTTAGAGGAACAGCACAGAATCTCAGGCCTACCGCACAAGGAATTTGTTTTAAGTTTCAACATTGTTTTTCCATCTTAATTCCAGGCAAGATTTCACCTGTATAATCTATAAAAACAGTAAAATTAACTAGCCTAGAGCCAGTTTACCTCCTGTCATGGGGGGGAGGGGGGTGGGGCGGACTGGAGGCAGAAGAGAACCACATACATAGAAGAAGGAAAAAACTCAAGAGGCTCCTTGCAGAATTTCCACTCAAATGATTTACTGGAGATAGAGTTTGTCTGTCTTAGGCAATGAGCAGAGTGTTCAGAACCTACAATCCACCCATCTCCTATTGTACATTTAATGTGAAGTAGCAGTTGATAGTAAGTCTATACTAATGATGATTTTTACAAGTATCTTCTACTAAGGTTTTTCGTATCAGAAGTGCTTAATATCAGTACATTTAGCAATTACACAAAATAATTCCATCTCCCTCATGAGTCCAGTACAGAACAACACAAACTTTTAAAATCATACAAGTTTAAGACAGCCCAATCCATTAGTCTTTCTGAAGAAGTGGAAACTGGGTAATCTCCTTGTAGGCCACTTAATTCTTACTAAATATTGCTTCTAAAACAAGATGGCACAAAGGGAAAAACAGAGCAATAAAGCTGAAAACACATTTATTTTAAACTGTGTTTCAAACATTTATTTATAGTGTTTCTGAGTGACACACACAACTTGAAATCATTCTTTATTAGTTTCTCACCTTAATAAAAGCTGCTCTCAGGGTCTGAGCTGCAGATAGATTTACTCGCTCTAGCTGCAATGAAAGTTCAGAATCATTAGTAACATGAATTTCATCAGAACAAAAAAAGCCAGTAGTTACCTCTGAGCTTTTGTTTGGCCTTTTCTGCCATAATGGGAAAGGACAGAACAAACAAGAGGCACTCAGTGGGTGGTCTCAACTGAGGGACAGAGGCTTGGAAATCCAACCACTAAAAAGGAAAGATTTTGCTCACAGTTGTCCCAAAATAAGCTTTAAAAACTGTAATGCTAATGGATAAGGCAGGAGTGTTGATTCTCCACTGTGTGCTCCTGAAGTCAGAGAATCTGAACCAAAGACAGAAGGAGTTTGACCAAAACCCAGAGTCACATGAACAAGTCTAAACTACTTCCAGTATTTGCAAAAAGAGACATGGCCCAGATTGGGAAAACGACATCGCAATTCAGAACTAGCATTAATCTTACAATATAGAAAGTTATATTTTAGATTAAAATTATGATCCAAAATGTTTTAATTGGGCCTTTATAAAAATAAAATATTCACTTTGTATAAAGAAAGTTTCCTGCCAACCTCAAGGACATCACCTCAGCTGAATCCGATCCATACTGGGAAGATAATGGGATACGTCAAATCAGTAAAACCAGGTGGCATATTGTTATTTAAAACAAAAATTAAGTATTAGCACATATTGCTGTCTTAGGAACTTGAAGAGTGTAAAAAATCATTTTGAATTGTGAACAATTATCACAAAGGATTGACAAAATTCAGCATAGGCATGAAGACTACAAAGTGTATCATGCAGTAGCAGGAATATGCATAATACTTAATCTTCTAGGGTAAACTATGCCAAGGAAAACGTTAGTGCTTTTCACCTTATTCAAACTAGAACTTTAAGACCAGCAAAAGAACTAAACTCAAATTACTCATGCAGTAACAAGTTTGTTGTTTGTTTTTTCTAAGTTTCAATTTGTGCATGTGTGTTGTCTATATTTATGTCTACCAGTGTTAACGTCCTCCTGGGATCATTATTCCCTCAACAAGATAAGCCTTACCATTAATTGAGACCAGAGGGTCACAGGACAAATACATACACTCACCAGTTTTACATTTCAGCCAGTTTAATTGTTGTAACAACATCTGCTTTCACAGATTTTGAGGTCAACAGGGAGCATCATGATAATCTTGTCTGACCTCCCACATAAGATAGGCCCAAAGAACTTCACCCAATAGCTTCTGCATCACACTTGTATCTTCTGTTTGAGCCACAGTATACCTTAAAAAGATACCTATCCATCACATTCCCTAGGTAAATTGTTACAAAAAATAAGTGGCCTCAAAGTTAAAAATTTGCTTCTTATTTTTAGTTTGAATTTATCTAACTTCAGAGTCCAACCACTGGATCTCATCATTCCTATTTCTGCTAGATTAAAGGGCTTCCCCTACTACTGGACCTCTTCTCCTGTAGGTATTTATAGATCGTGTTCATGTCACTTTTTCATAACCTTGGATAAATTAAAAAGGCTGAACTTATTAAGCCTCATAATAAGACATGTTTTTGAGCTCTCAAATCTTCCTTGTAGCTTTCTTCTGAACCCTCCCAATTTTTCAACATTCCTTTTCAAGCGTGGACTCCACAACTGGACACAGTATTCTAGCAAGTCTCACTAATACCATGTACAGAGGTTATATCACATCCCTATTTCTACTTGCTATGCCCTTTTTTAAGCCTTCAAGGATCATGTTCATCCTCTTAGCTACAGTATCACACTGGGAACTCATTCAACTGGCATCTACCATGACCATTACCTTTTTTTCAGTGTAACTACATTCCAGGATAGTCTCCCATCCTGTAAGACCTATGTTCTCAGATGTATGACCTTGCATTGGGTTGTATCAGAACAAATGTTCAAATGAACCCACCTTTCCAAGTGATCCAGGTCAGTTCATATAACTGATCTGCTTCTATCATTTATCACTCCAATTTTTGTGTCACCTGCAAATTGCACCAGTAATGATTTTATCCTTTCTTCTAGATCAATAAAGATACTAATTAGCAATGATTCAAAACAGATCACCGCAGGACTCTACACTAGAAACACCAGACCCCTGAGATGACAATTCCCCATTTAGTTCCTTTTCACAATCTGTTGAATATGGGCTCTATTAATTTTGAATGGTGCTTCTTTTTCTTTAGAAAAAAAAATCAGAATACCACATGGAACTAAGTCAAAGAAGGGAAAGTACATTATCAACCACATTTGTGATCACATCAATAAATACTAAGTTTATTCAACAAGACCTCTTTTCCATAAACCATGTATGACGAAATGGGAATGTTCTTAATGTTTTCTCTGAATACCGTGTGGGTGCCTCAGTTTCCCCTATGCATTTCTTAGGTATCAGGGGAGATCAGGGTGTGTGATTGTTGCAGAGCCCAGGGGGGCGCCTGTGATATGGTTTGCACAGAGAACTCTGTCTCCTGGCAACTAATTGCCTGGGCCCCTCCTCTACAAAGGTGACAACTGAAGGTGTTGGAGAACAAAGAGATCAAAGGGAGAGGAAAGGCTGGAGAATTTCAATTTGGAGCTGGCTGGGAAAATGGAGACGAGGCCAGGCAGACCTCCTGGCCTCCCCTGGCCCCCCAAGATGGACCTGAAAGAGGGGGTCCTGTTGTCTGTACTGCAAGACCTGTCTCCAACTGTGTTCCTGTCATCTAAATAAACTTCTGTTTTACTGGCTGGCTGAGAGTCACGGTGAATCGTAGTGCAGGGCCTTGTCCCCCCAAAACTCCGTGACACCATGCTGATTGATATTATTTATGCTACTACCCTTCATTTCTTTACTGATTGTCCCATATCAGCCTATGATTCTGCCCGGGATCAATGTCATCCTAACTGGCCTAGTTACCCAGGAATACCATATAATCTTTTAAAATATCATTATGACTTTAGGGAAGTTCTACAGAACTGGAATAAAGTTAATGATCCAAGATTCATTAAAAATCAACATGAATGATACAAAGAGCTCCTTGGCCAATTCTTTTTAATACTCTTGAATGGAATTTCTCTGATTCTACAGAAGTTAAAGTTAAAAAACATTAACAGCTACTGTTTAATACCCTGCCTAGTTACTGATGGACTAGAAAGTATGTCTAACTTTGATAACTCAGCACTCATTTTACCACATTTCTGGATTAGCCCTGTATTCAGAGTTAAATTTCCCACCTATGCAACATTTGCAGATAACCTTTGCTGTCAATACAGTGATCTTAAGGCACGTCTTGAATATGAAATAACTGAAGTGATCCATGAATTACCTGCTGTTTCTATTCTGATCTTACAGGAAAGTGTCTGTTCGTCCACCCCTTTACACACAGTTTTAAAATTTTACTCTGATTAAAAGATCAGTGATGTATTACAGCAGGGGTTGCCAACCTGCACCCGAGAAGGAGACAGTACTTACCAATGTACTTTGTCAAAGAGTCACAGTAATATGTCAGCAGTCCCCATCTGCTCCCCCTGCCTGCCAGCAGCCCTGATGATCAGCACTTCCCCTCCCTCCTGGGTCTCCCATGGCCTGTAGGAGGCTGGGGGGTGGGAAGAAGGGGCACGGGGGTCAAAGAGAGGAGTGAGGCCATGGCAGGCTTGGGGGAGGGTGCAGGAAGGGACAGGGTGGAGTAGGGGAAGGGCACGTGGGAGAGGCAGTGGTTGAGCAGTGAGCTCCTCCTGGCATATTAGAAAATTGGGACCTGTAGTTCCAGCCCCGGAGTCACTGCCTATGCAAGGAGCCACATATTAACTTCTGAAGAGCTGCAGGTGGCTCCGGAGCCACAGGTTGGCCACCCCTGCACTACAGTTTGATCACTGATTACCACTATCTATTTCAGGTTCCCATCACTTAAACATAGCAAAAAATCTAACTTTATAAGCAGTAACCAACAATTTAGGTGTTCAGCTTTGCTTTGAGTACCACAAAATACACAGATTTCTAGCATCACAAGATCATTTTCTTTTAATTTAAAATTATATTTTGCTGTTAAATCCCCATCTTTACCTCCCAAGTCATAAACTGAGGCATTGAAATAACTGTCCCAATGGAACAGTATTCTCCAAAATAGGCATTACTTGACAGGGACAGGCTGCATCCTATTCTTTCTTCACTTCTAAAATTGGAGGGGGAAGGGAAAAATCTACTGCTACTTTAAGTTTACATTTTTTATACTTGCAGCCTGATCTCTCTCTCAAGGTCCTGCTTCTCTCCGAAAAACCAGAGTTAAGGAAAAGATCGGGGCAAAAAAGAAAAAAAAATTCAATTGTTGAAGATTATGTTAAAGGTTGCTGATGGCTTTCAAGGATAAGAAGGATGAAGAAATACAAAAAAGAACGTATGGTAGACGTTGGACTTGAGGGCTTGGTAGGACATCCTTGCATATCAGGGCAAACAGCATGTATTAGTGTGCCACTCGCCTTTTGGTTTCAGGAACCTCCATGTCAGAATAGAGTATTACACTATGAACAGGAGAACACAGCTTACCTCATTAAAAACAGGATACATAACAGCATAGAGTGGCATGGAAACCATAGAAGTGGTCTCTGCTTCATTCTTCATCTCTTCCATTGTCATCCTCATTCAAAGATCCACTTCTCAAGAAAAATGCTACAAAAGCAAAGACTCCTCATTCACTGAAGGGTTTCTTCTTTTTCCTCGTTGTGCAAGAATATTTAAAGTCTTTGAAAAATAAATTGCCCTGGGAGGGAGGGGAAAATACATATTATAAACACTGAACTACTGCCACAATTTTCAGATGAAAAGTTACTACAAAAGGTTCCAAGTAGCAGATCTAGTACTGCATGATAATTAGAGGAAAACACACATTACATTCACAAGAAAAGAATCCCTCAGTGAATGCAATTTCTACTTAATGAAGTTCTAAAATTTTAAGTCACTGTAGCCCATCTAAGAATTTGTTTTGATAAGCAAGGCACTACTGGAAAGGTTACAGCTGTATCTCAAGTTCTCATACACAACTTTTCTTGAAAAAACTACTGAAAAGGAGAAAGAATTGATTCTTCCCTTATAGGATTCACATTGGAAGCTCTCACCACCACTAGTGAGCAGAAACATAAGATTTCTAATAATATAATTCATATATGTAAAATGCATACTTTTAAAGTGATATGTACTATAGCCCTGAAATGGCAATACATATTTAAAGATGCACAATTACTATAAATAACAGAAATACAAACATACGATCAAATTTTAATCTAGATACCTATGTATCTAGTTTCATTTTCAATAGAATCCTAATAATCACTCATTAAAAGATACAATCAATCATCATTACAGGCTGCCTCTGACTAGCTCAGTTCTCGATATCAGATTTTGCCTTTAAATAAACAGAAATCTTGTCTTGTTCCTACTCAGGGTGTGTCAGCAACTATGTTAGCTCAATGGAAAATAGCTGTTCCAGTAACTGAATCTAATACTTAAAAGTTCTCCACTCTACCCAACCCATCTAACTTGGGGATCTGCACACGAACACTGTATTGAAAGGGAAAAACACTCATACCTCTACTTTATCTGGTTCATGAGAAACCCACAAGATAGAGCTAAATACCTGTACCATATTATCCAACTTTAGGATTTATCAGTGAAAGGGTGTTTTATTCAAACATCAAATCTGTAACAAATATTAAGGGATTTTTAAATATAGAATTTAGCAAGGGAATTCATTCTTTAATTGTCTTATTACAGGTCAACGAATCAGTCCATTTTTCATACTCATCTGTCACTTTGTCTCATATTCCGGTTTCTATCAACCACGATAACCCCATTTCAAAGTTAATTTGGGCTGCATGTTAACAGGGAAATGGCAAGCAGAAGCTGGCAGCTGTACACTGCCTGAGACACAAGGAAGGTTGACAAGCAGTCTGCATTCAAACCAGCTTACCACTGGCTTTTTTGCAGGGAGAATGCATGCTCAGGCTTAAGTGTAGTCTGTGTAGCCAATGCATATCGAGTGTATGGGGCAAAGGAGGATCTCAATTATATCTAAAGAAAGGGTTCTCTCAACACATATGTAGAGGATGAACAGGATACATACAGTGCAATTTCCAGATGCTGAATGTGAGAACAGTATAAAGTATCCAGATGTCTGCCTCCTCCAAGCATTAAACCAGTGTGCATTCAAGCCTGTATTCAAGTCCCTCTACTGACTCAATGTGCTTTTACTGCCAGTTCAAAGACTTGATTCTAACTTTTAAAGTTGTTAATGGATCATATGTCAGCTACAGTAGAGACTATCTCTGTGTTCAGGAGCAACCAAGACAGCTGCATTCCTCTGGTACAATGAAAATCACACAGCACAGAATCAAGCAGGTGAATTGGAGATAAGGCACTCCCAGTTGAGGGGATTTAGCTGGGGAACAAACTTCCAGAGGATTAGACTGACCCAGACAGTGACCATATTCAGGATATGCTACAAGACTTTCTTGATAGAAGCTTTTCCACAATTACACTTAAACCAATAATCCCAGCCTACCTAAACTAAAAGTAGATCTTCCTATTCCCAAAAAAGAATAGCCAAAGAATCTAAGTAGTCACTTAGGCACTACCTATGCCCATCTAAAAGGACAACTACTTAGAATGGTAATGAGAGCCAGTACAAAACCTAGGATAGAGATGTTCAGACTTCCTATTCTGGCTAAGATAATTAGAGAGCTAAGCACACACCTGGCACTGCAAAAACATAGGACGTTGTCTCTGCTCCAAGGAGTTTAACTGAAGTTGGATCTCCAGCTCATAACATGGTGATGGAGGAGGAAGTGTATGGACTCAGCGCTGTATCTCTGAACCACTATGGTAGAGTAGCAGGTCTCAAACTATGGGTCAGGACCCCAAAGTGGGTTTTAATGGGGTTGCCAGGGTTGGCTTAGACTTGCCGGAGCCCAGGGAGAAAGCCGAAGCCTGAGGGCTTCCACCCTGGGCAGTGGGGCTGAGGTTACAGCCCCCATGCCTGCAGCTGAAGCCCTTGGGCTTTAGCCCTCCCCCCGCAGGGCAGTGGGGCTTGGACAGGCTCAGGCTTTGGTCCCCCCCTCCTGATAACAGAAACTACTACATGACCCCAGAAGGGGGTCGCAGTGCTATGATGTTTGAGAACCCCTGTGGTAGAGGATTCACAGGACAACACATTTAGTATATGTGGTGGTAGTAGTGGTCTACGGCTCATAATAATGGAAATGAGGTAAGATGCAAAATCCCTGGCACATCCTGGGAACCCACTTCAGTTACAAGCACAGCTACCATGAAGCTCATGGAAATTCTAGATTTCCAACAGACTTCAGGTTCTTTTTTGTTTGAATTTACAAAAAACTTAGAACATTGCCTCCACAGTGGACCATACTATGTGTTATTATACATATAAGCACACACACATCTATATCTATACAAACACACTTATTCTAATCCACTGGTGAATTTGCCAGAAATTACACACACAAAGTCAGAAGTAAAATCAGCAGGTTATCCTTACTCCAAAATCAGGAAAATAGCCTACTACAGCAAAAATCAAGTCCTAACAATACCATCGGAAACAACTGCCTTTATTATGCTGCTCCCACCCCAAAATGCTGGATAACTAGACAGGCATTACAGCATACCTTGAAGATTAACAAAATCAGGTTATTCAGACTGCAGGGCTAATGGGAAGGGGGAAAAAAGGCGTGCTCCAAAACTGAGAGCTCCTCACAAAAAAATGTCTGTCCCAGCTCCCACTCCTTTATACAGAGGAGTGTCAACAGAAGCACCAAACCAACACCTTAAACTTCACCTGAAAACCAAGAATAATTCAGTGCATATCACAAAGCACTGATGTTACGTGTTCCATACAAGATATACCACTTGAGACTCAGGTTGCAGCATCCTGCCAGTTGACAGTGTTTAGTGCATCTTGAAAGGTAACCCCATGTACAGCAAAACTGTAACCTTAAAGTGACAAAGGCATGGATTGCAGTAGCAAAGGCCATATCCAAACAAAATGGTCCAACTCATAGCTAAGCAAAGATGGGTGAGAAATGTCTTCCTAATCATTGTTACCACCAACTCCAGTTTGCACGATCTACTAACAAACAGAATATTTCAATCCTCAATAAGAGGGACATGATAATTTTTGAATTGTCTTCTGGCTGCTTCCCTCAAATTACCAGCATTACCTTGGTCTTACCCTGATTGAACTTCAGTAGCTTATTTTCATCCATGCTCCAGACATTAAGCTAAGCAGCGGAGGTTTAGAGCTGTATGTGATCAGCATACTGAAAACACCACATACCGTACACCACCTCAATAATCTTCCCAAGTGGGAAGATAGGTTAGAACTCTGCGGAATTCTACGTGACAGCACCCTGGGGTATGGAAAAGCAGTTGCCTGACATCACTTTTTAGAAAAACTCAGAAAAAATGATGCCATAGCTCATCAACTCCTCATGATTAACTATATCAAAAAGCAGCACATATTAATCAACATGCAGATAATACCAGCAGAAGTTCTCCCAATACCACCAATGAAGTCTCAGGTCAAGATTACCTGAGGCATCTAGATACTTAGAATTGTCTCACCACAACCTTCCCTATAACATTTTCCAAAAATGGAAGATTAGACATCAGACAATAATATAGCAGATTCCCAAAGTCAAGTGTTGGTTTCTTGAGCAGACACTGCATAACAATTTCCTCAGAGATGCCACCATCCTACCCTGACTATTGGAAGCACTGCTAATCTGCAGCAAGTTCTTTCTCACTTTCTCTAGACAGAAAAAAGATAAGGGTTCAAAAAAGGTCAGGGTTGAGGAACAACGAACCCCCTAGTACATCAGACTGTAACTGGCCAAAACTCAACTAGAAAAAAAAAATTAGCATTTGTCCTGACTAGATCCTATCTTGCATTCATGGAGTCAGGCAGTTTGGCTCTTACTTATTTTTATCTGCAGAGTAATCAGAAATTTCCTAACATGAGGGGCTTGATTCAGTCACCAAGTGAAGACAGGTGGCAATGTTGGTGATTTGATGAAAAATAGTAAAATGTGGCTTGTTTTAATCATGTTCCAACTTTACAGGTAAAGTACAGTAACTTTATTTAAGTTTCTAAATAATTAACAAGCTCTGAATAAAATATAAACCACTATACTAAACAATTTTTGTTTATTTGTTTTAGGAAAAATTGTGATAAATCTAATGATCAGTTCACTTTTGAAGGCTCTTTTCTTTTATTGAATGAAAATTTAGTTTACATAGAGCAAATGACCACTGAATGACGTTATTAACATGATGAGATCAATAAAAGTTAAACCACTGTAACTTTGCCAGTCTAACTGGCCAAAAATTAAATAAAAAAGGAATATGCAATCATTTGTATAGATTCTGGCCTTCCTTGCCTCACACACCAAGCAGTTTCATTTATCAGGGGACTAAAAGAATGTTATCAGAAAGTGAAATAATACCCCATTAAAGTTTAATAACTTGCTTGCCCCAAAACTTTCCAAAAATAAAGAGCCACCTAAGCAGAGGCTATACTTGAGAAACTGTATGGCAATAAGTTATTCCAAAAAAGGAGCATGTGTATGGCAAAACCAACAAAAAATATTGGGTATTTTGTAACATTATTATAGCGACATGTCTCCAAAACATTATATTTATATAGAAAACATATATACAAGTAATTATAATTATAATTGGGCTTACTTGTGATAAAAAATACAATTGCATATTGGATATTAGGTACCCTTCACTGTTGTGAATGTGGCTGAGTGCCACCATTCAAAAAGTTGTGTGAACAATTTACAGGAAACATGAAAGTCTACCAGTGAACTTCATTAAAACTGTTCTGAATCTCATCCGCTTTGCAATTCACTCCCATCTCCATACATATTTTGAAATAGTGAATTTCAATGTGAGATTAGCACCTTAGACAGTTAAAAGGCAGATATATTAAAAATGGGTCATGTGTTTATCTCTACCTATCACTTACACAAGAAAGCCCTGTTAAATTTGTACCTAGCCCCAATTTTTGTACCTAGCCAAATTAAAATGATTATGAAACCTAAAAGAATTAGCAGAGATCACACCACAACAATTTGGTCAAGCAACAAATTATCAGCATGGATGCAATGCAACTACAGCAATGAACGTGGTGAAGGTGACAGTATGCATCAGTTTCTTTATCAAGTTCTCTCTCCCTATGCAGTCTCAGGAATTTGAACACAGAGCTATTCTTCCTATCCCTGTGATTTAATCAGATGCTTCTAGAAATTAAAAAGCATCATATATTTTAGAGACCATAATTAAAACTAACCTCAATGATACCACAACCCACCAAGTAAATTGATACTGTGAGGCTGAGACAAGGTGGTTACCTTTTTTTGAAACAAAGTGTCCAGTGGCACCTTAAAGATTAACAAATGTATTTGGGGATAAGCTTTCGTGGGTAAAAAACCCACTTCTCCAGATACCATGATTATGCTCAAATAAATGTGTTAAGTCTTCAAGGTGCCACTGGACTCCTCGTTTTTGTGGATACAAACTAATACAGCTACCCCTCTGATATCTTTTATTGGACCAACTTTGGCTGGTGAGAGAAACAAGCTTTTAAGCCGCACACAGCTCTTCTTCAGGTGAGCTTATTTCATGGGATACGGAAGCAATACAGAGGCTTGGCCCTGATACTGTTAGGCTGGAGGAAGGAGGTCAACCAACCTCGACAGTCAGATGTGCTGTTTAAAGGGACAGCCAGGTTACAAACTATTTGTTTTAAATTTTCCTTAAGTTCCTCTTCAATTATTAAACTGGAAAAACACATCAGCATTTATGCTGTTTACTTCTTGCATTTTATTCAACTTGGATAACAAATAGGTCAGTTTCACTTTCTCCTTCTCATGCACACTACTGCAAGATTGGAGTTACAAAGACTAGGAAAGGGAAGTTATGAATGACTCCCATCGTTAGATTTAATAAATATTTTATAAAACCTACATTTGTAAATCAAACCAAAGCCCCCTTTTAAAATATTACATGCCAAGGACACACAAGATACACACCTAGGCCAAGATTTTCACAAGTGAGGGAAGGTGCCCAACTTGCCATTCAGAAATTGCTAAATCCGAAAATCGGGCCCCCTTAAGGAGGTCTCAAAATGTGTAGGGGGGGGGAGGGGAAATAGCCACCCAGAATCACTAGCCCCTTTGGAAAGCCTTAGCCTCCGGCAGGCAGAGGGGGGGCAGAGGTGAAGCCTTGCGATAGGGCCGACGGGCAGCCTCTCAGGGCCCGGGTCTGGCTGTACACCTGCCAGCCGCTGGCTGACCCCCTCAGCCCGCTGCTGTGTGCCGGGGCGGGGAGATGCCCACCTCTACTCCTAGGATCCCAGACCCCTCCCCCACCCTAGGGCATTACCAGCCCCTCCCCCACAGCGGCTCCCGAACTGCCAGGCCTCAGATACCGCCCCCGCCCCACCGGAGACCCACAGGCCCTCAGCAGGGGCCCGCATTCTCCAAAGCGTCCTACGCCCCTAACGCAGCGTAGCCGCGAGGGAATCACCAGGCCCTAGGAGAACACACTAGTGACCCTGCCCGGCCCATGGGAGCCGAGCACCGCCTACCCACCCTCCGAGAAGGAGATATACACAGCCCGGTACCTTACCTCCCCCCCTCCCCTCGGGGACTTTAACGCTCTTCAGTGGGCTCCGCTGCCGCGCCGGAAGTGTCTGCCGAGGAGGAAGCGTCCGCCGCTGTTACCACACACCAGGCGTTGTCCGGAACCAGCCTGCAGCCGCATGGGCCCCTGGGATCTGTAGTGCAGTTCCAAAGAACTACAATTCCCACAAGGAAGTGCGGGGGGGGCCTGAGGGGAGAGAGAGGAGTTGGAGGAGGAGCAGGTGGAAAGCTAGCCCAATCGGAGTGCCGGTCCGGGGGGAGAGGGCGTGGCCCCGACAGGGGCGGGGCAGGCGTGTGAGTATGCAGGCGTCGGCGGGCGCTACAGAAACGATTCCTGAGGCGGTCCCTGTACGAGCGTCTGCTCCGGCACCGGGAGACACCCCAGTCTAGCGGAGCCGGGGCGGGGGCGTCCGCATCTGCCGCAGGAGCGCGCCGAGGGAGGTAGGCGCCGTCAGGTACTTCGCTGTGCGGGCAGCCCGGGTGCGCGTGGGGGGCTCCCCGCCCTATGAAATCGTTTGGTAGCTGCCCCCCCGTTTAATGCATGTTAGAGCTTTGCATGTCAATCGACTTCGCATTCCTTGTTTGGGATCTGTTCGAAAGTCTCCCTCTGGTTATTGCTGAACATGTATAGGCTGCAGTGTGTGTGAGTCGTTTAAACCCAGCTCACTTCTCAGTTATTTAGAAACCTCCCTCAGTTTCGCACAACGTGCAGACCAAGCCCCGTGAAATAAATTCCGGAATCTGGGTGTGGGTGTAACCTAGTCCAGTGGCATGTTTGTCCCCATCCCAGCCCACCCCTTTACATGGTGTGTGGTTTTTTAAAATCTTCTGTTTTATTAAAATGTTGTTTCTCTTCATGCCCCAGTGGTGGTTTTGACAGAGGCTATTTCCACATCCGTTATAGATTTGTAAATCTGAGTCCTGGCTTTTGTTGTACTTGCCTTACGACTTTGTCAGTTATCGGGGGGTAGCCGTGTTAGTCTGGATCTGTAAAAGCAGCAAAGAGTCCTGTGGCTCCTGATAGACTAACAGACCCTTTGGAGCATGAGCTCATCCGATGAAGTGGGTATTCACCCACGAAAGCTCTTGCTCCCATACGTCTGTTAGTCTATCAGGTGCCACAGGACTCTTTGCTGACTTTGTCAATCACTCAATGTAAACTGGGACCAGCATCTGGTGTTTGTTGATGCAATTCAGAGTTCTCAATATTATTTTCTACAGCAAAGCTAACACACTCTCTGAAGATTTAAGGAGTTCTTAAAACTGAAAAATAATTCAAAACATTGTAATTAGAAGTGTTTCAGTTTCAAGTCACTTCAGAATGAGTGTAGAAGTGTATTTAAAACAGGTGGCTATTTTAGAGCATATGTGTGTATATAAGTGTATCTGCATGTGTATATATGTGTCTGTGTGTATTCGTAAGTGTCTCCTATTTGGAGAAAAACCTTTTTTTTTCAATTTGAATATATTTTAAAGTGCCATTCTCTTTACAGCATAAGATTTTTGCCTTGTGTGGCTCACTGAAACATGCAACACACCATATTTGAAATCTCCCTTGTTCAAAGTCTCATGCGTATCTTGACAGCTCAGTAAAATGAACAGCAGCCTCTCGCAGTGTACACTTACCAGCCTACTAATACAATAATTATCCCAAGGTTTAAAAAATGATGCAAAAACTAAGTTTTATTTCTAACCCCTCTTATTATGAATAAAAATGAAGATACTATAATAATGATGTAAAGCACTTTGAGATCTTTAAATGAACAGTTCTGTAAAGATCATGATTATATCACTGTTTTAAGTCCATCCATTTTAAACAATGGTAACATGTTAGTTGCTAAGAGCAACTGTTACAGGAAAGCTTTAGAATTTTAAATAGCATGTGACAATCAAGAAATATGTTTTTTAAAAATTGGCTTTAAAATGTAGGTCTTTTACATTTGTTAGCTCATGTAAAGAGAGTTTTTAAGAATACTGTATCACATGATAAAGATGTAAACACTTCATAACAGATGTGTAGGAAGAGTGCCAGCACCTGAATGAATAGATAAATGATGATTAAACCCATCAATCATTGGTTATAACTTTTGGTAACAAAAAGGGACTGGCTGTGGAAAGCCCTGCATACCTTTGAGGCTTCTAGCTTTGCAGTGTGGGAACAGAGATGACAAATATTTAGGACAGCAGCACAACATGGAACCATCCATCACCTGTTAGGTTCCGGTAGCTTAATGCATAAAGAAAGCCAGAATACCCAGGATAATATCTGAATATTGTGCTCCATTAAAAAAACCATAATATTCCTCTCATTCTACCCTGCTTTGTATTATTTTTAATCTGTTTTTGTGCAATCCATCGAATACCAACTAATGCACATCCCTCATTATTGGTGGGGTAGATCTAGAGTATGTGTAGTGTACAAAAATATTAATATCATCAATAGCTTTTAACTTTGTTTGGCATCCCAAAGACTTCTGTTTTAATAATTGTAGGACTTATTTCTGTAAATCCTATGGAGAATGAAACTACTGGTTGGGAAAGGTTTTTTTGTGCTTTGAAAAGTCCATAAAACAAATCAAGGGATGGGTGGGGCTGTGAGATACACAGACACTCTCTTGCGTGCACGTGCACGCCTGAGAAAATTAAACTAAGTATGTTTTTTAAATGAAGCTGTGTAGTAATGCACACTCTTTTGTTTAAAAATTCATAGAACAGAATATTCTGTTAAATATCTGGTTCTCTTCCCTCAAATTATTTAACCACAGCTTTGACTTTCCAAGACAAGAGCCTGTAGTCAGAGATTAATACGTTTTCCATTCTCTTATCCCTTCCTGGTTTTTCAAAACTGTTGTTTGTTGTGGTTTTGTGGAGGGGGCGTTTGGGGCTTTTTAAAAGCAACTATAGATGATTGCCCTGTTATAAAGCAAGTCTTATGATATCTTTAGGCCACTTTTATAATATAGGTCAGTGGTTCTCAAACTGTGGGTCAGGACAGTTTTAATTGGGTCACCAGGGCTGGTTTAGACTTGCCTGGGGCCAATGCCAAAGCCTGAGCCCCGCCATCCAGGGCCAAAGCCAAAGAGTTTCAGCCCTGGGTGGCAGAGCTCAGATTACAGGCCCCCTGCCTGTGGCTGAAACCCTTGGGCTTCGCCTTTAACAGCCCAGCCCCCTACCCCTCCTGGAACAATGGGGCAAGCCTCCCCACCTGGGGTGGTGGGGTTCAGGTGGGCTCAGTCTTCCGTCAACCTTCCTGGGGCAGGGGGAGGGGGAAGAAGTCATGGTGCAATGATGATTGAGAACTCCTGGTATAGGTCATAGATAGTCAGACATGTATCAGTGCAAAATGGTTTTGCTTAAGGCACAGCTATTTCCACTATGTTCTTTCCAACATAAGGGGAGGGAGTAAAATTATAGATAAATAGTTAAACGAGCTACATTCAGATTGGCCTCAAGTGAGTGAGTGGCAATCATATAATTAAAGCCCTGCAAATATCTGCTTTATGTCTGTGGAACATTTTTGCAGATTGTGCATGGATGCAGATCAAAATTTTATATCTAGGCCCTGCAAATCTGCAGATATCAGTCAGCTTTACATCCATTGATTGCAAAGCAGACACAGATACAAATGTTGTATCCACCGCAGGGTTCTACATATGATTTACCTCGCTCCATGAGGGAAATATGGAGACAGTGAGAACTGACAAAATATGGTGTCTTTACCTCGCCTTGCCAGTGTAGAAAATATTCCTACCAGCTACCTCTGAAGGTTATTTTAGTTATGATGAAAAGCTCAGTAAACTGCAAGTGAGAGTTCAGCAAGTATCATTAATGTTAAAACAATAATTTTTTTTACTGTTTTAATCTAATGACATTGGTTAAAATAAAATGATATGAAGAAAATCAGGCTTACAAAACAATCTCAAGATGCAGTAAAAATATTGCTTTTAAAAAAAACTCTCACCAAAAACATATACATGAAGATTTGGGTAAAGTCACAAATCTACATGTAAAATAAGGGTGGTGGGGATGAGGAGATTATCTAAAAACTGATTCTCCTATCACTCTGAATTAAATCAGAAATATTTCCCTGGAAGTCAGTGGAGGTACACTGACAAACAAGAGGAAAATAGAGTTATTAATGTTGACAGTATCTTTTCTGGTTAATCTAGATAGTTAAGGTTTGGCTATTTAAGATCTGCACTTTATCACTAGTAAGTAGCTAAGTATATCAAGAGCATGGTCTTGGAATGTTCTATGTAACTGTGGGAGAAGGATGGGAAACCCCAATTTTTTTATATAAACAATGGTTTAATGGATAAGGCATTGAGTTTATGGTATGTTTCATATCCCACCTTGTACTTTTGAGCTTAATTCTAACCTGATGTTCAAAACTGAGTCTTTGTTCATCCAAGGGATATCTTTGAGTGTGCATTATCAATTTAAAGAAAAGATGGATATCCAGGCTTTTTAAATATGTTTATGTAAATCCTTCTCAAGGATGAAATCAGATAATTTCATCTAGATTTTTAACTTGTATTATCAGTAACGGAAAGACTTCTTTGTGTCATTGTTGAGCCCTAGTAAAGGAGGTAATGTTTTCCTCCTCAGTGGGAACAGTGTTTAGAGTGGATGTTTTAGTCATAAAATTTTGGCTAATTGTTTCATGCATTCCCATTTATATACTCTTATGCTATGCTAGTTCTGAATTCTAATCTAGGGGTGTGTTTCAAAGTCCTTTCAATTTTTGAGTGTCTCCTACACACAGGTAGGTAGGTGTATACTATCTACAGTACTACACAAGGCAGGTAAGTGACTTGTCTAAGGTGACACAGAAAATCTGGCAGAGGTAGGCCATCCATCCTTTATGTACACCTTATATCTTGAGGTTAAGCCTGTTTCATCCTGTGGTCCATTTTAATATATGTGAGTAAATCATTCACTTTCCATATATGGGGAATACCTGCTAATGCACAAGTGATATTCTTCCAGCCCCATTTATTCTCCATAGATCCATGTCCCTTATTTGCTATATTTGACTGTAGTCAAAATACTACATAGTGAGAGTATTACTTTCCTAGAGCAACCTCTTAGCTGCATAAATTCTGACTCTGATGTCAGCTCTTGTATGAAAGTGGCTGTCTAGCACCTCCTTTGAGGTGTTGAGCCTCTTCTCTTTCTGCTGGGAGACCATTGCTCTTCAGGATTGGGCCCTCTTACTTCATTTCTCAGGTACAACTAAACCTATGGCCACTCATTATAGCATTGTGCTAGTGATGTTGTTATTGTGAAGGCACTTATTATAAGCCTTTATTTACACGCCTTTAATAGCTTTATTGAAAATTACCTAAATGTCTTGTGCTTATTTTTAGCCAAAGCTGAATTTTGTTTTGGGGGCTGCAAGTAGCTTGCCAATATTCTATTTAGCCACTTCTGATTGATCCTGATGTGGAAACTGTTACCCTTAGCTTTTCAAACATTTTGTTCACACGTGACTAAAGTGTCATCTCAAAATTTCAAATTTGCTAGGGAATTACTCACCTCCAAAGAAATGTCTCTGGCATATTTGAAAAACTTGCTGTAGAAAAGAGCATTTGATAATCCATGTATTTCATAGGCCATATACTTTGTTCCATTAACTTTGTAACAGCACACTTATGGGGTGAAATTCACTTTGTGCGTGACCTTGTACAGTTTCTCCTCAAGGTGCAGAGCTCCATGCAAAAACAGATGCCTAAATATGGACTTAGAGCAGGGGTAGGCAACCTATGGCACGCGTGCCAAAGGCGGCATGCTAGCTGATTTTCAGTGGCACTCATACTGCCCGGGTCCTGGCCATTGGTCCGGGGGGCTCTGGATTTTAATTTAATTTTAAATGAAGCTTCTTAAACATTTTAAAAGCCTTATTTACTTTACATACAACAATAGTTTAGTTATATATTATAGACTTAGAGAAAGAGACCTTCTAGAAACATTAAAATGTTTTACTGGGACGCGAGACCTTAAATTAGAGTGAATAAATGAACACTCGACACACCACTTCTGAAAGGTTGCCGACCCCTGACTTAGAGCCTAACATTAAGCACCTGTTTTTTTAAATCTTTCCTTAAATAGTCACACACCTGTACTGGTATCTGGTGCTTTGCATATCCAGATAAGCTCAACAGAACTTATTCACTATGAATTATCATATTTTATATGTGTAAATAACATAATTGTTTGTGTATCTAGTTGCATATATATATGATACTATCATCAGTGGTGACTTTTTAATTTTTCTTTATATGAAAAACAGTAAATGTAAAAAACTTCAGGGAAACATTATATTGGAGAATTCTTGTATTACTTTACATGGTGAAAGCAATACAAAACAGCCATCTCATTCCTTGAACACTGCACAATGCCTCCTATGAACTGAATGAAGGAGTCGTCCTATGGAAAAAGTAGTATGTGACCATGTAATTAAAGATTGTATCATACTGCATGTGCCCAAGAGGACAGAATTAAGGTACCATAGGAGAACTTAATTTTGGCACTTCCTAACTCTTGCGTGCTTGACTTTGCAACCTTACCACATTGTTCTTTCAATATAGCTTTTGGTTTGTTTATGTAACTCCCTAGGTATTTAAAAAAACAAACACAACAAATTTATGTTCAGCTGTTGTTGCTGGGACTCGTATAGTAATACTAGCAGTAAAAACTGCAAAGTTCTATGCCTAGTGAAAAGGAAATGAGACACATACAAAATGGCAGCAATAACTCAGCAAGTTGCATTAAGGAGTTTGTTTAGCTCGTTCTATACTGTGTGTGTGTTCACGCGCGCACACATGCACATTACAGTTATGGTGTGAAAAGAGTTATGTAGGTTTTAGAATGGAGGTGTCCAAAAAAAGAGCATTAACCATATACAGCAATGCAAGTGGGTTGAATTACAATACCTGTAGGAAATTTGTTATGGTTCCTGAGTCAGATAACATTTTTATTGTGTTTTTTTTGGGGGGAGGTAGGAGCAGGGCCGGCTTTAGACCGATTTCCCTGATTCCCTGGAATCGGGCCCCACACCGAAGAGGACCCTGCGCCTTAGGCACCTATTTAATTTTTTAACTTTTTTTATTCACCCGGCAGCGGTCCGGGTCTTCAGCGGCATTTTGGCGGTGGAGGGAAGTGCCACCGGAGACCCGAATCACTGCTGGGTATTTGAATCGGGCCCCACAGTTCCTAAAGCTGGCCCTGGTAGGGTGAAGATATATCAGCCATAAATCCAGATAATAAGACAGCCCATACAACTTGTACTCCAATGACTTTATTCAGCAGTGCTTTAATCAATAAATCTACGCTACATTGCAGTGCTTCAAAAACAAAAATGTGATTCTGCTTTTGGTGGATTGGACTGATTGTGTCTTTCTCTCTCTCTCACTCATTCACACATACTTATATTGTACTCCATATCCTGTCACTCATTTCATCCCAGATAAAATCAAAGCAGAGCCACTTGTGCCAGAAATTGTGTGGTTGAAAAGTACCCAGTCATGATACTTGGCAGAGTGGCCATTCCTGTCATCACAGGGCTCTACAATAACTATATTCTCTATATTTGTTTTCAAAATGCTCTTGGAATGATTCTTAATATCTTCACTGTCAGACTTGTGCAAGTATGTATGATGACCACCTTTGTGAAGTAATTAAAATTTCAAGTGTCATGTCACGTGTCCATAGATCTTTATTTCATAAATTATATGAATAAATGAAGATAGCTGCAGAATATAGCTATATTAATATAATGAAAACTGAATCTAAGATTTCCATTTTGATGCTCTTGATCTGTATCAATTGTTGCAAGATTGCAAAGCAGTCAGACAGATTCTCTTTCAAAGGGGGGGGGGGGTTAATTTTATTTTGTATCCATGACTCTTGGGAAGCTAATGCATTAAATACAATAAATGTTTTTTTTGTCAAAAGGTTATTGGCCTACTAGCACATTATCTTAAAAAGCTAGCTTTTTATACGAAGTATTTTTCACTTTTAAGACACATTCTCTCCAAAGGAATGGTCTTCTATGTTGTTGATTAGAATTTGCTAGAAGAAAGTTAAACAATATAGCCATATTTTAGTTAATTTTATGCAAATACTAAAATGCTAACTAAAACTAGCATGGGGGGAGAGAGAAATACAGATCTGTTGTGGTGCTGTACTTAACTCGTGCAGTTGTTCATTTTAATTTAATAGTTATGCTGGGCATTCACTGAACAAGAACCCAATACTGTAAAGTGTTAAGAATTCCCTGTGAGTTGCTGACATCTCTCAACCTTTCATACATGATAAAGGCAAAGGGCACTCAGTTCCTTCCAGGAAGATCTTGGCACTTAACCAGACTGGACTGCAAATACTCTTACAATGCAGTCCCATATGTGAAGTAGGGTTCCTTAGATCTAAAGTGTGAATTCTCCCTTACTGGGTTTAACCTTGACAAGAACTCTTGAGAGAGACTTTAGTTTCCTTAGCCCTTCCACATTATCCCCTTTCCTTCCATGGATTTAATCTATGTACACAACTTTCGTGTTGCCATATCTGACGGTGGGGGGAGGAAACTTAAACTCCCACTGACTTGCCATTAAATGGACTTAGAGTTGTTTTGCTTCAGTAACCTTGAGAAAGGGGACTGAATTCTTCATTATGGTGCATTGGCTTGTGCACCAGCACTTCATAACAACATAAGAGTAGCCATACTGGGACAGATCAGAGGTCCATCTAGCCCAGTATCCTGTCTTCCAACAGGCCAATTCCAGGTGCCCCAGAGGGAATGAACAGAGCAGGTAATAAAGTGATCCATCCCTGTTGCCCATTCCCAACTTCTGGCCAACAGAGGCTATGGATGCCATTCCTGCCCATCCTGGCTAGTAGCCATTGATGGACCTTCCTCCATGAATTTATCTAGTTCTTTTTTTAACCCTGTTACAGTCTTGGCCTTCACAACATCCTCTGGCAAAGAGTTCCACAGACTGACTCTGCGTTATGTGAAGAAATACTTCCTTTTGTTTGTTTTAAACCTGCTGCCTATTAACTTTTATTTGGTGACCTCTAGTTCTTGCATTATGAGAAGGAGTAAATAACACTGCCTTATTCACTTTCTTCACACCAGGCATGATTTTATAGACCTCTATCATATCCCCACTTAGTCATCTCTTTTCCAAGCTGAAAAGTCCCAGTCTTATTAATCTCTCCCCACACGGAAGCCGTTCCATACCGCTAATCATTTTTATTACCCTTTTCCGAACCTTTTCTAATTCCAATATATCTTTTTTGAGATGGGGCAACCACATCTGCACACAGTATTCAAGATTTGGGTATACCATGGATTTATATAGAGGCAATATGATTTTTTTTATTTTATTATCTATCTCTTTCTTAATGATTCCCAGCGTTCTGTTCGCTTTTTTGACTGCTGCTGCACATTGAGTAGATGTTTTCAGAGAACTATCCACAATGACTCCCAAGATCTTTCTTGAGTGGTAACTGCTAATTTAGACCCCATCATTTTATATGTATAGTCGGGATTATTTTTTCCAATGTGCATTACTTTGCATTTATTAAAATTGAGCTCTAGCTACAATCTGCTTTTAAAGAGTGTATCTCCCTGTAGTTTATTTCCCTTTATTGTATTGTATTCATCAATGCAAGATGACTTAAGCTGCCGTAGCAGTAATTAACTTGCTCCCCACATTTGCCCATGACGGTCAAATCCTGGCCCTTGTACTCATGTGGTGTAGAACCCAGTTCCATAGTAGTACCACTGGAAGCTAGGAGTGAGGTACTACTCCATGTAAGAGAGGCAGAATTTGGCCCTTCGCCTTTGCACCAGTTCTTTGTTTACTATTTCTTCATTGAACATGATCTCCTTTAAGTCTAGTGGTAATTTAGATGCATTTATCTAAAGATGCCCTGTATTAATTGCTTGCTGTCTCATAATTACCAAAGGTGTCTGCACATCTGCCTCATTTCTCAACACAACAGCAAAAAGTGCATCTTCCAACAACATCTGTTTCCATGTCTGAAGATTTTATGGTGATGTTTTCTACCTCAGTTTTTCCAGTGAGGACTTTGGTCATATTTTTATATATCTAACTACAACTTATATATTTTTAATTAGCTCAATAAATCTGTTCTTCTAGAGTACTTTTTCCCCCTCTGTCCACATTAAAGCAGTTATTGGAGCTTTAATTGTTGTGTACTTTACGTAGCAATTTAAGATCACTGAAGCAGTTAATATTTTTTTCTTTTCCTCAGACATATTCAGTCTTCCAGATAAAAGCATCCTCTCCAATTCCCTCTACTATTTATAAATATTAATCAATCAAAACCCAAGGCAGGCTGATCAACTTACTATAATAGCAAATCTTCAGCTTGAGATCACCCATTCTAAATGAAAGATTCGTAGTAGTCTACCAAAATGATCAGTTACATATAAAACCAAGATATTCTTTGCCGTCTGCCTGACAAGTCCTGTGATAGATAATATAGAAAAATCCAAGTTCACTTTACTGTACATATGCCAGTTTATTGTCTTCTTACTTTCTGATTCATTCAAAAGATAAGAGGGGGGAAAACATCAAAGTTTGCCAAGTGGACAAGGAGAAAAAAATCAAAGGGAGTAAGAGGCAACTAAGGAGATCTTAAAAACAATAAACAGAAATACAATAAAGGGAAATAAACTACAGGGAGATGTGCCTTTTTAAAAGCAGACTGTAGCTAGAGCTGGATGAAATTTTATACACACAACTTTCTCTTTTTGCCCAAAATAAAAGGAGATTTGGGTTGACCGAAATATTTTGCAAATTCATGTTGAACTCCACAAATCGTTTTTTTAAAGTCAAAACGTTTGTTTCAAATGTCAAAACAAAACATTTAATTATTGTGATTCAAAATGTCTGTTTCAGAATTTACTTATTTTTTATATAAATGTATAAAAATAAAAGGTCAGTAAAGCTCAGAACTAATCATTTCATTTTAGGTTGAATGAAACATTTTTGTTTGACCCAAAGTGATTTTTTTTGTTTGCTGGCCTTTGCTGCCTGCCCCCAAGACCCCCTGCCCCCCAGCCCAAAAAAACAATCAGTTGTTCACACAGCTCTAATTGTGTAACTAGCTTATATTGGCTTTCAAAGCCATGAATAGTGTAATAGTCACTGACAGAAAACTTGGTTAACACAGTTAAGGTTGCCTGGTGGTGTCTTGTGCCCTTCTAGATAGTGAGTTCAGTGAAACTCAAACTTCAGAAAACAAGGAAATTCAGAGTCAAAGTACATACTAATGCAACCTTAACTCTACCCTTCTGGAGCTGGCAATAACCAATGGTAATTATCTTCATGCACTTCAGCTATGTTAGGTGTATCTGTACTGAATGGTGCAGAGATCAGTTGGAGCTACTTGGCAGAGCTGAGATTGTGATATCACGTCTAGGGTCCTTGGAGAAGGAGGGCTTGCGCTCCATGGAGGTGTGAGATCAAAGGAAAGAGATGCAGGGATTCCGTATGCCTCATCTCAATGCTGAGTTCTGTAGGTTTTCAGTAATGTGACATGGGGTGGGGGAGTCTTTTTGGTATGGGGATTGGAGGAGTGAGATGGGATATGAGAGCGGTCTTTGGCTTCAGTGATGGGTATGTGGAAGTCTAGTGTGTGAGATGGAATCCTGTGGCAAAGGGGTTGTGACTAGGGTAAAAGAATTGTAAAACATATCAGATGTAGGTTTTTTTTTTTTTTTTTCCCCTGTGAAGGAGGCTGAGGTTTAAATGTAGAACAGGTGCAGATAGCTCCTGTTCATTACAGTACAGTTCACATAAATATAAGTTCTGCCTTAGCAAAGAGAAGGTATTAGAACCTGTGCTACTGTAGGGTTGCCAGACGTCCAGTTTTTGACCAGAACACACAGTTGCAAATGGACCCTGATGGCTCCAGTCAGCACAACATAGTTGACCGAACCGTTAAAAATCCAGTTGGCCCGAGTGGCTGGGTCAGCGCAGCTCCTAGAAGCGGCCACCACATCCCTCCAGCTCCTCAGCATAAGGGTGGGCAGCAGGGCTCCACACACTGCCCCTGTCCGTGGCACAGGTGCCACCCCAAGTGCCAACTCCACAGCTCCCATTGACTGGGAACTGCGGCCAATGGGAGATGAGTGGGTAGCACCTGTGGATGGGAGCAGCGTGCAGAGCCCCCAAGCTGCCCCTCTGCCTAGGAGTCAGAGGGACATGCCAGCCACTTCCAGGAGCCGCCTGAGGTAAGCGCCGCCTGGTGTCCATGCCCCGTGCCCCCTCCCAGAGCCCATACCCTTTCCCACATGCCCTCACCCCCCCCCGGCACCTCAACCCCCTACCCCAGCCCAGAGCCCCCTCCTGCACCTGAGCCCCTCATTTCTGGCCCCACCCCAGAGCCCAATAAAATCCTGATGCTATTGACTTCAGTAGCACAAAATCTATTGCATGCAATGCGGCCAGGATTTCACCCAGTCATTGGAACTCTGTCACTGACCTGAATATAGAATTTAAGGCTCCAAAAGTCATGGAAGCACTCCTCAGAGAAAGGTAATGAGTGAGGCACAGCAGGTCTCAGTGCTGTAATGTAGCTTCAATTATTTGGAAGAAGGAACGAGCAACATCAGATCCAAATCTGCAAGTAGGAACATAGGAATTGTCCTACTAGAGTGGTTGTAATGTCAATCTAAGTTCTTGTCCTCAATGACTTACTGTGGCCGTTAGTTCCACAGTGTGACTAGAAGTTATGTGAAAAAATGTTATCAGTTTTGAATTTGGCACCTTTCAATTTAAATTAATGTCTCCTTTTTTTGAGTGTTAAAAGGCAGGGAGATTATTGATTATTTTATATAATTTGTGTCTCATTCCTTCTTGTTCATCTCTTTTCTAAGGTAAATGATCTCAATTTTTTTAATGACTCTTCATATATGAGTTTTTCCATGTCCTTGGTCATTCTGAGTACCCTTAGTTCTGGAATATCTTTTCAAGAAGAGGTAACCATCACAGCTCACAATATTCCCAGTGACGCTGCACTATCCTATTCTATGGAAGGACATTTATAATATTCTATACCCCATTCTTTATGCAACTTAATATATTTTTCGACAGTAACTAAACACTAAGCACAGACTTTCACTGAGCTATCTGCACTGTTGTCTCTTTCCTGAATTGATGCAGTTAATTTAGAATCTTGTAAAGTGTACTAGTAGTTTTACATTTTTCTCTCAAGTGTTCAGAACTTTGCATTTATCAACATAGAACTTCATTGAGCACCATGTTATACATTCATTTAGCATGTTTAGGTCTTTCTGAAGTTCCTTAGAGTCCTTTGTGGTCCTAAATAACCTGGATAGCTTTGTGTCATCTGCTAATTTTGCTACTTGCCTACTCACGTCTCCTCTTTCCATAATTAATAAATATATTAATATATATGTTTGTGTGTATAACAACACTGGACCTACCGCAGAACTTTGAGGCACCCCACTTTTACCTTCTGCCGTGTTGAAAATTGACTATTTAATCCTACTCTTAGTTGTTTGTCTCCTAGATGACACCAAGGGACTGTTTGCACATGTTGGGGATGGAGGGTGAGGGGGGTCATATTACATGGCAGACTCTTTTCTCATAGCATAGTTTGATCTTGGTTGTAATGTTACCCACTGTTGATCAGCCTGTGAGGATAGGCCCTGAGACAGGAAGATCTACTAGCAAACTATTCTGCAGTAAATTAGGCCAAGTCTACACTATAAACTTGCATCTATATAAGTGTGTTGCTTAGGGTTGCCACCCTAACCCTCGGTGTAGGCAGTGCTGTGTCAACGGGAGAGCTTCTCCTGTCGACATAGCCACCGCCTCTCGTGGAGGTGGACTAACTACACTGCTGCAGCATTTCAAGCGTAGACTTGCCCTTTACAGAAAGCTAGCACGTAGATTTCCAGTGTTAGGAAACATATGGTGATGCATCTAGTGAAAATTAATAAGAAAATAAATTGAATTGTAGCTGGTACCTTATTCAAGAAAACAAAGGCAGCAGGAGACTTTGGGGTAGTTATGAATATAATAACTTCAAAAAGAGGTGAGGGCCCAAAGAGTGGCTTCAGTGTTTGGTACTTGTGTGTGGCAGGGGGAAAGCAAGCAAGTAACTAGGCATCTTGGTTTCTGGGATCATTTCAGGTTCCAGGATTGCATCCTAGGAGCAGGGCCGGCTCCAGTACCAGCACAGCAAGTGGATGCTTGGGGCGTCCCATGGAAGAGGGCAGCACGTCCAGGTCTTTGACGGCAATTCGGCAGTGGGTCCCTCTTGGAGGGAAGCACTGGCCACCGAATTGCCACCGAAAAATGAAGCAGCGCGGTACAGCAGCTACCGAAGTGTCGCCCATCGCAGATTTTTTTTTTCTTGGCTGCTTAGGGAGGCAAACAAGCTGGAGCCGGACCTGCCTAGGAGCCCAAGGAAGAATAATCCAGAGACTAGGGCCCTGTACTGGGACCCGAAAGACTTGAGTTCAGTTCCTAGCTTAGCTATACACTTTCTTTGTGACCTTGGGAAAGTCATGTAATCTACTCTGTGCCCGAGTTTCCCCACCTATAAAATGAGGAGAATATTTACTTACCTCATAAGAGTGTTGTGAGGATAAAACTCCTAAATCATAATTTATTAGATGGCCACAATACTCATCAAATGTGGTGACTTTTTTTTTTTTTTCCCACTCCTCTGGACCAGGGTAATATGATTCCCAGTGGGAGTCTACTAGAAATGCTATTCATATTAGGTTCTCTCATAAGCTGTAATCAATTAGTTTTGTAAAACTTTTAGGAACTTTGAGTGTAATGGCTTGAACTAGCTACTTCATTTTGGGTACAACAATGTTATTACTGAACAGCCTAGATTTGTGTCAGTACAAACAACACTTGCCACAATTCTGATCAAAATGATACACAAAGTAAATATCTTTCACAACACCTGTAAATGTAACAGGGAATGGAGATGCTATAGGAGAACATCAGCACTCCAGAAGGAAAGAAACTGTTCTTTTTATTTTTATTTAGAAAATAAACTCAAGATACTGAAATGTTGGTTGGTTGTTTTGCTCATACAGAAATTCATGGTGTTGAGTGGAATTGAAATAAGTCTATGCAAATTAGCTTGATGTGCTCTGGAAGCAAGAAATTGTTCCATCATTTACGTTTTTTGTGAAGTTATAGAAACAACATAAGACAGGCATGCTCACATGAAATTTAAATCAGTTTTTCTTGCTTGAGTAGAGTAGGTGTGATGAAATGGGTTTTAGCCCACGAAAGCTTGTACCCAAATAAATTTGTTAATCTCTAAGGTGCCACAAGTACTCCTTGTTGTTTTTGCTGATACAGACTAACACGGCTACCACTCTGTAACCTGCCAACAAAATGTATATTTCTAAAATAGCAACTTAGGACTGTTTTAGGGAGATGACTTGAGGCAATGTGCTCTTGTTGTAAGAGGATGTTTCACTTATGTGGGATTATGGAGACCAATGAAGACTTTTTACTCTTAAATTGTTATTAATCCTATTTTTAAAATTTGTCCAATAATGAAGTGTTTCAGCCTGAAGTTTGACTGTCTCTGAGCTTGCACAAAGCATAATTAAGACCTGTTGCACTTTCCCCCCAGAGTCAAAGTATATAAAGTTCAGCTGGCTGGCATGTATGAATAATCCATCACTGTGAATTATTAACTTGCAAGACCAGCTACAGTAATTGATGTCTTCTTGCAAGTTATGAAAATGTTCAGGGAAATCATTTTCTGTTGCTGGTGCATTTTATAATTAATTTATTTATTTTAGAATGCTTTATGTATTGGGTAGCATTGGGCTGTAACCTGTGAACCAGATTTGCTTGAGGTTAAACACCTGAAAGGGAGCGATTTTATTTAAACTTCTCCTGACTCTTCCTTTGAATAAAAGAAATAGGTGTTGGAGGGAATAAATACATATTCTCTGACACTGTGTATTTCAAGTTAATTTAAGCTCCTTCTCTTTTGGATGATGGTGCACTTTGTTAGCTTTGGTTAGAAATAAAATTAGTAATCATAAATAAGTTTATTAAAAGGCAATGATTAAATTGCATATGATTAATATTAAATATTGTATTTGGAAAACGGATAGCGTTAACATAGTATGGTAATAAGCAGTGATACTCACTGTGTAAAAATTAAACTGATATGGTATTTAGCCTTCTTTATGTTTTGTTCTAATATATAGTATGTGATTACTTAATGATATAGCCTACACATTTTTGAGAATCTGCTGAACTCACATATCAGACAGTTATATTTTTCTGAAGGGCATACACCGTGAGGCAGTATAGTTTACCACATAACATTTGAAAGGGCTTCATAAATCAGGTTATAATCTCCATGGTAGTCAGCTGGGTGGAAAAATGACACAGTAACATTGGCCTCTTTTGTAAAGGATTTTCACCATTGTCAATGGGTTTTAAACTACTAGGGTCTACTTAATCTGCAGCCATTCCACCATGGGTTGTGACCTCCTCAACTGTCCTAAAATAAGCAAAGTAAGGCTGGGTTAGTATTTGGATGGGAGCTCTCAAAACAACCCTCAGGGAATTATGGCGGGAGTCTTGCTTCTGAATTGGTATTGAATCAATATCCCAGAATAAAGGCACAGTGCTGCTTTTGTGGTGGTGTGGTGGCAGAGTTCTTTATTTGGGTTGAACTGTAAACCCAAGGACCTCTTTGTTATCATTAAAGACCCCATGGTACTCAAGTAGATATGAGGTCATTTTAATCCCCATGTCTTGGATGTTATGCTTTGTCAGTATTTACTTCTATATCTAAATTTCCCCTGCATTTTCGAGTGGAGAAGTTATCCATAAAAAAACCTCAACCAAAAATGTGTGTAATGTAGTGGTGTAGAATGACTGCCAAGTTCACTCTCAAAGATAGTTTTATTTCAGTAGCACATGAGAAATTCTTGTGTGTATATGGCAAAATCTTCAAAAATTAGCATTCACTTTTGCATGCCTGTTTGTGTGTGCTTGGGTAGCCAGTTCCAAGGCCAACTGAAGTCAGTGGAAGCCTTTCTATTGACTTTAATGGGCTTGGTATGAAGACCTACAGGAATAGGTGGTACTGCCATGTTATCTGTCCTAGAAGGGAGAAACATTAAAAACGCAACCAGTTATCAGCTGAATGGCAAGGAAGGAAAGGGAGCGAAGTGGCTTATTGGGATACCATGACTGACTTTTCACTTGAATTTCTGAAAAATTGACTGTGTAAATGAGTTCATGTTAACACATGAATGTAACCCACACCCAAATTATACAGTGACATGCGCTTTTGAAGTAATTATAGGTATCCAGGTGTCTGAAAGCAAAAAAGTTAAATCTGAACATAATGAACTCCTGAAAGTTTGGTGAAAATAAATCTGTATGGACTTTAGGGTTATGTGTATCAGGGTGTTTTTTATTTTTTGTTTATGATATATTACTTGTTTTTGTTGTTGTTTTTAAAGCAACACTACATACTAATATGTGTGAATAAATTTGGAATGATGGAAGCTCAGGAGTTTAGTAAAATGTCCATACTGTGGTAACTACCCCAACCAGATTAAACGTGTGAAACAGTGAGTTCCTAAAATGACTGACAGAGAAAAGATCTACATTGTTGAGAGGTTTCTCATCCATCATATTGCCAAATAAATAATTAATAGAAGGTATGTGGGCTTGGCAAATTTGGCTGCTATTAGTGTGAAGATTAAGCCTAGGGGTCAGGATGGAAAATCTCTGCATGGTTCCCCATACAGGTGCATCAGTTTCTGGTACACTTACTTGTACTGAATGCCTTAATACGTAGATGGTCTTATTAATTTAAGTGGGACATCTTTCTTATAAATAAAGTTATTGGTACGTGGCCCTAAAACAATAAAACCAGCTTTTTGTAGTAAACTTAAATGTAACATGATAGATCAATCAACTTTTTACTTAATTCATTTTGAAAGTAATTTACTATTAAGAGTGATCAAATAGCAGAAAAAATTTCTTTTTTTTTTTTTTTAACTTTTTACTGCTATATGATAACTAACATCCAGCCAGCTAGAGACCTTGTCTATCATTGCATCCAGGGGCGGATTAGGATTTTGTGGAGCCCCTGGACCACAGCAAGTGATGCCCCCCGGCGCTGCTGCTGGGGAGCGGGGTTGGGATGCAGGGGCAAGCCCTCATGTCCCGAGCGGAGCGTGGGTGGGCGGAGTGGGGCAAGCTCTCGCACCCCAATCCTGCTCCCCAGCAGGAACACTGGGCAGAGCAGGTCAGAGTGTGGGGGCACTGATTTTTTCCAGGGGCCCCCAATTGGCCAGGGCCCCTGGGCATTGGTCCCATTGGCCCAGCGGCTATTCCGCCAGTGATTTGCATCATAATATTTGTCAAATTATCTGAAACATCTCTGTAAAACTTATCAAATAAAATACTGACCAACTGTACTTGCTGTAGGCTTACATTTCTTCACTTCCGGCCTCCCCTCTCTTTCCAACAATAGTCTTATGCTGTATCTCTTAAGTCCTTTTTGGTGCCTATTTCTCCCCCTCTCCCCCACCAATATTACACTGTGTTCTCTTCCTCCTTCCCTATATTTTGTCTCCTTTCTGCATACAGTATGTTTCCTTAACTTTTATCCTTTTAAAAATTAAATTTATTTCAGAAGCAGCTGAGTGATTTAGGAGCCCAAGTCCCCTTAACTGTCAATTATCCTTAGGTACTGTTGAAAATCCTACCCATAATCTTTCTCTATGCTCACACCCATATCCATCCACACACCTTCACGTGAGGCTTGGAAATTCTTCCAGACACCTAAAGGTCTACATCTGTTAGACAGACAGATACAAAGGAAGAGGAAAGAAAGATGATCTAGTTTTTCAGGTGTAACCTCTGTGTCAGAAACATTGTTGCTAATTCTCAGGACTCCCTCACAAGTCTTGTCATATTTTGTATTTTTTAAAGCCCCAGTTCTTGGAGTCAGGTGACTACATTAGAATCCCAGCTTTTATTTTTTTTAAAGAAAATAGTTTCTAGCCCCCATGGTTGTAAAGAAAAGCTTGAAAATGCAAACCCTGAAGACTTACAAATCAGAAGGCAAATAAAAAGAAGCACAGATTTATTACTTAACTATTTTTAACCAAATTTCATGACTTTTGAGCACCTGACTTGAATTTGGAATACTTGAAGTTCGCAATATTGGAGAGGGCAATCCCTCTTCTGCCCCAAACTACTGTGAAAGAGACTCCTTACAATAATTATTTGCATATCAGCTTCTGGCTAATAGAAGTCAGGAAACTTGAACCTTTCCCAAAGGTGCCCTCATCACTGGAAAGAAAAGGAGCATGTTTGTTCTCTCTCTCTCTCTCTCTCTCTCACTCTTTTCAGGGGTGGATGAGAGAGAATGTAATGTTTAAAAACTTAATTCTTATTTGGTGAAATGCTCTTTCAACATTTCCAGTTAGCTAAATATATTCCAGAATTTAACACTACAAATACCAGAAGTCCCCAGGCAGTCCATATATGACTGATAGTTGTACCTGGATGCATGGATTGTATGTTCATGAGTTTATATGATCGGATATGCTGAATACCTTTTTATATGAAGAAAACTTATTACTGTTCCGCCTATATTGCCTGTAGGCTTGCCCAATTATCCCTCCAGGTTGAATTAATCTCAGTGGAACATTTTTGATTTTCAGTAGATTTTCTTCAACATGGAATACTGAATGGAGTCATGTTTATAGAACGATTATGTTGAACAAAAGAAAATGGGCCATGTCTTTATCTCGAGTAAATTGGCATAGCTCCCTTGAAATTCAATGGTACTATATCCATGTAGACAAGCTGAAGATCTGGCCCAGTGTAGTGACTGTGAAATAGGTATGCTACTTAAAAGCCAGTTTTTCAAATGTGCTCAGCTCCTACAATTAGGGCCAGGCGTTTCTGAAGTGTCCAACTCTTAAGTACCAAAATAAGTAGCTAGTTCTTCGAATGCTTTGTAGCTCCCGTTGTTCTCACAAGATCCTGGGTACTGAGCGCTCTCAGTAATCTAGCCCTAAATGTTGATATGTATATGGGAACACAAAGAGGCCTTTGTTTATAATCTAGTTCAAATGCCAATGTATTCAGACAAGATTTACCATTCTGGTTTGACTTCAGAAAGGTGAATCAATATTTGACCTGTTTCTTCAGTGGTGAAGAAACGGTAAAAGCATTTACCACTAAAGGAAAATGGGCCCTGGTTATTTATATATATTCTTGCTTTTGGCATATGACAGACTTGTCTTTCAGGATCCAATTTCCTCTGTGGTTTATTGCACGATGAAGAGTGACAGAGGGTCATGTGGGAGGAAAAGTGCATGTGAGCAAATCAGCCACAACTTTATGAATTGGCCAGAACAGTTCCAAAAGTGACAAGATCGATGAAAAGGGGGGATTATATTATCTGTATTACTGCCTAGGGGCTGCATCCAGCATGGGAGGCCCCATTATGCTAGGCAAGGTATAACCATATAGTAACTACGATAAGGAGTCCTTGTGGCACCTTAAAGACTAACAAATTTATTCGGGCATAAGCTTTCATGGGCTAAAACCCACTTCATCAAATGCATGGCTTGAAAGATACAGTAAGTAGCTATAAATATACAGCACATAAAAAGGTGGGAGTTGCCTTACCAGTGGGGGGTCAGTGCTAATGAGGCCAATTCAGTCAGGGTGGATGTGGCCCATTCCCAACAGTTGACAAGAAGGTGAGAGTATCAACAGAGGGAAAATTACTTTTTGTAGTGACCCAGCCACTCCCAGTCTTTATTCAGGCCTAATTTGATGGTGTCCAGTTTGCAAATGAATTCCAGTTCTGCAGTTTCTCATTGAAGTCTGTTTTTGAAGTTTTTTTGTTGAAGAATTGGCACTTTTAAGTCTGTTGTTGAGTGTCCAGGGAGATTGAAGTGCTCTCCTACTGGTTTTTGAATATTACAATTCTTGACGTCTGATTTGTGTCCATTTATTCTTTTGCATAGAGACTGTGTCCGGTTTGGCCAATGTATATTGCAGGGAGGCGTTGCTGGCATATGATGGCATATATCACATTGGTAGATGTGCAGGCGAACGATCCTCTGATGTTGTGGCTGATGTGGTTAGGTCCTATGATGGTGTCCTTTGAATTAATATGCGGACAGAGTTGGCAACAGGGTTTGTTACAGGGATTGGTTCCTGGGGTACTGTTTCTATTGTGTGCTGTCTAGTTGCTGGTAAGTATTTGCTTCAGGTTGTGGGGTGTCAGGTCAGTCCTTGCTTACAATCTCCTAAGGTCTGTGAGAGTGATGAATGGTCCTCCAAGATAGGTTGTAGATCCTTAAAGGTGTGCTGGAGAAGTTTTAGTTGGGGGCTGTAGGTGATGACTAGTGGTGTTTTGTTACTTTCTTTGTTGGGCCTGTCCTATAGAGGTGACTTCTGGGTACCCTTCTGGCTCTATCAATCAGGTAGGTTGATAGAGATTCTGTTGGTGTTTGTCTCTGTCTGAGGGATTGGAGCAAATGCAGTTGTATCTTAGTGTTTTGCTGTAGACAATGGATCGTGTGATGTGGTCTTGATGAAAGCTTGAGACATGTAGGTAGGTATAGCAGGCAGTAAATTTCTGGTATAGGATGGTGGTGATGTGACCATCACTTATTTGCACTGTAGTGTCCAGGAAGTGGATCTTTTGTGTGGACTGGTCCAGGCTGAGGTTGATGGTGGGATGGAAATTGTTGAAATCCTGGTGGAATTCCGCAAGGGCCTCCTTCCCACGGGTCCAGATGATGAAGATGCTATCAGTGTAGCGCAAGTAGAGTAGGGGTGCTAGGGGATGAGAGCTGAGGAAGCATTGTTCTAAGTCAGCCATAAAAATGTTGGCATACTGCAGGGCCATGCCGGTACCCATAGCAGTGCCGCTGACTTGAAAGTATAAATTGTCCCCAAATCTGAAACAGTTGTGGTTGAGGATAAAGTCACAAAGCTCAGCCACCAGTATCAGGGATACTGTTTCTGACAACTTCTTGTCCATCTTTGTGTGGAATGTTGATGTAGAGAGCTTCTACATCCATAGTGGCTAGAATGGAGTTTTCTGGAAGATCACCAATGGATTGTAGTTTCCTCAGGAAATCAGTGGTCTCTTGAAGATAGTTGGGACTGCTGGTAGCATAGGGCCTGAGGAGAGAGTCCACATAGCCAGACAGTCCTGCTGTCAGGGTGCCAATGCCTGAGATGATGGGGCGTCCAGGATTCCCAGGTTTATGGATCTTGGGTAGCACATAGAATACCCATGGTTGGGGCTCTAGGGGTGTGTCTGTGTACATTTGTTCCTATGCTTCTTCAGGGAGTTTCTTGAGCAGATGGTGCAGTTTCTTTTCGTACCCCTCAGTGGGATCAGAGGCCTGTAGAATGTGGTGTCAGAGTGTTGCCTAGCAGCCTCTCATTCATCCTGCAACCTATTCATGATGACTACAGCATCTCCTTTGTCAGCCTTTTTGATTATAACGTCGGAGTTGTTTCTGAGGTTGTGGATGGCATTGTGTTTTGCTCGGCTGAGGTTATGGGGCAAGTGATGCTGCTTTTCCACAATTTCAGCCCATGCACGTTGGCGGAAGCACTCTATGTAGAAGTCCTGTCTGTTTCGACCATCAGAAGGAGTCCATGCAGAATCCTTCTTGTAGCGTTGGTGGGAAGGTTTCTGTGGGTTCGTGTGCTGTTCAATGGCATGGACTGTCACTGTAAAAGGGATAGCTAAAGTGGCCAGGCTTCAGATCTACTTTGATACAGGTAATATTCCTGTATTGTGTTCTGAAAGGCATCATTTGGGGGCAGAAATCTTGTATTAACTAAATCTCTCTTTCCTGTTATTTTTTGTCATACTTTTTCTCTCTTGATAATTTACCAATAAAATCTACTTTTTGAAACTACTGCAATTGGATACGGGATATTAAATGGAGGGACTTGCTGATGAGTACCCCAGAGGGAAACTGAGTTTAGAGATGAACAGAGGGAGGGAGGAACGAATGGTTTAAGCAAGTAGTCATGGGCAAAGTAAGTTGCAATTCCCCTCCCCGTAGTGTTCAGTGAATAGCAATGATGAGGGACATTGTGGGTACGGGAGAGACAAATAATCC
Source organism: Gopherus flavomarginatus (assembly GCF_025201925.1). Classification (NCBI taxonomy): domain Eukaryota; kingdom Metazoa; phylum Chordata; order Testudines; family Testudinidae; genus Gopherus; species Gopherus flavomarginatus. Next base: position 96,814,634 of record NC_066624.1, read on the forward strand.
CTGGTGCACAAGGTGTGGTTACATTCTAGCATTTGTAATGTCATGAGCTGATTCGTTGTGGAAAAAGGTCAGATTTTTAATTTTTCAAATAGATACAAGGAAAACATCTGCTGCATAAGTGCAGAATAAAGATTGTCTAACACAAGAAAATTGAAAGAAATACTTAATATTAGAAGCATATGAGTTTAGAGATCCGCTATGACCCTTCATGCATGTAATTGCAGCTGTGATAAAAAGCGAGTTTTCAAGCCTCATTGTATTAGTAATTCCTCTTTTGTAGTTGGTTTTTTTAATTGCAGTGTCACTCCTGATACATAGAAATCATTCCTGAATTTCAGCTGATTATTGGAAAAAGACCACCTCAGGTTGCTGCAGCATAAATTTAATCTTGCCTAGTCTAGCAAAAGAATGAAATATATTAATGGTTGCTATAACAGTAGTAGTATTTGTTTTTGTTAACGCCTATAAGCATGTCTGGGGCCATGTAAAATAAACTACGTCACTCTCACAAAGTACAACTGCATATGCTATTAATCAAGTAGTGCCTGCATTTTTATCCTCATTACCTGTATGGATATTTCCTTTCTAGGAAGCCCTCAATAACATATATCCCACTTGAGGCTTGGATCTTGTAACAAATTAGTTGATTAGGTACCATATTAAACAAAAATGGAAGTGAAACATCAAATGTTTGGTGGCATGTAACTGTGTACTTAAACAGGGCTGGACACTTGCAAGTCAGATCAGCCTTTAACTTACAGAAGCCCTACGGAAAAGGGTTAAGGGTTAAGATGACCCCTCTCTGGGTCTCTGTGCTGGCACAGAATAGCTGGAGCACACTGCACTCGGGCTACACTCTCTCCGAACGAGCCCTATATGCTAAGGGCTGTGAGGGTAGGGCTGAGCAAATAATAGAATTATTTCATTTGAAGGACTGAACTGAAAAAGCCAAAAAATACCTGGTTTGATTAGAAGACATCTTTTTTCTTTTCTTAAGTTTTCATCCAAACAACCTCTCTCCCCCCAAAAAGTTCCTTTTTGAGAAGTAAGTAATAATAATTTTCTTTAAACAAGGCCACAATTACTCAACTCCATGGATGTTAACTGGGTTCAATTTCTGCCTGTCAGGAAAGCTTGTAGGCAAAATTGTAAAAATTATGTAGTGCACAGGATCTCTTTTTAATGAGATGATTTGGTTATTTGCTATAAATTTTATTGTAACATTCAGATTTTAAAAGAACCATGGATGCCCTTTCTAACAAAACATTTTAACTAGGGTCTGTTTAAACAACAAACCTGGGACCTCAACTATATCCATCCATCACAAATGAGATTGCATGGCAATAAGTGAGGGTGGAAATTGGCTCATTGTGAGAACTATTCTAGCAGTTACAAGTTGTCAGATCTGACCCAGTACAGACTTCTTTGTCTGAATTGTGCTAGTTATCTCACATAAACAAAATGTGCTGGGAAATTTCACTTAGAGAATAGAGAGAATTCCTGGAACAGCAGCAATTGTGCTGAACCTTTTTATCAGGGAGATTTGAATAGAGATGTATGTCAAAGCCAAGACCACCCTCCCAATGCGCAGCTTGGGTACCGGACTCTGCACTAGCCTGCTGACTCCACTGGGGAGCCAAGTGGGAGGAATCTGCCCCAGCAGTGCTCCCAAGGCAGGAATAACAAACCCTTCAGAACAAAGACAGAATTGTTCCCATAATATGAGATTAGAATTATTCAATTGTATGGAGTGTTTTCTCCCTAAGGGCTTCAGTGGAAAGAGGATCAGGCTCCTCATAGCTGTTTGGAGACCTAGGTCAGATGAGTAAGTCCACAGCCAGGAACTGCAAAACGAGAGGGAAAAATTAACTGAAAAATTTCAAACTTCAACGAGAAAGAAAGTATTACTTTGAGTACTGGATGAAAATCTGTCTCTGAAACAATTTGCCTATTCTCGTGAATAGTTTTTGAATCAGACTTAAAGCCAGATTCTGACTGCATTTACACCAATGTAACTCCACTGAAGTCAATAGAGTTACTCTTGGTTTATGCTGGTGTAACTCAGACCAGAATCAGACCTTAAATTCCACAAAAATAAAATAAGGAATCAGTAGACTCTGTATATTTAAGGATGGCATTAAAGAGAGCATTAGCATTAAAAGGAGCTGTCACACAATGTGTGAGGAATGCCAATTTATTATTACAAAGTATTTGTTATAAAATAACTAGCAGACCTTGCTTCTCCAACATTTTTCAGCTTTATAGGCAATTACTGTACACAAGATGAAAGACTGCAGCAGCTGCAGCCATTGGTGAGCTCCTAGACAGACTGCAATTATCCTTGGAAGTGATTACATGAATCAACAAACAGTCACGATAGCCACATTGCTGACAGCCGACCAACAGGCGTGTTTTAAAAATGGGACTACAAGGCACATCAATAGGGCAACAAAGCTTCCGAAGAGACCGAGCTAGTCCTGGCAGTTTCTCTACTGGCAGATGTTGTGAAGACAGATAGCTGTGGGACTTGTACTGGCAGAGTGCTGAATCTATCACCATCCAGTTAATAGAGCTGTACTGGCAATGGTTCTGAACATGGCCAAGAGCTATAAAGGACTGCTACCAAAGCCTGCTGAAAGAGCTGTTTTGACAGATGCTAAGCCCAACCAACTGACCAGCAGAGCTGCAATGGCTGCAAGTTTGAAACAAGCTTTCCCATAAAACTGGACTTGTGCAAACATTTCCAAAAACCATCTAACAGAAAAATGGAAGGAAAAAGGTAACTGGATAGATACTTATTTCTAAAAGGAGATTGCAGAAAAGGGAGAGAGTCATTCAGTCTACGTAGGTATATTCATTACAGATCTGAACTGTATGGACATAAAGGAACTATCATGAGCAATTAATCACATGTCTCAAGTATTTCTCTCTCTCCGATGGGATATCCCATTATAACATCTGTTTGACATAAAATAAGTTAATGAAGCATTCCTTCTTAGGACTGCTGAACAACAAACTTGATGTGAAACATGTGGCCAGGCTGAAGTGTCATATACTGTAACTTCATTCAGTGAAAGAGTCCAAAGATGACAAAAAAAATAAGAATTTGGACCATTTTTGATGCAGAGGATGTTGATTACTCAACATTGACATAGCTGCAACTAAACAGCAGGAAATCAGAAAATATCATGTACAGAAGAAGAGTCCTTTGTCCCCAAAGAGGTTTCATTTTAAGTCAGCTCCACCTCAGACTTGACTTGGCATCACATCCTTCCTGCCCTGCCAATAATATCAGGCTTCTTTATTTCCATCTGCTACTTCCATCTCTAGGCATCATTTCCCTTGCTATCCCTGTTTGCCAAGCCACCGGATTCTCCTCATTCAGATCCCTCCTGAGAAACAGTTCTTCCCGGCCCGAGAGGCTCCCATGGCAGCAGGGCTAGTGCTGTTCTGCCTTTTGGCCCCCCAGCTCAGCACATATCCCCTGCACAGTGCACCACACTGCCCCTTTGCATTCCAGTGTGCAATGGGGATGGGCAAAGAGGGAAATGATCCACTGCTGTGCAGCTCCTTTGCCCACAGTGGAGAACCTGTGCAACAGCCATGGGGGACTTATTCAGTCACGGAGGAAAAGTGCAGGATTTGTAGTAATCTATTGCAGATCCAAGTCTCTGTTCTCTGGCATGGTTTAAGGATATCATTCTCCATTGTATTATACAGGGTTTTAGAATGATTCCAGTAGAACCCTATAAGTCTTTTCCACAAGTCTTTTCAGCCACACCATCGCCGGTTCACTCACCTGCACGTCCACCAATGCAATATATCCCATCATATGCCAGCAATGCCCCTGTGCTATGTACATCGGCCAAACTGGACAGTCTCTACGGAAAAGGATAAATGGACACAAATCAGACATTAGGAATGGCAATATACAAAAACCTGTAGGAGAGCACTTCAACCTCCCTGGCCACACTGCAGCAAAAAAACTTCAGGACCAGACTTCAAAGAGAAACTGCTGAGCTTCAGTTCATCTGCAAATTTGACACCATCAGCTCAGGATTAAACAAAGACTGTGAATGGCTTGCCAACTACAAAACCAGTTTCTCCTCCTTTGGTTTTCACATCTCAACTTCTAGAACAGGGCCTCATCGTCCCTGATTGAGCTAACCTTGTTATCTCTAGCTTTCTTCTTGCTTGCATATATATACCTGCCACTACATACATATATACCTGCCACACTATATTTCCACTACGTGCATCCGACGAAGTGGGTATTCACCCACGAAAGCTCATGCTCCAAAATGTCTGTTAGTCTATAAGGTGCCACAGGATTCTTTGCTGCTTCTAAAGGTGAAGGGATCCCTATTCTATTCCCAGTCTTCTCGAGCCTTCAGTTACTTGAACTCTTTAGTCTTCCAATTCTTGATACTCAAAATCAGCTATCAGCTTGTTTAACACATAATAGCTGATGTGTGCCCAGGAATTTCCCACTATGCTCTTAGCATGTAGTTCATCACTGTGAAGTACTTTGGGACACTCTATATAGGTACAAATGGAGTTTTAAGTCTCTTGTTGTTGAGTTTGTGTATGCGCTTTGATCTTTGTTTTCAAAGTTTATCAGCTGTAAATGCCTTCACAAAATAAGAGACCAGGTGGATGAGGTAATATCTTTTATTGGACCAGCTTCTGTTGGTGAGAGAGACAAGCTTTCAAGCTTACACAGAGCTCTTTTTCAGGTCTTACTTGATACTTTTATATTCTGCTGATACTGTAATATCAGAAGGCATTACAGCAATTTCTGTAGCATAAGTGACAGCTTTCATCACTTACAAAAGCATGCTTCAGTACATGTGATTACATCGCCTTTAGACTTAAACTGCAGTGATTCCATCTGGCAACTGCGTATGGTGAAACTTAGCTACTGCCCTTTTAATTAAATGACGATTGGGAGTTAGCTTCTGGGATCGCTCTGATCTATCAAATTTCACAGTCGAATACAAAATGTGTGACTTGTTTAAATGATGGAATCTGTGATATGTCTGAGAGCAGAGGGGAAGATATTCTTAACTTGTGGAGTTTCTTTAACAATAAAAATTAAGAACTCATTGCTGCTTCTGATGGAAAATTATTTGACCCAGTGTTGTTCAACCCCTCACATCTTCATGCTTCCTTTGAGGAGTCTTCCCCAGATCAGCCCATTGTGGGGAGGGTACTGCACTCACCTACCCATAGAAAAAAGCAAGGGGTTGTCTCTTGAAAATCTGTTATGTTTGTGGGTATCTCGGGGGACTCACTGGGGCTGCCATCTCTGAGGTACAAAAAAGAATATCTGGGATGATCCTGAGCCATAAAGCTAGACAGCCGGCAGTGTGTACTGAGCACCTTTATAGATTTCCCAGGACAGCTACATCAAAGAAGGGACTATCCTGGGGAAATCTGGAGAAGTGGCAAACTTAGGACCTTCTGGAGGCTACTCTGGTTTACAGTTGTATTTACTCCGGTTTACAGTTTATCCTTTGGGGGACAAATGATAGTCGAAACAAGTAGATCTAGACTTTGCAGAAGGATTTCTAAAATGATCAGTCTTTCTTCCCATGGAGGTAGGAGCTGAGTATGTTAGGGAGTTCAGGATTTTGTCCCTTTTCTCCTCCTGCATACACCTGCCTTCTTTTTCTGGTCATTTTTCTACAAATGGCCAATGACAGAACCTACCTTCGAAAAACTTCCACTAACCCATCAGATGATTGCACTGATTAGCCTCAAGCCCCATCTGGTGATCCAAGTCAATTGTCAGGTGGTCTGTAACTTGGGCATCATCGATTTGGAGTCTAAACTTGAAAAACTGGTTCACACTGGGCAGTAGCCACCTCTTTATCCAGCGGGCGTCTTTGTTTTAATGGACAATCATCAGGGTTTAATAGCCTCCACTGTTAGCCCTCTTCTCGGTGCAAGAATTTCTCTTGACGCCTCCTGTGCATTTCAGCTCAATATGGAAGGTACAGAGCCCAGGTGAAGGATCTCTACAGTCTTATAATCAAAATGGTGTTCAGGAGGCAAAATGGAGGTTGTCGTTTCAAATAGATACAGCATTCATAAGCTGTATATAAACAGGTTCACTTAACTGATACAACCCACGGAAGTTGGCAGCTGTGAAAATGAGGCCACTTCTCTCTAAGTGCCTGAATATCAATTTAGGTGTCTACTGTAACTATAGGCTATCCAGGCTTGTGTCTTTTGGCCACAGCACCACAACACTCTCTTATGGAGGAGGAAGTATTATTGTTGGATTAATTGTTAGCTTATTCGAACTTCATATTCCCTCAATTCTATCTGATTTGGTTAGCTGCTTTTGGGGGACCAAGTGCAAACTACCCTGCAGGATTGAGCCCCATTTTGGAAGATGATTTAAAAAAAAAAAAACAAAACCTTTTGCATTTTTTTCTTTAAATGGAACTTTCCATTCATCCCTAGCAGGTTTATGGCTGAGGCAATCACACATCCTGAAATAGAGTGCCTGATACCAAAAAAAAAAAAAAAAAAATCTCAAACCTTGTGATATCTCTAAAATGTTATCTTTAGAAGGACTTTTTTTTCTTTTTGATTTAGTTCCATGTGCATTGGCTCTAATAGCTAATGTCCCATCGTCTTTGAAATAACTTTGCTGTCGCTTTTGTAATATTTCTATGAGGTGTACAGAACAGCAGACAAAATGAAATTGACCTCAGGGTTTCCTGCTTCAGAAGGCAGTGACTCTGTGAATCAACAGCTGGTGTTAAAATGTCATGACTTTATTATTAATGTTCATGGAGATTAAAATATAAATGTAATTGCACATTGGTAAGGCAAACATACTGACTCAAACAAGTTTGATGCTTGACATCTGTCCACAGCAACTCCGTGACAAGATAATAAGCCTATATAACTATATTAAACTCTCCTGAATAGTCAGTTCTTGCAAATGTGCAAGTCAAACAAATGTGTATATCGTGAATCAGCTGACTCACTGGCTATGTGCAACCAGAGTATAACGGTCACTAAAATGCTACTGATGGAACACAGTAATAGGGGCTACATGGGTGAGCAATTTTGCAGGGTTGTCATGATAAATTAGGGGAAAGCCATGGTAAGAATATCACAAGTTATGGAAACCTTTGAGCAGGAGGGGATTGGAATCACAGCATCCATCACTTTTGTAGCAACCAAGCTATCTTACAGACTTCTTAATGCAACTCTTGCAGTGTTAAGAATAGGGGTATCTGGTAACTTTATTGGCAACTGGCTACTGTCGCTCCCCCTCAGACATAGTTCTCCTGGATGCCCCATGCTTCTAATTTTTATTTAAAAATCTGGCCTTTAAAGCAGTGGCTCTCAACCTTTCCAGGCTACTATATCCTTTTCAAGAGTCTTTGTCTTGTGTGCCTCCAAGTTTCACCTAATTTAAAATCTACTTGCTTACAATATCAGACATAAACATACGAAAGTGTCATAACACACTATTACTGAAAAATTGCTTACTTTCTCATTTTTACCATATAATTATAAAATAACTCAATTGGTGTATAAATATTATACTTGCATTTCTGTGTGTGTGTGTGAGATAGATATCTGTCTCTCTCTCTCTCTCTCTCTCTCTCTCACACACACAGTATATAGAGTAGTATAAACAAGTCATAGTCTGTATGAAATTTTAGTTTGTACTTCGCTACTGCTTTTTAGGTAGCCTGTTGTAAACTAGGCAAATACCTAGATGATTTGATGTACCCCTGACAGACCTCTGCGTAGTCTCCGGGGTATGCATACCCCCCCGGTTGAAAACCACTACTTTTAAAGGTTTGCTTTAGCACTACCTCCTTTTCCCACCCCCACCCCACTTTTTGCCTGGTTGCTTTGCCCTGCCATAGTATATGATTATTTATTAATTACAGTAAGCCTATAGACCAACTGAAATGAAGGCCCTATTCTAGGTGCTGTAGAAACACAGACGTGGACAGTCCTCACTCTGAAGATCTTACATCTGAGTAGACAGGACTGGCAAAGAGCAGGGGAAAGAAGTATCACAGAGTGAACAAAACGACCAGGGATAATGCTAATGTAACGTTAAATCCATGATATGTTGTTGAGGGGGGGAGGAGGAGGGGAGGAGGTTGGGTTTTTGGGTGTGTATGTGGAATTTAGTTGAGCGGGGATTACTTAAACAAAAAGACAATAGAAAGGGAAGGGGGCACTGCAGGAAGGGAGGCTAGGGGCAGACAGGGCAGTGCAGGAGGGAGGGTATGTTCGTGGTGAAGTATAGGAAAATCTTGACAGTCCAGAGGACAAAGAAAGTTGGCCTGTGGGATTGTGGTATATTTTTGGCAAACTCATTGGGGTGCATCTACACTGGTAAGCAAGAGGGCGTGAATCTTGGATCCTGGCTCGATCCAAGCTTTAACCCTCCACCCCTCTGGGGTTCTTGGGACACTGGATCCGAGCCGTGGGTTAGCATGATTTGTGTGTCGAAAGAAGAGAATTTAGGTTTGAGCCTGAGTTGGAACCCTGGATTGACACTGCTCTACATAGCAAACAAAAAACCTCACCACCGCAAGTGCAGCTCCACCAGAATCCCCTCTAACAGTCTTTTTGTCAGTCAGTCTCCCTGTGTTTGGACAGCAAGTTAATTGAGAACATCTTGTAGCACAAAAGCAATTCTGTCAAACTTGTGCGTCTATCCCTTATTTATTCCTCTCTGAACAAGCGAACACAGTCAGTTCTGTCTCCTGCACGCACATACTTCCCCTAGCTGTTGTCTAAAGTTCTGTTCTGCAGATCAGAAATGAAAAGCTGCTGATGCTTCCTGCTCCCCACTCCCCGAGTGTTGTTTTGCTTGCAAGTAGCTAAGTGTGATCTATAAAATGACGATTCTTGTCTAATCCCTGTGTACCAGGGAATTGAGGGAAAGGATCATGGGTTTATTCTGGAAAGTTACTTTCTTTGAAAAGTCATAAGGATAATTTGTTTATAAAATTAATAAGTGTACTGAATGTGTGACCAGGCAAACAAAGGACTGCATTTTTTAAACCTGTCTGGGCATGCAGAAGATTAGAGTTTGACACTTTGTATACACTTTTGTTCTGCTCATTCCTCCTTTGTTTTGGAATCTGATTTTTCTTGATGCTTCAGAAAGCAATTTATATTTCACCACCCTGGTGGGAGCTGCAGGAGGCATAATTCCTTTCAGAAAAATCTTGGCTTGCAGGCCGTGCTAGGTCACTTGAGTGTCTCTTTAATGGTATGTACAATGGGCTGTGTAGTGTAGCCAAACAGTGTAGAGTGGGCACTTTGATTCTGCCTCTCAGGCCCTGTTTGGCTGGTTACTAGTGCCAGCCTTGTGTTCAGGGAGTGCAATCCTCTGTCCCATCCCCTGACCCAGTCACAGCTCTGTTTACACCATTTAGACTAGACTTTACACCCCCCACCCTGTTGCCATACAGGAACAAAACTGAAGGTGCTCCAGCCAAGGGGCAGGGTAAGGGAAAGCCACTCCTAAATACCTGCTACCCTCATCTGCTGTGAGGGTTTGCAGGGAATACTTTGAAGCAGTAGGATCTTTCTATTCACAGAAGCTTTCTAAAAATTGTCCAGAAGAAACATTGGGGGAAACTGAGTTTCCCATTGGCTGCACTAAGGTTGAGTTCAGCGTGATCCTCTTTTGACATGATCCACTGTGGGATGAGCTTTCTCGAGTAACTCGACATATTGGAGGAAATTAGATGAACAAGAATATATGGAAGTAAATTTCAGAGGGGAAAATAATATGCCGTTGGGGGAAGATCAGGGTTTCATTTTACGGTGAACTAGTCCAAATTCCCAGACTGATTTAACAACCCGCAGTTAGCGATTCCATAACATCTCTCCTGGAGTGGTCCCTTGGGAATAAAATACAATAAAATTATGTGGCTCACGGTTTGTGTTGCAAGCCAACTCTACTAAAGATGTGGTCTTGTATTGTGTTCAGTTCTGGGCACCACATTCAGGAAAGATGTGGATAAATTGGAGAAAATCCAGAGAAGAGCAACAAAAATGATTAAACTTCAGAAAACATGACCTATGAGGAAAGATTGAAAAAAAATTGATTTTGTCTAGAGAAGAGAAGATGGGGGGGGGATACAATAAGTTTCAAGTACATAAAAGGTTGTAACAAGGAGAAGAGTGAAAAATTGTTCTCATTAGCCTCTAAAGATAGGACAAGAAGCAATGAGCTTAAGTTACAGCAAGGGAGGTTTAAGTCGGACTTTAGGCAAAACTTCCTGTCCGGGTGGTTAAGCACTGGAACAAATTGCCTAGGGAGGGATCGTCTAGTTATTGCGTAGTCCTGCATTGGCTAAGATGCAGATGGCCTACTGAGGTCCCTTCCAGTCTCACACTTCCATGATTTAGTGTGTTTTAGGAAGGGATGGGGACCTTAATATGCTGGTCTGTGTAGAGAGAATTTTATGCTAGGATACAGAGCAGACAGGATATGTTTCTCTCTAAGCGAAGCCCCTTTGCTATCACTCTGCAGATCTTTCCCAGTATTTTGGGAACTAAGGGCTTGATACTACATAGAAATTATATGACAGCCACTATCCTGTTCAGTGTATTAGGGATTGAACCTGGGACCTCTAAAAAGCGTGAGCGCTACAGCTTGAGCTATGGAGCCAAGTCTGTTTAGCTGGAGCTGTTGCAAACCCATATCTTCTAGATCAGAGGTTTTCAAACTGTGGTCCATGGACCACTAGTGGTCCGTGAGCTCCATTCAGGTGGTTAGTGGATAGTTCCCTCTAAGGTGTGCGCCTTGGGCAGTCGCACATGAAAGAATGAAAGGCCACCCACCTAATTAGTGGAGCCACACAGGTGAGGTGGTGGCCTTGGGGGGAATACGGTGTAGGTGGGAGGGGGCAGTGGGGTGAGAAGAAAGGGTGGGGGAATTTGGGATGTGCAGGGCTGTGGTGACCAGAGAAAGAGGCGACTTTCCCCAGCTCCAGGGCTATGGATGTTGTGGAGAAATGGCCCTCCTTCCCAGCCTCAGCTCTGTGGCTGCTGCGGTGGGGGAGAGAGGGCGCATCCATCACATTAGAAAGGTAAGGCTGCTGAAATTAAAATATGAGTTGTGTGCTTTTATTTGTAGAACAAAAAAAGTTAGTTATTATTAAGGGGTTTTTTTTATATAGCACTTTTATCCAAAGCGCTTTACAATAGTTAGCTAACGGTACAAACAGCATTTGGAAAGATCATTAAGTAGTCCACCGAGACCCTAAGCAATTTTCAAGTGGTCTGTGGAAAAAAAAAAGTTTGAGAACCACTGCTCTAAATTATGCACAGAGGGGTACTGTAACACACACTCACCAGTGGATTGCACTTACATAGCATTTTCCATCTTCAGACAAAGTCTAAGTGATAGTTATGGCTTAAAACCTCCTAGTGAGGCATATAAATACTTCTCATTCCCATTTCACAGGTTTTGGAGGAGAGAGGAGGAAGACTTGGAATGTGGAGACCTAGAGATGAAAGATGAAGTGCTTCGTTCTTAGTACTGAATCTTCTAATCTATTGAATCATCTTGTGCAATAGGTGGTGTCCACAGTGCCTAGCAGGAACAGAAGTGGGTACATTAGAGACACCTAATATAGATGCAAAAATGTTATTGTAATGGCTTAATAGGAAAAAATATTAAATGAAACCGTGAACTGAAAGAGATGGTATCAAAAAATGTTTAATTGAAGAAGTTTTCTGCAAGTTTGCACACTTTTTTAAAAAACTTTTCTTTAAGACTTTTTTAAAATCCTTTTTTCCCAAGCCTCAGATCCTTCTAACTTCTCTGCTGATGTGTTTTACTGAAATTCATGAAAACCAGACCATCTTGGACAATTGGCATCAGGTTTGCCAAATAGACCTGGTACAGTGGTTTGACAGTGGTAAAGCTAGGATTTAATTTTTGTAGAGCACTGGAAATTCCTGGTGAAAGAGGGAAAGAAACACATGGATGGGGTTAAGAAGAATTTACAGAAGGGGCTGAGTGTTTGACATGTCCCGCGGCAGCATAGCCCTGCGGATAGGGCACTGGACAGGAACTCAGGAGACATGAGGTCTATTTCCAGCTCTGCCACTGATCTGTTGTGAGACTTTGGGCAACTCACATCACCTTTCTGTACCTGTTTCCACTCCCATCCTTGTCTGTTGAGATTATAAGCTCTGTGGGGGAAAGACTCTCTTACCACGTTAATACAGTGCCTAACACAATGTGGTGCTGATGAAATACAAATAATAATCTGGTTAATCCAAGTATGTGCTAACATTTTTTGGTCACTGTGAATACTCAAAGTTGAGCTACCCTATGGTAATTAACAGAAAAATGTCACTAGAGCAGAATGTTGCCACAGGTAATTGTTTGTTAATGTTAGGTGAATGTCAAGCTGTAATCAAGTCATTTATCAAAAATAAACATGAAGGAGAAAGAGACATTTTATTTTTAGGTGACACGCTGTGGTGATTTTTCTTGTGTAGTATCTTAATTTCTGGTACAACAAGAGACATGAGTTTGAATCATCAGGATCTCACATAACATGTTTTGTGAGGAAGCTGAGGGTGGCCATTCCACCTGGCAACATCTGAATTATTAGAAGTAAAAGGATTTCAGAATCTGAAGGCCTCTTTCCAGCCTCAAAAAGAATTCTGTGGAGATCAGATGTTTCTCCTTCATCAACAGAAGTTGATCCAATGAAAGATATTGCTTTACCCATTTTGCGTGTCTCATATCCTGGACCCAACAAAACTACAAAATCACTGCAAACTTCATAGACCCCATCACTTGGAACACTGAGGCCACCCCATGAGCTACCCACCTTCTGTGCTTCCTGGCTCATCTGCTAAAGAAATCTCTCTGGCTTCCTCCACTGAAGGCAGGTTCCAACTCCAGTCCTTTAGAAAAGTAGGTGATGGCTCCTGCTTTGGAACTGAAATAATAAAAGGAGTATGCTGGATTCTTGTGTGTTAATTGATTAAATATAATTTTTTGGGGAAAAAATAAACACCTCTTTCTGTAATGTTCATAAGGAAAAGACAGCTGTCTCAAATAACAGATTCATTATGATGGAAAGGCTTATTGTTTTTTAACAGTGATGAAGGCCACTATGGTTCTACAGAAACTACTCTTACATTCAGTAGGCTTTTAGAGCGATACACTTTCTAAATCTTGAACCACTCTATATAATTCTGTAGCAGGGATAAAATTCTCTGTTAAATTTTATTGGCTTGCCCAAAATACTTACAGAAAGGTGATAATTTTCTATTAAATAATTAATAAAATAATAAATAAATAACTTTCTAGTAAATACTATAGGTCTTTTGCAGAAGAACTTTTTTAAAAGAAAAAAGTGTATTTGGGGTGAAAAAGAACAAGATACTGTTTCCCTGGCTAGAACACTGACTATATTAATAAACTTAGGCCATGTCTACATCTAAAATTTTGCAGCGCTGGTTGTTACAGCTGTATTAGTACAGCTGTATAGGGCCAGCGCTGCAGAGTGGCCACACTTACAGCAACCAGCGCTGCAAGTGGTGTTAGATGTGGCCACACTGCAGCGCTGTTGGGCGGCTTCAAGGGGTTTTGGGGAAGGCGAGAGCAAACGGGGGAAGGAGACCAGCTTCGTAGCGGTTTGCTCTCGCGTTCCGCGAACCCCCCTGCAAACCGCAGGGAAGGAGACCTGCTTGCTCGGGGGTTCGGCGAACGCGAGAGCAAACCGGGGAAGGAGACCAGCTTCGCCGCGGTTTGCTCTCGCGTTCCGCGAACCCCCCTGCAAACCGCAGGGAAGGAGACCTGCTTGCTCGGGGGTTCGGCGAACGCGAGAGCAAACCGGGGAAGGAGACCAGCTTCGCCGCGGTTTGCTCTCGCGTTCCCCGAACAAGCAGGTCTCCTTCCCTGCGGTTTGCAGGGTGGTTCGCGGAACGCGAGAGCAAACCGCGGCGAAGCTGGTCTCCTTTCCCGGTTTGCTCTCGCGTTCCCGGAACCCCCCTGCAAACCTCAGGGAAGGAGACCTGCTTGCTCGGGGTTCGGGGAACACGAGAGCAAGCCGGGGAAGGAGACCAGCTTGATTACCAGAGGCTTCCTCAGGTATGCTGGGATACCTGCTTATTCCACGGAGGTCAAGAAAAGCGCTGGTAAGTGACTATACTTGATTACCAGCGCTGGATCACCAGCGCTGGATCCTCTACACCCGAGACAAAACGGGAGTACGGCCAGCGCTGCAAACAGGGAGTTGCAGCGCTGGTGGTGCCCTGCAGATGTGTACACCTCCTAAGTTGCAGCGCTGTAACTCCCTCACCAGCGCTGCAACTTTCTGATGTAGACAAGCAAAGAAAATAGTAGGGCTGGTTGAGCACGTTTAAAAAATTCAATTTTCAAATATACGCATGTTTAAAAGGAGCGAGTTTGTTTCACCATGGTTCATGGGATCCTATTCATTTTTTGCATAGTCATGTAACTGCTGGGTGTTTGAGAATATATGCTGCCCCCAAAATTTCATACGTAATTATTCCTCTGTAAAGGCACTATTCTCCAGTGTGGATTACTGAAATATTTTTAGGAGGGAGATGAGAATTGTACTGTATGAATTAGGCATATACAATGTGAGTTATAAACAAGAAATAGTGGATGCAAATAGATAACCAGCAAATCATCGTATTAAAAACAATTGCCCCAAATATTTGGGGATAGAAATGTATTAAAGGAAGGAAGAACTTGATTATAAATCATTTGCCAAGTTGCAAAGAGACTAAAGCCCAGTCTTGTATTGAGAACCTCTCAGACCCTTGTACCTGCCTGATGCTCTATTGACCTTGCTGATGGAGGGGTCTGGGTTTTGTTGTTATAGTTATCTGTATTATCATAGCTTAATTTTAAGCATTGATGTCAATGGGCCATAAGCACAAACTTAAAGTTAAGCATGTACATGAGTGTTTCACTGAATAGGGATGCTTACCTGAATTGAGGCCTGAATCAGTTTTCAATCTCTGTTATCTTTCTTCAGGTTTAACTTTGCTCTGATTAGCAAAACAACTAATATATATTTTAAAAGTTTAAGATCTGAGGTGTGTGGGATTTTTGTAAAAGGAAAAGAGGTGGTGTTGGGCATGTGTGTATTGCATAAACCTGATTAAAAATATTAGCATTTAAATGGTCCAAACTAGCCATTGAAGTTTTCTCTGTATAAGATGTGTTCATCTCCCTTTCTGCTATTGTTATAGCCTATCTGGCTGTAGCGCACATAGCAGGCTGTTGATCAGAGTGTTGAATAGCTATCTTCACAACCAGAAGTAATTGAAAAGCTTTTTTGAAATGACGGATAAGATGATGCAATGTGCATCAAACTAAGTACCCCTTTCAGTTTTCAGAGCAAGCTGGCATGAGTTAAAATTACAGTCTTGATGTGGCAAAGCACTTAAATATGTGCTTAAGTCCACCCCCATACAGCAGAGCATATGAAGTTTTTATTTTAATCATTATATGATCTTTCCCAAATCTGGGGGAAAGCTCAGAAAGGCAGGGTGTTGTTTTGGACCCATCTTTGGAGAAGGGTGATGGACATCTGTTTTAAGGCTTTGGACTGGGATTCAGGAGATCTGGATTAAATTCCTGTCTCTGCAGACTTCCTGTGTGATTTTGGACAAGTCACTTAATCTCTTTGTGCATCAGTTCCCCAGCTGTAAAATGAAGATCATGCTGCCTTCCTCCCATTCTTTGTCTGTCCTGGCTGTTTAGCTTATAAATTCTTCACGGTGAAGGAGTGTCTCTTACTAAATGTTTGTACAATGCCTTGCAAAATGGGGCCCTTCTGTTTGGAGTTTCTAGGTGCTCTTGTAATAATATAAAATAGCCTACACACACGTCCGTTGAGAAGGAAGCCTTAAATGTCCCAACTAGCAAAGGCAGTCATGTTCAACCTATTAGATTTATATAGTATGAAAAAGATTAAATTCCTAAAATTGCTGGGTAGCCAGCAGGCAGATAAGAAATCTTTAGTGTTATTAAGGAAGATAAGTGGGAAGCTAGTGACGGATAAAGTTGTTGTTAGTTTGGAACAGAATGAATTCATTGCGTCAGTGTTCTTGAAAGAAATAGTGAAGGTCGTGCCTCAAAGACTGGGAGACGTTTTCCAAAGGGAGACCAAGAAATCTTAGAGGGTCTTATGATTATGCTAAAGTACGTAGTCAAGCCATTAGCAACAGTCAAAGCTGACAGGGCTCTAGACCCAGATGATTTGTTTTACATAAAGCAAAAACTAATGAAGTAAAAATCTCCACTGCGGGCTTTCTTGATACCTTGATAAGAAGGAATAAGAGACATACAGTTAAATTCCATTTTGGGGGGACTTTATTGAAAGCTAGAGGATGGGACAAGGTCCATACAAATTTATAAGCAAAAAAGAATATGGATCCATAAAACAATGCCTGGCTAATATGCATGAGCTCCTTTAGTTTATCAGTAAGGCCTCATTTTTGTGAATGTCGTGTGGATGCCACAGCAGTTAACAAGTTAAAGTGTTTTGGTTTCTGACTGAAAAAGCAAAGCAAAAATCTTATCTGTGATGTATGTGGCTAACGGTGAGGGAGATCACTAATAATGGCTACATCAGAGTTGTAGCCAAAACACGTGCATGCTGATTAATTCTTTATTTCCTCATCTGTGAAAAGGGGGTGGTAATGCTTAATTGCTTACCACTCTGGGGTGTTGTGAGTTTTAATTGGATAACACTTGTTTAGTGCTTTGAAGATAAAATGCACTATATAAATATTAAGTAATATTATGTTAAGGTCACTGACTTCAAGAGCCCTAGTGTCCTGAAATAGTTAAGCAAACAACTAATCAGCATTGCCAGCCCCAAGCATTCAGAAATCATGAGTCAGGCCCTACAAGAATCATGAGATTTAACCAAAAAAAAAAAGTGTGTGTTTGCCTTCTGGCTTTGGAGCCTTTTTGAGTCATGTTTCTAAGCTTTTCTCAGCAATCATGAGGATTAGATACTTAAACTTTGTCAGTTTTTATTTAAAAAATAAATTCTCACATAGAGTTATGTGATTAAGAGCTGAGGATTTAAGAAAAACATGAGACTCATGATAAAATTGTGAAAGCTGGCAGCGCTGTTCTTTGCTGAAGCATTTTCAGCTGGGCCTGCAGTGCATTGATGGAGAGAGCTGAGTACCAGAACTTGTTCTATTGAGTTCTTCTTCCCTCCTTTTGTGACACTCTCGACAAAGGATACTCCAGCCAAACACTGTATTAACTGACCCCACTCCTAAAGATTCCCAGCTGGATGTTTATTCTGGCTGGAAAAACTAACCCCTTCTTATTTGCTTTGCTACCAACAAGGGTCTTGTTTCACTCAGATTTCCTTTTAAATTATTTTCCTTTCAAGTTCACTCTAGGAAGGTGGCACATGCTTTGTGACGAAGCAGCCTCCCTTGTATGTTTCCATTGGTCTGGGTATCAGTGGGCTCACTCAAAGCAGTTTCAGTAGGAGACGACATATCTTCCACTGATTTGGACATTGATTTCAGTGTCACTGGAGGGCAAAGAGAAAGCTCAGCAATGCATGGATGGTCTGCCTTTTTTGATCTCCCAACTAAAGAACAAGTTTCTTTGTTGCAGAACTGCAGAAACTCATTAACACCACAGCCACGGCCTGACGTGCCACAATTTTAGCTAAGTAAATGGGACCTTGACAAGGTGGACAAAGACAAAGCCCTGCATGTAACTTCATTTTTAATACACATACTATTGATAAAACCCATTTGTAAGGAAAGTTGTTGCTAGACCTTTTTTAGAATAGAGATGGACAATCAGAATAGTTTTTGAACTGCAGGTGACTTTTGAAAGTAAAAGGGCACAAAATAGAATAGATAGATATAATATTTATCTTAATAACCTGCTACAGAAATCTCTTTGGAACACACACACACTGCCTTACCCCTTTCCCAATAAATACGTTGCATGTTAAAATTCTCTAATTTTTTTTTTTCAACCATGGTACAAAACAATATAATCAGCTTTACTGTGTGGTGTGCCCTCTCTCCCTCCAACCTCTTGAATGGAGCCTGTTATTTCTTAAATGCAGTTTACTCATCCTCTCTCAAATTTTATCTTGCAGACCTGAAACTCGCAAGACATGTACTTCCTTGGACTGTTGTCTTTGCTGGTTTTGCAAAGTAAGGCCTTCAGCACAAATTTTCCTAATGAAGCTATTGCAGAGTTTTCAGTGAACATTTATAATCAGCTGCGGGCCACCAAGGAAGATGAAAATATTCTATTTTCTCCTCTGAGCATTGCAATTGCTCTGGGGATGGTGGAGCTTGGAGCTCATGGATCCACTTTAAAAGAAATTCGACATTCCCTGGGATATGACATCTTGAAAAATGGTAAGGTCTTCTAATTGTGTTTCTCTCTGTATTTTTGTTGTAAAGAAAGAGATGGAGCCTATCGAACAACCATGGAAAGGTCCAGGTTTTGTTCATCGATTTCTTAAGGGGAAAAGTATGAACACCTGTTAGTTGTTGCACTTGAAAACTAGTAGAATTTCTTGAAACTGTAATTTTATGCGATTTGTGTAATGTAAATATTTTTAGTATAACTATTTTGTGATTCCTTGATGGTACTAGGTGATCAAATTTAGAATAGAAGAAATCTTAACAGCTGGTGTACTGGGGCAAATATTTAGCATCATTAGATAAACTCCTGTTTAAAATTGGTAACAGATGGGCAGATAATATCTATTGTATGAACTCGTTGTGAGTTGAAATATAGACAAGAAAATATAAACCTATAAAAAATTCTTATATTCTACGTTATCATTTTGTGTGTAAATACCTGTTCTTAATAACATAGGATCAAATTTTACCCCCAGTTACATCTACGTACCTTCAATATCATTGTGTGAACATACTTAAGGGCAAATTTTGTTCACAGGTATTAGTGGTGGTTGTTTGTAGTGAATCTGCTGGGTGTTTCCACTTTACTGCATGTCTCTGAGTAAATGTAACTACCCCATAATGTGACTGTAGCTAGAGACCGCCACATCAAAGGATCATAATGATTCTGAGAGGTACTGTACATAGGTGTTTGCTTGGAAACCCGTGAGTGAAATTTCTGGCCTTTATTAAAACCCATTGGACCTGGTGGCCTCTGAGGAGCAGCATTTTGAGGGCAGCCTCAATAGCCTTTTGCAGAGTCTACACAGATGATGCCTGCAGATTATATTTGCTGCCTAGTTCTACAATTTTGCCTCAAAGGCTAGGTCTGCACTGGGGGTGGCGGTCGACCTTAGATACGCAACTTCAGCTGCGCAAATAGTGTAGCTGAAGTCGACGTATCTTGATTTGCCTGGCTGTGAGGACAGCGGCGAGTTGACTGCTGCCGCTCCCCCATTGACTCTGCTTCTGCCCCTCGCTGCGGTGGAGTTCTGGAGTTGACAGCAGAGCGATCGGGGATCGATTTTATTGTGTCTACACTAGATATGATAAATTGATCCCCGACAGATCAATCAGTACCTGCCGATACGGCGGGTAGTGTAGATGTACCCTAAGGGATGAAAAACAGACAATTACACTCTGATATTTGAAAGCGTATTCCAGTTATTCAAACCAGGCCATGCTCGGATCTCAGACACCTACTTTGTATACACAGCTGTCAGCTCCTGTTTCAGTTGTTGCAGTGCACTCTACATGAAGCTATCTCTAAAGACCAACCAGAAGCTTCAGCTATTGTAGAAAGCAGCAGGTTGCTTCAATCTTTGTTCAGTACACATTAAACTCACTACGCTTGTTCTCCATATGTTTTATTGGCTTCTGATTTGACTCCAGGAGCAATTCTGGTTGCTGGGATTTTTAATCTGTGAAACCTGTTACTGTCAGAGTTCCTGGTTATGTAAGAGACTGCTTTTCTCCTTCCCTGGGAAGTGTCCTGACAACTGAAATTAACTGAAGTAATTTTAAAGTCCCTAGACCTAAGTTCCGCTGATGAAGAGTTCTCAGTGGAGGGCTTTAGCATTGAAACTCGTTGTTGTTGTTTTTTTTTTGAGGAGGGGGTGGTGTTTTTTTTCAGGGCCCCAAATTGTTAACATTTAGGACACAATACAAGACCCATTGAGCATTTGGGAAGGAAACATGCGAGAATTTTTTTTTTCTCAGGATAGGTCAGAATGATTCATTTTGATGTTGGGACAAATGAAAGCACTACAGTTGGCAGGGTTGTGTGTGGGGTTGAGGGAATGGCTCACTAATGCTGCTTATTGTGGACAGTAGAAACCCAAACTAGTCATTGCACAGTGGCCTGCCATGCAGATTAATTCACATCTTCAGTGTCTGAAATGGAACAGTCTACAACGTGCACATTCAAGTCAGTGTAATGTAGTATATTACCTTGGTCACTGTGTGTGCTTTTTTATTTTTATTGTTGACCTCCTGATTTGTTTACATTTTCTGTATCTGAGTCTTTAAAAAAAAAAGTAAACAACTCTAGAATGTTAATGGATTTTCTGTACTTGAGGCTAAAATATCATTATGAATTGGTAGTGGGGAGCCTTAAGGAAAACAAACTACTTTTAATGTTTTTCTTTTTCTTTTATTTTCTTTTCAGGTGAAGAATTTTCATTCTTGAAGGACCTTTCTGATATGGCAACTACTGAGGAAAGCCAGTACGTGATGACAATTGCCAACTCCCTCTATATTCAGAATGGATTTCACATCAGTGACAAATTTTTGCAATTGGTGAAAAAATACTTTAAAGCTGAAGTAGAAAACATAGACTTTAGTCAAAGTGCAGCTGTAGCTAACCACATCAATAAGTGGGTTGAGAATCATACAAATAGTAAGTCTCTGTAGTTCTTTTATTTCTCTCTTACTGTAAATGTTCGGTTATGTTGTGCTGAAGTAGGTCAGTATTGGTTGACCTTTGTCTTGTCTGTCATCTTCTCTCTCACTTAAGATTAAGGTATCTTCTCTCTGAGACAATTCTAGCATCGGTTCTTAGCACAATTATATTTTTTCCTGTACTATGATAGTCCTTTCAAAAATCAGCTTTTGCCATCACTAACCACACCATAGTATCTGAGAGACTCTCATTTCCTCTTCTACATATAAGAAAATAACTGCAGTATCTACTGGCAAATAATGACATTTTACTAGCAGTCACTCTGTGATTTGAGTCTCTATTTTCTATTTAATGTAAATGTATTTTATTAATGAAAATTATTTTTTTTCATGCTTTCTTTCTAAAACTGTTGATTACTAAATATAAAATATGTTCAAAGGCGTTACTGGCCTGAGCTTAGTAATGACTTAAAACTGAGAATTGTGGGTGCTCATTACCTCTCAGGATCGGGCCCAAATATATTAAGGAATATAAAGTCAGTTTTGGTAGACATATACAGATCCACTGACAAAATCTGAACACATGCAGCCCCTGTTGACTTCAGTGGAAGCCATATCAGTGTTGCCAAAGACAGAATTTGACCATTGATAAGACTATCACTGCTAAGGTGAACAGAGATCTCTAGTTGGAGAAAACAGTAAATGCAAAACTAAAAAAGCAAATGTATTTGCTCAGATTTGCTGTTGAATTCTGATCATTGCCTGTGTGGTGCTCCCATTGATTGCTTGGTTCCATACATACTTTTAGAGCAAATAAAAGCAGAGCGTATTCCAACTTGTGGATCAGAGAAAATAATTTTTTCGAATTCTTTTTCCACTACGTCTCTTAAATTAGTTTGTGGTGTTAAAATATTATCAATAGAGGCCAGATTCTGTCCTTAGTTGCAACGCTGTAAGTCTAAAGGTAAGTTCAGAATCTTTCTCGGAATTTCTACCACACATATCCCCATGATATTTGAGAATCTAGCTGTAGAGCTGTTATAGGAAGAAATGTGTTACTTAATATGTAAATTTTGTGGCATAAATGGGAAAAGTACTGGCTCTTGCTCCAGTTGGAATGCATCCTGTTTTGCCAAAGTATCTGGGAATGTGTTGCACCTCAGAGGTAAAATCCTGCCTTGCTTTTTGGAAACTCAAAAATGGAGGGGACAAAGTAGCACTAGCCATGCAATAGGTCACATCATCCTGGCATAGGTGAATGTACAGTTGGGTGCACCTTTTGTGTTTTTTAGAAGGCATGTTTTAAGCACCTGTCTAATGCCTGCTGCACAAGCATCCTTTGTGCTGACCAAGCTGGCAGTCCACAGTCCACTGAGGCCTTGATGCACTGACAGGCAGTCGTAATCCCTCAGCTTAATGTCCCTGTAGCACCAGAGCTCATTCTTGCCTGGTTGCTATCGAGGGAAGAGCAGACCCTCTCCCTCACAACAGTGCCGCAGGGGGGTAGTCGGGATTTCATCCATGGCTTGTTAAACACACTCCTCTCAAAGCTTTGAGTAATATGTGCTCAACAAGGTTCAAAATAAATGAGACATACCTGTCTTAAGAAAATATTCCACACTATATAGAAACCTAATATACAGTAATGTGTGTTACCAAGAACTGTTTAGAAAATGTCACTGAAAATGAAATTTCCAACAAGGAAAGTAAAGACTTCAGATTTTGTCTTTCTCTCTTCCCCCCCACCCCCCCATTCAAACAAGCTTTTATGTTGGAACGGAGTATGTGCGTGCGTGCGTGTGTGTGTGTTCTCTTGACTGTGGTAATCTTTCTGCCTCAAGGGACATTGCTCTGAATAAACTGAAGTATAAACAAAAACAGTTACTCCCAGGACAGCACGAACCAGATTCTGCCCTCAGATGCACAAATGTGATACCAATTGGCTGCTCTGTGGATTTCTGCAAATGCATCTAGAGGCAGAATTTGACTCTAAACACACTCATGAACAAATCATGAATTGAGAAGTAATAACCAGATAGAGTGCCTTTTTTTTATTTTAACCGATTATATAGCATGTTGGTCATAAACGGGAGTAAGGAATCCATCAGGGATGAATTATTAAATCCAGTGACTAGCTTTGTCACTGTTCTTACAGAGTTATAAACTCAAAATTATTTTACTGAAACAAGTTGTATCCAATCAGCTATATCAGGTAACAGACAATGCACTCTGATTGGAATAATTTATTTAGGAGTGTAAGCATAGCAGCTGCTATGCTCAGCTAACAAGCCTCTCATGACTACAGTAGATGTAAGATGTGGGACTTTGCCTGTGTGAAAACCAAGTACCTGACCCACTCTCAGGGCTGTAAGCAAGGCTGGGCAACTGCCCAGGACGCAAAGTGATGGGGGCAGGGGTGAAAGTAACTACAGACACTTACCGTTCTGGGGCTGGGGCTGGCTCCCAGAAGGGTGGAGCCTCAGGCGGAAGGGGCAGGGCTGGGGGGTCAGCATCCCCCAGCTAGCCCTTCCATGCTGCCTGCCCTGTGCTGCCTGCGGCTCCAGTGGTGATTTAAAAGGCCAGCCCCAGGGCAGCTGCTCCCTTTGCCCCCTTCCTGCCCATTGGCAGCTGAGGGGAGGTCAAAAGAGGCAGGGATGTTAAAGCGCTGCAGGGTCCTTTGCCATGGCAGCACTTTAACATTGCTGCCTCCCCCTCTCCCCACCCAGTCAGTGGCCCTGCTGGTAGGGCTACCAAGGGGGGGCGGGGTGGGCAGCAGTGTTAAAGCACTGCTGCAGCAGCACTTCAACATCCCTGCCCCTTTTGCCTCCTGTCAGTGGCCCTGCCGGCACAGACCCTACCTATGCAGTACCAGCCCGTATCGGCTCACTTTCACCCCTGCATGAGAGTGAAAGAATCAGTAGGGTGTGCAAATATGCTTGCTCACTCCAGACACTAAAATACCTAGTGACGGTGCTGCCCGCTCTTGATGTCATTGCTATTAAAGGCCCCACTCAATGGGACTCTTTATGTTCTTAAAGTTAAGCACATCTTCAGGTGTCTCTTTAGATTACCGCCCAAGTCCATAAAAGTTGATCCCCTGGGAAGGAAATAGTGAACTGTACCGTAGCACCAGGAGAAACTTTCTTTATTTGACTCACATTTCCTCAAGATTTCAGTGTGGGCTATATTTTAAATGTGATGCTTAGAAACAAGTGACTGATAGCCACTTGAAGGAAGGATTTACATACCGACACTGTGATTTATTTAGGTTTTGAAAATGCTGGAAATTTAATTTGGAATTTACTGAGGAAATCTGAAATGGAAATTTTATGTTAGTGCTATTTTTTATTTTCTTGCCTTTCACGAGCTGGATGAGTTTTGATTGAATATTCAATTTTACGTGCGGTTTGAAGCACTCCTTTTTCTTTCTGTCTGACAGACATGATCAAAGATTTTACCTCATCAAGGGATTTCAGTGCTCTAACTCATTTGGCCCTCGTCAATGCAGTCTACTTCAAGGGAAACTGGAAGTCGCAATTCAGACCTGAAAATACAAGGACTTTCTCTTTCACTAAAGATGATGAAAGTGAAGTACAGATTCCTATGATGTACCAACAGGGAGAATTTTATTATGGTAAGCTGGGACCTGGACAGCTGACTTAATTAGTGCAGATAACTCTAACTCATTGTAGCAATAATATGGCCCTACTTATTCAGCCATGCACAATTCTGCACGTTTGTATATGGTTGCCAAACTATATGCAGTTACCTACTTGCATATACACCTGCCCCTGGAAATTTCCCCTACATGCATCCAATGAAGAGGGTATTCACCCACGAAAGCTCATGCTCCAATACGTCTGTTAGTCTATAAGGTGCCACAGGACTCTGCTGCTTTTACCTGATTGGCATTCCCTTGTTGTGTATTTCTTCACACACATACATGGTCAGTTAAATGTTGCCTTGACAGAATTCATCTTTTATTTTGTTTTATAATTTCAACAGGTAATACTGAAGCTTATTTTTAAGCATTTTTTTCTTTTTTTATCAATTTAAATTTTCAGTTGCAGGAAATTATGATGGGGTAAATAATTAATGACAGTAGACATTGAGCATCAATAAGTTTAAGCTTTATAATGGTTAAAACACAAATTGTCAACGTCACGTGTCAAATATACAAAGTAAAGATCCTTAAATCAAATTATGAAATATTTAATTTTGAAGTTTGATTTCATCATGTTCTGATGTTTAAGGTGTCATCTCTTATCTTATTCAGAAGCAGCTTTGAAAGTTACTAGGCTTTAGGGAAACTGAATTTTTTGGCCTACTTATTTATTGCTTTAGATTTCTAAAATATAACTAAGAGCCTGTCTTGTGCTCTGTATACCTATTTCATAAATTATAATGAGTAAAGGATTGCTTATAAACATATCTACCTCAGACTGTGAGAGAAAAGGGGTGCCCAGAAGGGTAACAAATCTGGGTTCTGGCAGACCAAGCATGGAGCAAGTTAAGTAAATCTTTTTTTCTCCACATGAGGATGTAACTACACCTGGAGAGAGAAAATGCTAGACAAGTAAATGTAAGCAGTGTATAGTTGAATTGTTTTGATGATGACACTAAGGTAATAGAGGAGGATTGGTTAAGTGATAAGTAGTATCAAAAGTTGAGATACACGTTCAGTCTAACTGGCGTGTTTTTTTTCTGAATCATATTCTAAGATACTTGAGGGATCTACTTTTTTAAATACTATATATTATCTTAGAAACACTTTACAAACTTTAATTGACCATCACAAGGAATCAAGTATTAAGAAAGACTTAGTAATTGAGACAAAGATTAAAATTTTCAAAAGTGCCTTTGTTACATCTGCACTACAGATGTCTGCCAGTATAATTATGTTAGGGATCCCACCACTTCATGCCCTGACCCAGATAACTATGCCAGCACAAATCTGTAGTGTAGGCCTGGCTTAAGCCTCATTTTAAAATATAATTTAGACATTTGGGAGCCTAAGTTTCATTGAGAGTCAGTGAGCCAGTTTACTTAGGCTCTTTGGAAATTTTTACCCAAGCTTAAGATGAGGTTAGTAATTTAAAGTTTGTTGTTTTGCCTTCTTCTGAATACAGCGTACATGTTTATGTTTAATTTACATCTGATAGATTACTAGTGTTGCATAGCGTGCATTTTTCCCCACTTCCTTTAGTAAAGACAAAGTTTAAAGGAAACGCTTATTATGGAATTATATTCCTCTTTTGTAGGGGAGTTCAGCGATGGCTCCAATGAAGCAGGAGGTATCTATCAAGTTCTGGAAATACCATACGAAGGCGATGAGATAAGTATGATGATAGTTCTTTCCAGACAGGAAGTTCCACTAGTCACACTGGAGCCATTGGTCAAAGCCCAGTTGATTGAGGAATGGGCTAACTCTGTGAAAAAACAAAAAGTGGAGGTGTATCTACCAAGGTGAGGATATATTTCCAAGTACACATTTTAAACGAGGGTGCATTTGTATGTGCTTTGCCTGCTGTGTCATTATATGACTGTACAGGGTAGTAGAGAAGGATAGGCGCATCAGCAAATGCTGATAATCATTACAACAGTGTTTTCTGTTTTCAAGATGGCTTGAGATTTGTCATGTGCTTTGCAGGGGGGTGGGTTTTAGAACACAGATGTGAAATTTCTAGGCAGTGAGAGAACAGGGTGAGAATTCTTGGAGATTTCCCATTAAAATTATCTCCAAGAGGCCCTTTTATTTTGATGTAAGTTGATCCAAATTGAAAACTTTCTTACTGTCAGCACTGATTTTAGAGTTTAAGGATTGATTTTACACTGGTTACTTGGAGCAATGATAGATCCGTTCCATCAGATACAAACCTCTTGTCAGGCTTTTCTGTTGCAGTGGTGACCCTTGCCAGTTACCTTTTGGATAAGGAAGTATTTGCAGTTACATAACCTTAGTGTTTGTAGTATGCAAGGTTATCCTGTAATAAGCACAGGAACGTACAGGAATCCCTCCATATTTGTTTTCCCTTTGGGCCTGATGCAAAGTCCACTGATGACAATGGCAAGACTTCTACGGACTTCAGAGGACTTTATATCAAGCTATTGCATCTGTTATCCTTAGGTGACATTGATAGTTTTTCAGTGTGTAGCAAGAACTTCCCTCAGTGATGTGTGCAGTTTTTGAAAAGATGCTCTTTAATCATCTTAATTTCTCAATTTAGACTAGCTGAATTTTCATTATATCTATATATCTAAGAATATCATTGTGCTTCTCATTTATTGTTTTATGTAAGGCTTCTGTAAGCCACTCTGCAAACTGAACTGGAGAAAAAAAAAGTGGCAAAGGAATAGTTTGAAAACAGGAAACAGATGGTGGCAGAGGACATCTGAAGTGCATTATGGTCCAGTGGTTTTAAGGAACTGTTATCTTTGCCACCATTCTGTTGTTGCTGAACAAAGACAGAAAATGGTAGTTACTGCTCTTTATTTCAGTAACATTTAATTGAAATGGTGTACATATGACCTGAGGGCCACTTTGTGTGCTGAGAAGGGATAATTTATAATAGTTTTATTTTAAACAAATAAAACTTTCTTAACCAAACCCTTGTTACCAGTGTGAAGGTCCTTTTCAAGAAGATACCTGCAGCCATGGGAGTATGCTATGGATTGTGGAGCAAATCCAGAGTTACAGGGCTAGATGAAGGCAAGCCAGGGCCCTGGGCACATCACACCACCCCATGTCTCAAGCCATGCCCCATCCCACCACCACTTGGAGTGGCAGAGGCTGGGAAATCCCTCCCAGAAAGGCAAGAGCATTATCTTGGGGTCTCCATCTCCCCCGGACAGGAGGGTAACTTCTCCCTCCACCCCGAGAGCAGCACAGATAACCACTTCTTACACCACCACCCTCGTCCCTTGCACTCTGAAGAGGCACGGGGAGGGGAGGGGGGAAGGGACGGGAGGGGGCTTGCACAGCAGCCAGGGTGTATCTACTTGGGCTGGGCCCATTACACTGTTCTTCTGTTGGGGTGGTGTTGGCAGGGCCCTCCAGAGCAATGCCCCCATTGAGATGCATGGGGCAGTTCATCCCTCTCAGAATTACTGTTCCATGCTGTCTGCAGCCTCAGGCAGGTGTCATTACATCTGTTACAGTTCTATCACATTTTTTTCAAGCTTTTTCTTTGCAACCATAAGTGCTAGAAACTTTTAAAAAAAAACAAAAAAACAAAAAAAAAACGCATAGACTATCAATATTCCTCTAATTTTTTTTATCAATGTGTGGAATAAATTTTGTTATGTGCACTGAGGCATGTGCGCCACCAGTAGACACAAAAAAATTAGATATAATTATATATTTTTAAAAAGTTAAATAAGGATAATTACTCCAGCCAGGACAGGTTAGGCATTTTAGAACTCACTACTCAAAGAATTACGTTTTAAGTGTAAGAGAAATAAAAATTATGAAATGCATAGATCAGTCAAAACACTAATATAACACATGTTGAAAGAATAAAATTAGAGAGAATATATGTGTGCATTGCAGGAAGTACCAAGAAGTAACAACAACAATAATACAAGTATGTGTTGGGAGGTGAGTGTGACACAGAGACCGTGTATGTCTGTGTGTGCGCGTGCTGGTCGCTGGGGAAGTTTCTGAGAGAAACCCTGTGCTCTCTCTTTAAGGCACTCACTGAAAGCTCTCCTGCTCTGATCTGAGCCCTGTTGTCTCCCCTCCCCTGCTCTGCAGAGATGGGGTGCATGGGCAGGGGGAGAAAGAGTGTGTGTGTGTGTGTGTGTGTAAGAGAGAGTCTGACGGGGCAATCTCAGAAATAATGCACTGTCTCTTTAAGAAAGTCCGGCACAGCCAGCAGGAGGGTCCCAGGGGCAGCTGCAGGACGGCGCAATGTTGGAGGGAGGAAGGGCACCTGAACATATGGCTGCTGGCTGTCCGCAGCACTTAAACCTCTCTGCCACGGCCGCTCAAGTGTGCAGCTTACAGGGAACACATGACTCTATAATGTCACATGATTCCAGGAGTCAGGATCCTAGGCATGCGCCTATAGTGCGTAGACTTTAATCCAGTCCTGCTGGGTTATGTGCATTTCCCCACTCCTATTGTTCCTCCTCCTCTAACCAACAGCTCCTCTTCTGCTAGTCTTCATGCTCCTTGATATGGAGGAGCCTGTCACAACCAACTGGGAAATACAGATCTTTTACTCCCAACGTAACCTCAGTTTGCACCTTCCATCCAGCACCTTAAAGCATTTTGTACATGTTAATGAATTAACGATAATCAAACTGGATAAAATTGGGTGCCATTAATCTCCTTCTGTATTTTTCAGATTATTAAAACAACTAATGTGGCCTTGAAATTCAACATAGAGATACAGTAATTCCCTTATTAAATTGCAGAGATTAACTGTGCACTCCCAGCATGCTAGATTTCTATTAGGATTCAGAGGTGATCTGCAGGATTTTATCAGTGCACTAAATAAACACTTCATAAATATTTTATCCTCTAACTGAAAAGGCACGTTATGAAATGTGGCCTGCAGACTCTGTCCACTGAGAAATCGAAAGCAGCAGTGAAATAAAATTAAATTTTCATGCCCCCGAAAGATGGTGTCCAATTATAAAATGAACATTTTTTAAACTTATACATTTGTAATCGGGCCTGAATGACTAGGCACAGCAGAGTTAATCACAACTTTTCCCATTTCTGTCTGTGCTATCTGTGTGCAAATGAAACTCTGTATTACTTCTCTTAATAGCAAAGGGGAAAATTATACAGGATTGTTAAATTATACTTTCTAATTTTTCATGTTCAAATCATTGTTTCTAGCTTAACCAGGGCTAAAGTGATCAACATTTTAATCCACTTTTGCTTGGAAGTGAAACAGACCATGAAACTAATTTACAAAAATGACAGACCATGAAACTAATTTACAAAAATGTCTCCCAAACATAATTTATTTGAAGAGAACCAAAGAGAGAACTACTGGCTAATAACAAGAGTGTAGTCTGAGCAGCTCTTCTTATGGAATGTCTAACTATGCCCGGTCTTTAAAATTACTGTCTTTCATTTATTTTTATTTACTTGCCATCCTTTTTAAAATATGTCTCAAACGGGTCAAAGAGTTTCACATGCCACAGTTGGTATGCCTTAAAAACGGGAGTGGGGGGTGGGGGAGAGCTTTTCCTACCTGCTCATTCTTTCCTTGGCCCTTCTGCTATTTCTGGCATTTGTCAGCTCTGGTTCTTCTTGTGACATGATCATAGAGATGTACAGAACTCAGGGTAGAGCAGCTCTTACCACTGTGAATGAGGGCTGTGGTAGAGTTGTCATAAACAGATAGTTAAGAGTTAATGTTTCTTTTACCGGTAAAAGGTCAACAAACAGGGAACCAAACACCTGACCAGGGGACTAATCAGGAGACAACATACTTTTAAATTTTGGTGGACGGAAGCCTTTGTTTGTGTTTTTTGGATTTGGCTTTGTTCTTTCTGGGATCTGAGAGTGACTGGACGTACTACAGGCTCTAATTTTTTATTCAAGTAGTAAGTGCAAGTAGAAAGGCGGTTTAGTTTTTTTAATTGGTTTTCTTTATTTGCAAATGTGTATCTGGCTGGTAGAGGTTTAATGTGTATTTGGCTGGAAGTATTTTAAATTGTATTTTTGCTGGAGGAGGCTTTTTTTTTTCAGTTTCTAGAAGCTGACAGACCCTGTAATATTTCATTTTGAATTTACAGTAATTTTTTTTATTCTTTTTTTTTATTAAAAGTTTTGCTTTTAAGACCTGTCTGATTTTTTTTTCCCCTTGTTGAGGCCCAAGGGAATTGAGTCTGTACTTAACAGGGAGGGAGAAGGGTGGAATCCCTTTGTTTTAGATTCTCGGAGCTTGAATCTGTATATCTCTCCAGGAGCCCAGGGACGGAACACCTGGAGGGGAGGAGAAGTGGAGGGAAATGGGTTTATTTCCCTGTGTGGTAAGACTCAAGTAATTTGGGTCTTGGGGTCCCCAGGGAAGGTTTTGGGGGGACCAGAGTGTATCAGGCACTGGAATTCCTGATCGGTGGCAGCTTATCAGATCTAAGCAGGTAATTAAGCTTAGAGGAATTCATGCTAGTACCCCAACTTTTGGACTCTAAGGTTCAGCTTGGGGAAAGATACTATGACAAGAGTATGCTTATGGCCTGGTCCTGATGGACAAAGATGGGGAGGAAGGAGACTGTTTCAGTCATGTTTGCTCAGATGAGTTAGCTTTGGCACCGTTGAAAAGCCCTGTTAAGATGCAGGCTAATATGTCTGAAGCTGTATTAACTGAGCATATAGAAGCCTAGGCTCCCTAGGAGACTAAAACACTGCTTCAGATGCTGAGGGCTTATATTGGCCATCTAGGCAGGTGTGAATTTTACCTGTGATCTGAACTAATGCACTTGTTCCTCTTTTTTTGCATTTGCTTTACTTTTATGCAGAGCAAAAATCAATGTGCTGTGGACCAGTTTGAGAACCTAGATTTTCAACTTCCTCTCACAAACTAAGTAACTTTGAAATGGTAACCTCTGGCTGAATTAAATTTTTGCTCCAATTCCTTTTGCCGTATGAGCAAAAAGTAGACCAAGTCCTGTTTGATTCTAAGTACTCTCAGCTCCCATTTGGTTCAGTGGGAATTCAGCAGCTCACAGGAGACACTCAGCATCTTGTGGGACTGGACCCTCTCTCCTTTCTCTTCTGTCCTTTCTGAACCATAGAAGGTTTTGGATGAATCGTATTAATTAATTCGCTACATAAATTCTAAACTAAGGACTCTGTTCTAACAAGGACATAAATGCCTCCTCTAAATCTCACTGTTGTATAACTTTAATCCTTGACGCAGGGCTCATCTTCCATAACTCATTGAAAACTGACATTTATTGGAAAGCTGGATCATATCAGAGAAGTTTAGATATTGTGTTTTGCTATTGCTAGATGATATGGTACCTGCTCTAAAGAGAAACATGGTCATCTACTTTAGTGATCTCTGGATCAGGCCCACAGTTCTAGGTAGGAAGTGAAGAGACAGACCAGGTGAACCTAGTAAAAATATGACTGCCGCACTAAGGCCTTGGCTACACTTGTGAGTTACAATTCAATAAAGCAACCCCAGGCGCCCTGGCTCACTCCCCATCCACACTGGCAAGGTATGTAGAGTGCTCTGACTCCGCAGCTACAGCATTGCTGGTACTCCACCTTGGCCAGCGGAATAACATTTGCTGCATCCGGCTGGAGCGCCGCGGCGCCAGTGTGAACGAAGTGTTATGTTACTGCACTGTGATCAGCCTCCAGAATCGTCCCGTAATCCCTTTAAGTCAAGTGGCCACTCTTGTCTTTGTGAAATTGGCCGCACGAATGCGGAAATGCCCTTTCTCCTTTCGGTTTCGGAGAAGCCGGCTGCTTATCAGCTCAGAGAAAAGCAAATATTTACTGTTTGCTTTGAGAGAGAGAGAGAGAGAGAGAGAGAGAGAGAGAGAGAGAGAGAGAGAGAGAGGAGGGTCTGAATTTACAAGACAGCATGCTAACCCCCTCTCTTTCTCTCTCCCCCCACATGCACACACACTCCCTGTCACAACCCCACCCCCTCATTTGAAAAGCACGTTGCAGTCACTTGCATGCGGGATAGCTGCCCATAATGCACCACTCCCAATGCCGCTGCAAGTGCCACAAATGTGGCCACACCAATGCGCTTGAAGCTGTGAGTGTGGACAGACTGCCGCGCTTTCCCTACAGCACTCTACGAAGGTGGGTTTAACTCTCAGCGCCCTACATCTGCAAGAGTAGTCATGCCCTAATGCTCACCCCGACTCTTTCTCATACTTGGCTATCTCCTCAGCCTTGTTGTGCTGCTTCTTTGCCTCTTGCCAACATCTGCTCTCTTTATAAAAGTTTCCAAAGAGATATTAACATATATATCAAAGCTACTGTAATAGAGGAAATAATCCCCAGCGTGTAGCAGATGTAGATGTTCCCCTTTGGATGAATGTACTATACAGTCAGACCAGTCGTCTCGCCTCTTAACCTATGGTGTTATGGCAACAAACATTATTGGGTTCTTTGAAAGTGGATCAGGTTTACAAGTTAATGCTTTCTCAGGGAATAGATCATTGACATTTTTCATCCTCATGGAAGCATGAGGTCATGTAACAGTTTTTCCAATGTATTATATACAAACAAGCTTTTATTCAAGCTCAGATATTTGTCTCTCTTCTATCTCTTGTCTGGTTTTTTTGGGGGGGTTGTATTTGGGTTTGTTTTTGGTCATTGCAGAAGAGTCCAGTTTTTCACTTGCTGTTTGCATTACTCTCCCTATGGTGTCTCAGGATGTTGATAGAATAGATTTGGGTTTAACATGTAGGTTTTCTTTTTGTCAGATTCCACTTAAGTTTCAAGTGCTGTCAAATAACTGCATTTCTTCAGTGACTATGACTTCTGTCTGATGGGTATGAAATTTGATTTGCCCTGTTTATAGCATTTGAAGCTCCAAAGTACATCTCCTTTTGTCCAGTTGCCAGTATAAGACTGGAAGATAGATACTTTTAGATCTCCTGGAAATATGCAGTTCTTCTGCTCTGCATGATGCGCCCACATTCTGCCTGCACATTATGGAGGAAATTACTTCTTTATGGTTGAATATCATGTAATGCAGCATTCCCAAAGTGTGGGGTGCCCCAAAGGACTAACCTGGGGGATGGGGCTGAACAGACTGCTCAGTTGTTCTCTAGACTCTCAACTTTAGTTATAATAATAATAATTAATAATACAGTCATCATCGTTGTCAGAATTGATTTAAATATCTAGCTGTTACAGCTGCAAAGAAATCCTTGAAAATGTGACCTGAGTGTAACTGATACTATGATGTCTCCCTGAGTTTGCCAAGACGCTGAGGTGTGAACAGACCCATTACTTTCAAGGGGAGCTCATTCAGATGCCAATTGTGATATTTTTATTGTAAATTCACCGCTTAACAAAGCATGTAAAAAAGGAAAGAGGGTATCATATTAGAAAGATCTACAGAATCTAAATTGAGTCAGCTGATTCTGAATAAGTTTTCAACAACACATGGCAAAGTTGAACGGGATGAGATTGGTGTCACTTTTCTTAAAGGAACAGGAATACTTGTGGCACCTTAGAGAGTAACAAATTTATTTCAGCATGAGAAGAAGTGAGCTGTAGCTCACGAAAGCTCATGCTGAAATAAGTTTGTTAGTCTCTAAGATGCCACAAGTACTCCTGTTCTTTTTGCGGATACGGACTGACACGGCTGCTACTCTGAAACTTTTCTTAATGGGCCAGCTTAGTTTTCAGAAGTTCAAGAAATACTTGTAATGTTTCTCAGTCCATATATAGGAGTGTACATTTTTCTGATGATCAAATCTGATCATCTGATGAGATCCCTCTTGCAGGCCTTCTGGTGAACTTCACCCACCCAACATTTGGCCTGTCTGAGGTCTGAATGAGAATACAGCCTGTGTCATATATACTGTCAATATAATATTTTATATAGTTCTTTAGTAATATCACAGATAAACTTTGCTTTTTTTCCTCCCTCCTTCCCATCCTCCCAACCCCTGCTTCTGCAGCATATTCAGTTTTGGGGTTTAGGGATTTTTCAAAAATAACTCCTAAATCTCTTCCAAGCTTAGTATGCAACAGTATTTTTTTTCATGTATCTGTTTGCATTCTCTATTTTTTTCTAGTTTATTATTTGTCATTTATCTGCTAAGCATGTTATTTGCGGTCTAGTAGTCCAGAGACTTAAATCCACTTAAATCCCATTTATATCTCCTAGTAATCTCTCTACAGTTGAAAGTTTCCCTTTGCAGTTGTTGGGCGGGGGGGGTGTTGTTTTTTGTTTGCAACCTCTAGGTTGTTTTTCAAACCCATTATCCTCACTACCATTTTACCTCCTCACTTAATGTTTAACCAACAGTATTGAGGTTCATCAGATGTGTATAGTTATGTTTATTCTCTATCAGAGCCTGTTGCTGGTGGGAACCATCTAGCTGATTTGACACTGGCAGTATGAGATAATAGTAGGCACCTTTATTGTAATGCTTACTCATTTTTTTTTAAATTGCAAATTGTTTATATAATGCATATATAACCAACTAATCGAATACCAAATAATGTCATCCCCTGTGCATGTAGATTAGGGGGCATGCTTGGGCTCTAAATTTTACAATTTATCTGAATTGTATCGTGGCAATAAATATTCCTCAGCACGTTCACCTTTATATAAGGTGCCCATGCAAGTCCATCTGCTCCACTTAAACCCCAGTTAATCCCTGCATCGAGGGCCAAGCACTATTCAGTTCTTTCGAAAAGTTTGCATTGAAGTCAGTGGAGTAACTCTAGATTGACACTGGCATAACTGAGAGCAGAATCTGGCCCACTATTTCAGAGCCTTGAAGTCAGTGAGGGCTTTGAATGAATAAAGACTTGAGGATTTGGCCCATAGCGTAGAGCTAAAGTTGTTCGAAGGGCCTTGCATTGTCTGACCGCATGGGGTTCATTGTCGTGGGCAAAGTGGGTGCTGCAGCCTTTCAAAGAACAAAACTAGTTAAGGACACTTTCCCCTTCCTGGAGTCATGTTGGCTGCCTTTGGTTCATCTGTACACTATGCCTCTATATTTTATTCATTAAGAGTGTGCAGTGTTCTAACAAAAGATGTCAAGCTGACTGCAGTGAAATTTTCTGGAGCACTAGAGGGGACTTTCCCAACTAACGACACTGTATTAGTCACTTGCTGGTCTTCTGGTATCCTGCCAAAGCAATGAACTCTTAAGGGGGAATGCGTCTCCTCTTTTCCTCCCAAGCACCATGAACCTCTTTGGGCACGGTGCTTTAATTCTTTTGCTGTCACCAATAAGCTGTAGCTGCTTCTGTACTTTCCCCCATAAATCATCTTTTCATTTAGACTAAGTCTGCCTTAGTAAAGAACATTAATGTCTGTTTAGCTGAAGTTTTGTTGATTCTCTTTGGCTTATGTTGTCACTTTTTACTGCCTGCATTTTTGTTGCATGAATGAGTCATGCTTTCTGTTTTCTTCTTAGATTTTTTTGACAATGGGAAAATCCAGCTGACCTTTTTCATTTCATTCTTCATTATCTCTAGATTTTTTTTTATTTATTTTATTTTTTGTTCAGCTTCCAGTTTTTGCATATGCCCTGACATTCCATGAGATCATCTCCTCACTTCATCAATTGCTTTATGCTGGGTCAGGATTCTGTGCAGCCCCTCTCATTTCTCACAATGCTGCTGGATGATTGACACATGTTGTATTATACATGGTTTGTTAATATGAAATAAGACTGACTGTTAGTTATTTTTGTTACAAGAAATGACACACTGGCACAATAGTTTTTTCCACTGGGTCAAGAGTATATGAGAGAGATTTTAATAAGAACTGCAGTCTGAATGCACAGTACTGGATTTAGCATAGTGCCACTGGCAACATGGCACTGGGCCCACAGTCCAAAGGGGCCCTGGCCCGCTCTTCTCCTCTCCCCTCCCTCGCCCCCGCTCTCTCCTGTGGAGACAGAAGCTTGATGCTGCAAGCTCCTGCTGCAGCAGGGCATGCTCTGCCGGCAGCCAAGCTCCTCCCCTGCCTCTTCCCCGGAGGGTGCTACGTTCCCTCCCCTCCTACTCTCCCTGTCGCTGATCAGCTGTTTGCCGGCAGGAGGGAGGGGCAAGAGAGCAGAACCTCAGTACACTCACCGCTCCAGGGAGGAGGAGGAGAAGAGGCAAGGGCAGGCCTTAGGGAAGGGGCTGGAATCAGGGCATACCCCCTCCAGCCCCCTGCCATGAGCACCCCCACGACCCCAGCCCACACCCTCATCCTCCTTCACCCCCTCACACCTCTCCAGCCCCCTGCCCTGACTGCTCCTACAGCCCTCCCCCACACACACAGCCCCCTGTCCTGACCCCTGCACTCCCACACACATCCCCACCTGCATGCCTCTCACCAACCAGGTAAGCGCTCCACACCCCAAGCCTGAGCCCACTTCCTCACCCTAGCTCCTGGCCAGACCCTGCACTCCAACATTTTTTTTAATAAAACCCTCTTATCAAAAGTGCTTTACAATAGTTAGCTAATGGTACAAACAATATTTGGAAAGATCATTCAGTGGTCTGTCAAGACCTTCTCCAATTTAAGTGGTCTGTGGAAAAGTAGGTTAGACTCAAGAACAATCAAGATACCTCACTTCATTTTCATTTACTTGCTATTACTTACAGAAGGAAGATGAAGAAAAAAAGAATGAAAATAAAACAGGGTCGGGGGGAGATAAGAGAGAATGTTCTTTTTCTTGGCTGGGTCCCAGGGAGGAGCCCCAAAAATGGGGCCAGGGGGCCCCACTAACTCT
This sequence comes from Gopherus flavomarginatus, assembly GCF_025201925.1. Taxonomy (NCBI): domain Eukaryota; kingdom Metazoa; phylum Chordata; order Testudines; family Testudinidae; genus Gopherus; species Gopherus flavomarginatus. Next base: position 96,851,918 of record NC_066624.1, read on the forward strand.
AAATCCACCACTGGCTGTCATGTCACATAGGCTGGGGATACTGTATTGACTGATCCCCAGTCTCCAACCTACCTGGGCAGTACAGCAGACATGACCCTGTCCACTAGCTCTCTCCACTCCCTTCTCTTCCCCCCCCAACCCCAACCCAGACTGTCCGGTTAGCAGTGCTGACTGGAAACTAAAAGTCCAGTTATAGGAGTAACCACATTAGCCTCCCAACACCGACCCCAGAGGCCTGGAAGAGAACCTGTCCTGCTGCTGCAGGAGGAGGGGCAGCTCAGTGCAGAGAGAGACAAAGAGAATGGGCTAGAACAGTGGTGAGCAAACTATGGCCCATGGGCCACATCCAGCCTGTGGGACCCTCCTGCCTGGCCTCCATGCTCCTGGCCTGGGAGGCTCACCCCAACCCCTCCCCTGCTGTCTCCCCTACCCCGCAGCCTCAGCTTGCTCAGCTGCCGACACAATGCTCTGGGTGGCGGGGCTGTGAGCTCCTGGGGCAGTGCAGCTGCAGAGCCTGACCTGACCCGGTGCTCTGTGCTGTGCGGTGGCGGCAGTGGCGTGGCCTGGCTCCAGCCAGGCAGCGTGGCTGTAGCACCACCAGCCACCGGTGCTCCAGGCAGCGCAGTAAGGGGGCATGGAGCGGAGGGGTTGGATAGAGGGCAGGGGAGTTAGGGTTGGTGGTCGGTGCAGGGACGGGGTTGAATGGGGACAGGGGGTAGGCAGGAAGGAGTGGGAGTTGGATGGAGTGGCAGGGGGAAGTTGGGGACAGAGTGAAGGGGGCGGTTGGATGGGGCAAGGGTCCGGGGGGGGGGTCGTGTCAGGAATGAGAGGAGGAGTCGGATGGGGTGACAGGGCTCTAGGGGTGGTCAGGGGACAGAGAGCAGGGGTGTGTGGATGGGACAAGGGGGCGGGGGGGGTTGGATGGGGCAGGAGTCTCGGGGAGGGGAGGGCCAGATAAGAGGGGGGCTGGCCCACCACCCCCTTCCCTAACCAGCCCTCCTTACAATTTACGAAACCCGATGTGGCCCTCAGGCCAAAAGGTTTGCCTGCCCCTGGGCTAGAACCAGGTAGGTACCCCAGCCCTGCCGAGCTTGCAGTTTACCCCTGGCCCCTCCCTTGCTCCAGGGAACAACCCTAGCTCCTGCCTCACTGTGCTTTTGCCCCCGGCCCCTTTTACAATCATTCCCCCGTGGGAGCCACAAATATATTTGGCGCTGGACCCACAAAATGTTAATCCGGCCCTGTGAATGCATCATAGTCTCTAGCCATATGGTTTGCTGAAGAAATTGTGTAATGAAACCCATCTGTACTCTGTGCTTTCTCTTTGTGACCCTACAGTTGTTGGCCGCATAATTGAAATTCTTTAATTAATTTTTCTGGTCATTTTACAGAGAGCCTTTATTACATGAATATTTCCTATTATGCTTTCTCATCTATCAATAGACCTCTGTGACATTTCTAATCTAGCTAAGGGTAGCCCTTTCTCGTTATTACTTTGATAAACTCCTTCACTACAGGACTTCCTAGTCTAGGACCCAATGCTGCACCATTGAAACCAATGAGACTTTGGCCACTGACTTCATTGGAAGAGGGACCAGAATGAATTGCTATAGCCTTCTTGGTATTCTGTGATTTTTATTTTTTTTTTTTTTAAATAAAAGCTGAGCATCTTTATTTTCCTAATCTTTCTCTGCGCCAACAGCTGTCTGTAAACTTTCTGCACTCTTTTGCATCACTCATTGTTCCTGTTATCTAGATTAAACTCAATTAGATTCAGTTTGATATTTGCTAGCTTTTTTTCTCCTATCTGTTTAATCTAACTACATTGCTAAGTTTTTACAGGCAGGGATTTTGTGTATACCTCTTGTATGTAATATTGTTAGCATATTTGGGGAGCTACTGCAATACAAATAGTAGTTAATGGACATTTGTGGCTAGAATATTCTATATCAATAAATATATGTATTTATAATGTATTTATTGGCATTTCTATAGCATGGATCACCAAACTATACTGAGTACTAAATTTTGCTACTTTTTAAATTTAACTTGGTGTTTCAACCTCCATTAACTACAATTTTTACAAACATGCTAATAAAAATAAATACTACTAATACATCCTTGGATTTTGCAATTCTCTGTTATGCCCCCCCCCAGGTTCACAGCAGAACAGGAAGTTGATCTGAAAGATGTTTTGAAGGGTCTTGGAATCACAGAAGTATTCAGCAGAAATGCTGATCTCACCGCAATGTCGGGTAAGAGGCTCTTGTTTCCAGGCTTTCAACATTGAGAGAGAACCGAAAAGGACTGCAAAATTTGTTTTTGCCAATAATAATACAGTAGGTTTTTGTGACCCTGCAGAATTCTTGCAATATCCGACAACATGCATTTATCACAGGATTGTGAACTTTCCAAGAACAGTTTTAAGAGAGATTATTTTATAGGCTTTACCAATCTGTGTGGGTTTTACCTTCGCTTAAGAACACCCTACTCTTAGTGTTTTATAACTAGCAATGCTTCTGTTGCATGAGTAAAGAGAAAAAGGAACATTATGCAAAAGGTGGATCCCTCTGTCATGATGAACAATATTGAAGCCTCTTATAAAACAATACTCATGGCCTCAGTGGTTCGACGGATTTGTTTTTTTATCTCGTAGCCTGAATTCAAACAGCAAGTGACTTGTCATCTCTTACCCGAGGGGCCATTTGTCCACAGCATTAAGCTATCGTGTGGTTAATCATCTTCTGTGTAGAAGCAGCGCTGGAAAGGAAAAGTTTTTAAGATTAAGGCACATGAGCACAAATAACTACATCTGCTGCATGTCTGTTCAAGCTAGTTGTCAGCATTTCACTTTCATACCTACCAAAATCCTTTATGTTTAAAAATTCATTTAAAATAGAATCAGCAAAAAGAGCTTAATGAATGTTAAGTCCAGGAAAGGTGTTGAGCAGACAGTCACAGGAAGTGAGAGAGTGCCATCCTTCTCTGAGGAAATTACTCCCTTATCCGCAATAACAGCAGGCACTTTTGTAGCACAAGCTCCCCCGTACTCAGGCCTGACCTGAAGGATGAGAAGCTGGTTCAGTCTCCAGGCTCATTTGGTCCTTACTTTCTAGCTGCCAGCTATTGTGGTTTGAGCATTGGCCTGCTAAGCCCAGGGTTGTGAGTTCAACCCTTGAGGGGGCCCTTTAGGGAAGCGGGGTCAAAATCTGTTTGGGGATTGGTCCTGCTTTGAGCAGGGGGGTGGACTAGATGATCTCCTGAGGGCCCTGATATTCTATGGTTCTATTGCCAATTAGCTCACTATGATAGTTTAATAGATTCTAAGGCCAGAAGGGACCATTATGATCATCTAGTCTGACCTCCTGTATAGAACAGGCCATAGAACTTTCCCCAAAATAACTTCTAGAGCAGATTTCTTGGCACAATGTCCAATATTGATTTTAAAATTGCATTGATGGAGAAACCGTTGGAACAATTTACCAGTTACTCTCACCATTAAAAATGTATGCTGCCTTTTCAGTCTAAATTTGTCTAGCTTCAGCTTCAGCCACTCGTTCATGACATATTCTCTGCTAGATTGGAACACTCATTATTAAATTTTTGTTCCATATAGGTATTTAAAGACTAATCAAGTCACCTCTTCTCTTTGTTAAGCTTAATTGAGCCCATAGCTGCAGGATGTGGGGGGCTATATCCTGGGAACTAGTGACTCTGAAAAAGGATTGGGGATCACAGTGGATAATCTGCTAAACATGAGCTCCTAGTATGATGCTGTGGCCAAAAGGGCTAATGCAATCCTTGGATGCATAATCAGGGGCTCCACGAGTAGGAGTACAGAGGTTATTTTACCTCCATATTTAGCACTGCTGCTGTAACACTGTGTCCAGTTCTGGTGCCTGCAATTCAAGAAAGGTCCCAAGAATGAACAAAGGATTAGAAAAGTTTCCTTATAGTGAGACACTCAGGGTGTACTCTCTTTGTTCCTAGATGTGTATATGTTTGTTTAGTCTTATTAAAATGCATATTATACCTCTACCCTGCTATTACGCGACCCGATATAACACTGGTTCGCATATAGCATGGTAGCAGCAGGGCTCTGGCGGCACTTTAAAGGGTACGAGGCTCCAGCTGCTGCGGGGAGCCCAAGGCCCTTTAAATCACCTCTGGAGCCCTGCCACCGCTACCCCGGATCTGCAGCAGTGGGGCTCGGCTGGTGATGTCTGACAAAGTGGGTATTCACCCACAAAAGCTTATGCTCCAATACTTCTGTTAGTCTATAAGATGCCACAGGACACTGTCGCTTTTTACAGATCCAGACTAAGATGGCTACCCCTCTGATACTTGACAGTATTATCTTTATCAACCAAACTTGTAATCTCATCAGAAAAAGATATCAAGTTAGTTTGACAGAATCTGTTTTCCAGAAATCCATGTTCATTTGTAATTACATCACCTTCCTTTTGTTCTTTATTCGTTAAGTCCTATAGCAGCTGCTCCATTATTTTCCCCAGGATCGATGTCAGGCTGACAGGCCTATAATTACCCACGTCATCTCATTTACCCTTTTTTAAAAAATTGCCACAACATTAGCTTTCTTCCAGTTTTTTTGAACTTCCCCAGTGCTCCCAGTCTTATTGAAAATCAACATTAATGATCCAGTGAGCTGCTTGTTGTAATTTACATTTATATAGCTCTGTCTCACTTGTCCCAGAACACTTCGCTAGTCTTAACAAACTGATACACAATCTATATCAAACTTCAGTGTGGTGTGGACATTAGAAGTTGGACTGTGGGAAGAAAACAGCCATAATTACTTAGTCACTGCCATGCTGGGCTGGATTTGAGCTGTTAAGCCATATCCAGCACCCAAACTCCGGAGTAACCCAGTGCCCGCAGAAATACTGGTTGAGTTATTCATGCTGTGGCCTTCTGCTTGCAATACTTATTCTGCATTAGCTCTGCAGTTGTGGGATTTTTTTTTTTTATACCTTGTTTGTCCTCAGGGGATCCTACAGTCTTTTTTTCATTCTCAAGGTCCTACATTGTAGCCACTGTCCTTCCACCCAGGAAGCTGTCCACCCCCAGTTTGACCTAGGGGATGTCAAACTGGGGGTCGCAAGGTTATTACGTGGGGGTTATGAGCTGTCAGCCTCTACCCCCCAAACCCCACTTCGCCTCCAGCATTTATAATGGTGTTAAATATTTTTAAAAAAACATAATAATTTATAAGGGGGGGTCGCACTCAGGTTTGCTGTGTGAAAGGGGGTCACCAATTCAAAAGTTTGATTATCACTTCTGCAGCCCTTTTGAGTTGCTGCTTAATCACCTAGATGGATACCTGAGTCATGAGAAGTCTCCTTTCTCTATCACCTTCTACAGAAAATCAGAGCCGAGTGAAGGTTTTCAAACAGCAAAAAGTTTTTTTAATCTGAAACTTTCATCAGAAATGTTAAGGCTTTGTTTTCCAAATGTTTCCTTTCTCCTTCACTACTGTTCTTTCTCCCCCATCCCCATAAACCCACCCCATCTCTGTCTCTTTTTTATTTTCCTTTTTCCTTTACATAAAATGGAAAAGGGAGAGGGCAGGACAAATAAAAATGAAAAAAAAATAATATACAAAAAATTGTGCCCTTTTAAAACCTGTGGAATGATTTTTCCACATTTTTCATGAAGAATGTCTTCCGTTGTTTTGACGACCAGTAGTGGAAATGCTGATCCCACAGTAATCTGTAGCTCTAACCCAAGAAAAATCTTAAAATGAATGTACTGAAGATAATTTTGGAAGTTTGGTAGTGGTGGGACCATCTCTCCCTCCCAATCTCTCTTTGATGTAGTATCCAATAGGGCAATGGAGTATGTCCCTTTATTTCACTCCATATACAACCCAAAGAGAGGCATAAACATCAGTGAGCAGCCTTGTGCACAGGAGTGCAACAGATGGATTGAATTTTAGTGTTTTTAATCCATAAGATTAATGATTTGTTCAAAGATTGTATATTTTGTACAATTATGTCTTGCAAAAGAGAGTTTAAGACCACATATATATCTTGCTTGGACAATTTAACTTTGCTTTTAGAGGCACTGGATTTATGGCTAATTACAACAATCTGTAACCAACAATAACCCCCCTTTTGTATCCTGTGACTAGAGAAGTGTTAATGGGCAACTTCACCTTAACTGGTCTCTTAGCATATGTGTTAACTGCTTATGATAAACAATCTGTTCCACCTTGTATTTAGTTCTGCGGCTCTGAGGGCTTGCCCATGCTTACAGTGCTATGGCTTAGACACTAGCTACACCAATGGGAGGGGTTCTCCCAATGGCTAGATAATCCACCTCCCAGAGAGGCAATAGGTAGGTTGACAGAAGAATTCTTCCATCCACCTAGCACCATCAATGGCTATTAGCTATTGGCTATTAGCCAGGATGGTCAGGGATGCAACACCATCTTCTGAGGGTCCTTAGCCACTGTTTGCCAGAAGCTGGGAATGGATGACTCATTTGATTGCCTGATCTGTTCATTCCCTCTGAAGAACCTGGCATTGGCCACTGTTGGAAGACAGGATACTGGGCTAGATGGACCATTGGCCTGACCCTGGATGGTCATTCTTATGTTCTTAGAACTGGTTGGCTTAACTATGCTGCTCATAGTGGGATTTTTCACAACCCTCGCCAACGTAGTTAAAACAACCTATTTTCTAGTGTTGACCAGGTGTGAGAATCTTTCCCAGACCTTAAGAGCTCTGTGTAGCTCGAAAGTCAGGGTTGGTCTGCACTGGGAACTTATAACTACGTCTTTTGGGGTGTAAAAAAAATCAGCACCTTTTGAGATGTAACTAAGCCGACCTAACCACCAATGTAGACAGCACTTGATTGACACAAGAATACTTCAAGTGGCCTGGCTATTCCCTTTCATAGAGCTAGATCACCTATGCTGATAGGAGAAACTCTCCTGTAAGCATACTTGGTGTCTACACTGAAGAGCTACAGCAGCTAAGTTGCAGTGATGCAACTCTGCCAGTGTAGCATTTTAAGTGTAGACATAGCCTTGTCTCTTTCATTACAGAAGTTTGTCCAATAAAAACTATTACCTCATCCACCTCATCTATTTAAAGATTAAGTTCTTTATAGTGTAATGTAAAGCATTAAGTACAGCGATGATTAATGTTGCTGCACTCTAATTTTTCCCACTGAATGTCTGAGGCAATGTCTAAGGACCTTCATAGTTTGCCTATTTCTTAATTTAATAAAGTAATATTTTTAAATTACTTGGAACTTTGTCTTGACAAAGTTAACACCAGTGCTGTGGTTACTTTTCTTTCTTACAAAAGGTTTCTTTTTTGGTTGTGTTTGTTCTCTTTTTTTGTTTACTCCAATGTCAGACAAGGAAAAGAACTTCTGGGAAAAAAATTTAAAAGCTTGCATTTTAAATTGATCTACAACATGCCTGGTTAACAGTGGTTTGATATCCAAAAATTCTCTCATAGATCCATGCATACATATTTTGGAAAATGTAGCACTTAATGAAAGTTAAATACAAACAATTTGAAGCTTTTTTAATTCAGTGAAGTACACCTATTTTAGATGTTGTTAAAATGTAGGTAGATTAAATAAAAGAAAATACAGAAAGGCTTTAAATGAACACTGGCACTTCTTTTAATCACTTTTTTCTGCTGCTGCCTTTTGAATTATTGCCATGTAAAGCCTCTTGAATTTCTAAGGCCCAAGGAGATCTGATTGAAACTTCAGGATTTCAATTTCTTGGAAATTTTCTGAAATTTGAAAAAAGTTTTCATTCCAAATATGAACACAAACTAGAAACTTTAAAATCTCTTGCAGAAAGGAAATTCTGAAAAAAGTTTTCAGAATAATCTAAACTCTCAAAAAATATAGAGCCACCAGTTGACTCTTAAGGTCTGCCTGGGGCTCCTTCTGGAGGGGCCTAGTCCTTTGTTCATGGTGCAACATAGGAAAACTTGACTGTCCACCAAACTTGACTGTCCGGAGGATGAAGAAAGTTGGCCTGTAGGATTGTGGGATACTTTTGATGGACTCCTAGAGCATGAGTTCTGTGGGGCTGCACATAAACTGCAGAGCAGTAGAGCTTGAAGTCTGGCCCCTGGTTTGATTTAGGCTTGGAACTTCCATTCCTGTGAGATCCTGGGACCAGAGGTGCTGGAACATTTTTTATACTGGGGGTGCTGATGATGGAAACCATGTATTTGGTGTTTGTTAATACTACTTCAAGCTAAGTGATGTGGCAGCATCACTGCCTGAGACCCAGGGTCCAGGCCCTGGGTTAGTGCAATTTTGTGTATACAGAAGGGTTTACATAATGAGTTCAATCCCTGGGCTTATATTGTAGTGTTGACGTACCCTGAGAGCCCCTGTTTGAGCCAGACTTCCTAGGTTTCTGTAGCAGGGATGCTGGAAGCTCAGGATCACAACCTTAATTTTCACTATTCTTATTTGTATTGCAGTAACACCTCAGAGCTCCATTTCTGGAGCAGGTGCTGTACAAATCCAGAACAAAAGACAAAAGTTACAGGCCTGTCTACTGAGAAGAGTAGACAGGCCTGTAACTAGACCGGATCGGGAGAACAGAAGAGTGTGCTGTCTGCCGGGGGCTAAGATACAGGATGTGGACTTGAGCCTGAATACGATCTTAGCGGGAGCGGGAAAAAATCCGTTGATTATCCTTCATGTGGGAACGAACGATACAGCTAGTTACTCACTGGACTGTATCAAGGAGGACTATTTCAGACTGGGGAAGAGGCTTAAAGACATCGAGGCTCAGGTGATCTTCAGTGGGATTCTGCCGGTTCCTAGAGCGGGACGACGAAGGAGGGACAAGATTATGGCGATCAACAGATGGCTCAGGGAGTGGTGTTACAAGGAGGGCTTTGGGATGTACGGTCACTGGGACGCATTTACGGATAGACAACTGTTTGCTCAGGATGGACTTCATCTCAGCAAGGCGGGAAATAGGATTCTAGGATGGAGGCTCGCCGACCTCATCAAGAGGGCTTTAAACTAGAAAGTTGGGGGAGATGGTTGGGAAATGTTCGGGAGATCTCCACGCCGGAACATAACCTGGAGAGGGAAGTAAACAAAGTGAGCGGGGATACCCTTACGGCCCCAAGATTTGATCCAAGGAGGAATAGTGGAGTAGAAACCAGAGTAACGGGTGATGCTGGTGGCAGACAGTTTGTGCACGACGGGGGAAAGAATGTCACTGACGCCAAACGCCGAAAATTAAAAGGTCTGTACACTAATGCCAGGAGCCTAGGTAACAAGATGGAGGAACTGGAGTTACTCGTGCAGGAAGTGAAGCCGGATATTATAGGGATTACCGAAACCTGGTGGAATAGTACTCATGACTGGAGCACGGGTATTGAAGGCTATGTGCTGTTCAGAAAAGACAGGAAGAAAGGCAAAGGTGGGGGAGTAGCCTTGTACATCAATGATGAAATTAAATGTAGCGAAATAAGATGTGATGGAATGGATAAGACGGAGTCCGTCTAGGCAAAAATCACGCTGGGTAAAAAAGCAACTAGAGCTTCCCCTGAGATAGTGCTTGGGGTGTGCTACAGACCGCCGGGATCGGATTGGGATATGGATAGAGACCTCTTTAATGTCTTTAATGAAGTAAACACAAAGGGGAACTGTGTGATTATGGGGGACTTCAACTTCCCGGATATAGACTGGAGGACGAGTACTTGCACGAATAATAGGGGTCAGATTTTTCTGGATGTGATAGCGGATGGATTTCTTCATCAAGTAGTTGAAGCACCTACGAGAGGGGATGCCATTTTAGACTTGGTGTTGGTGAGCAGTGAGGACCTCGTAGAAGAAATGGTGGTAGGGGACAACCTTGGTTCGAGTGATCATGAGCTGATTCAGTTCAAACTAGATGGAAGGATAAACAAATGTAGATCTGCGATTAGGGTTTTTGACTTCTCGAGGGCTAATTTTAAAGAGTTAAGGAAATTAGTTAGGGAAGTGGATTGGACGGAGGAATTAGTGGATTTAAATGTGGAGGAGGCCTGGAATTACTTTAAGTCACAGCTGCGGAGACTGTCGGAAGCCTGCATCCCGAGAAAGGGGAAAAGAACCATGGGCAGGAGTTGCAGGCCAAACTGGATGACCAAGCAACTCAGAGAGGGGATTAGACAAAAGCAGAAAGCTTACAGGGAGTGGAAGGAAGGCAGGATCAGTAAAGAAAGCTACCTTGCTGAGGTCAGAACATGTAGGGATAAAGTGAGGAAGGCTAAAAGCCGCATTGAACTGGAACTTGCAAAGGGAATCAAAACCAATAGTAAAAGGTTCTACAGCCACATAAATAAGAAGAAAACAACGAAAGAAGAAGTGGGGCCGCTATACACTGAGGATGGAATGGAGGTTAAGGATAATCTAGGCATGGCCCAACATCTAAACAAGTACTTTGCCTCGGTTTTTAATAAGACTAGTGAGGAACCTTGCGATGATGGAGGGATGATAAACGGGAATGTGGATATGGAAGTGGATATTACTGCAACTGAGGTAGAGGCCGTACTTGAACAGCTCGATGGGTCGAAGTCGGAGGGCCCGGATAATCTCCACCCGAGGATATTAAAGGAACTGGCGCGTGAAATTGCGAGCCCGTTAGCGAGAATTTTTAAGCGATCGATAATCTCGGGTGTTGTGCCGTATGACTGGAGGATTGCTAATGTAGTTCCTATTTTTAAGAAAGGGAAAAAGAGTGATCCGGGTAATTATAGGCCTGTTAGCTTGACGTCTGTAGTATGTAAGGTCTTGGAAAAAATTTTAAGGGAGAAAGTAGTTAAGGACATAGAGGTCAATGGTAATTGGGACGAATTGCAACACGGATTTACTAAAGGTAGATCGTGCCAAACCAATCTGATCTCCTTCTTTGAGAAGGTGACGGATTACTTAGATAAAGGAAATGCGGTAGATATAATTTACCTAGATTTCAGTAAGGCGTTCGACACGGTTCCGCACGGGGAGCTGTTAGTTAAATTGGAAAAGCTGGGAGTGAATATGAAAGTTGTAAGGTGGATAAGGAACTGGTTAAAGGGGAGACTCCAGAGGGTCGTATTGAAAGGTGAACTGTCGGACTGGAAGGAGGTCACCAGTGGAGTCCCTCAAGGATCGGTTTTGGGACCGATCTTATTTAACCTTTTTATTACTGACCTTGGCACAAAGAGCGGGAATGTGCTAATAAAGTTCGCGGATGACACGAAGCTGGGGGGTATTGCTAACACAGAGAAGGACAGGGATACTATTCAAGAAGATCTGAACCACCTTGTAAACTGGAGTAATAGGAATAGGATGAAATACAACAGTGAAAAGTGCAAGGTCATGCATTTAGGAATTAATAATAAGAATTTTGGATATACGTTGGGGGCGCATCAGTTGGAAGCGACGGAGGAAGAGAAGGACCTTGGGGTACTGGTTGATAGCAGGATGACTATGAGTCGCCAATGTGATACGGCTGTTAAAAAAGCAAATGCGATTTTGGGATGCATCAGGCGGGGTATTTCCTGCAAGGATAAGGAGGTGTTAGTACCGTTGTATACGGCGTTGGTGAGACCCCATCTGGAATACTGTGTGCAGTTCTGGTGTCCCATGTTCAAGAAGGATGAATTCAAACTGGAACAGGTTCAGAGACGGGCTACGAGGATGATCCGAGGAATGGAAAAACTGCCTTATGAAAGGAGACTCAAAGAGCTTGGCTTGTTTAGCCTGGCCAAAAGAAGGCTGAGGGGGGATATGCTCGCACTATATAAATATATCAAGGGGGTTAACGTTAGGGAGGGAGAGGAATTATTTAAGCTTAGTACTAATGTAGCCACGAGGACGAATGGGTATAAACTGGATATTAGGAAGTTTAGACTTGAAATTAGACGAAGGTTTCTGACCATTAGGGGAGTGAAGTTCTGGAATAGCCTTCCGAGGGAAGTAGTAGGGGCAAAAGACTTTCCTGGCTTTAAGACAAAGCTTGATAAGTATATGGAGGGGATGTTATGATAGGATCGTTAATTTGGGCAATTGATCTCGAATTACCACCAGACAGGTCTGCTCAGTGGTCTGCGGGGAGATGTTGCATGCGATGGGTACTGAGTTGCTGCGGAGAACTCCTTCTTGGGTGCTGGCTGGTGACTCTTGCCCACATGCTCAGGGTTTAGCTGATCGCCGTATTTGGGGTCGGGAAGGAATTTTCCTCCAGGGCGGATTGGCAGGTGCCCTGGAGGTTTTTCGCCTTCCCCTGCAGCGTGGGGCACGGGTCGCTTGCTGGTGGTGTCTCTGCAGCTTGAGGTCTTCAAACCATTTTTGAGGATTTCAATAACTCGGTCCTGGGATAGGAGTTGTATAAAATTGGATGGGTGGGGTTCTGTGGCCTGCCTTGTGCAGGAGGTCAGACTAGATGATCAGATTGGTCCCTTCTGACCTATGAGTCTATGAGTCTATGAGACATTTCCTGCCCCAAAGGAAGGGTGTTCACTTTTGTACCTCATTCATCTCAGAAAATGGAAACAGACTAGTCAGCTTTACTGCGATGTCTGGATCACGAACAGTAAAGGGGAATATTTGAATCTGAATGTTAGCCCTAGAGGTAGCATTCTTGTGGGGACAAAAGCTCTTTGGCACCCTCTAAAGCTGACGTGGGAAACTAAGGACATGTCATTATCTGCTGCTGGTCTAATTCACATACTCTGCTCTTTGGATCCCCTCTGTGCAAAAGGGGAAAACAAGTTCTCTGAACTTCCTGGCAGGAGTAATGTGCATATAACTGAGGAACTCCACAGGTGCCCAAGACTGAACATTCTGTATTTGCCATGAAATGGAAAAAAAACATGAAACTGCTTCTGTTGATATTGGGTTTTATATATATAATATAATATTTTATTTACACAGACCCTAAATTTGAGGTCTGAACTATTCAGTATGGTTTAAGAACTGTCTTGGAGCAGCTAAATTCTGCCTCACTAGAATGCTCCCTGTATTTTCAGCTGAATATGGTAATTCTCGCATTCTGTCCTGAGGTGATATATAGTGCTTTGTGTGTACTGCTAAAATGGTAGCTGCCTTTATCCCCAGAAGGGACCTGCATTTCAATGAGGAGTGAAGTGATTTTAAGGCAAAATCTTACAGGAGGGAGTGGGTGGAGGTACATCACCCCAGTAGGGGTTCCTGGAGGCATTGTGGTTGGGGTAGCTATCCTTTCTCTGGAAGAGAATAGGCCAGGGAAGTCCCTACTACACACTTTTCTGGTTACTGAAAACCTGAGGAGATTTTGAGGCACTTCAGAATGGCTTGACTGAATACCACTGTGTTCACAAGGATGTGAAGTGCAAAGGCAGATTAAATTTGCTAACAAGGTCATGCTTGCTAGAAGGAGTAATTTGAATAGCTCTTAAACATTCCTAGGCTCCTAGGCTGGGATTTTCAAAGGAGCCTATTGAGCTAGATACCCAAATTCTACTGAGTTTCTGTGGGATTTGGGCTTCTAACCACCTCAGGCTCCTTTTGAAAATCCCAACCTGAATTAACAGTAGTGGCTGTGGAAAATGGCCAGAGCATTTTAGTGGACAGTTCAATTAAAAACCCCATTCATTATGCAGAGGTTTAAAAAAAAAAAAAACATCAAGTAGAGTATAAAGGGGAGAGAAAATACTGATGAGATATTAATGCCATTATACAAATTTATGCATCTTAAGCTTTAATACTGTGGTCAATTCTCGCTATCTCGGAGCTATAGCAGAAAGAGAACAGGTCCAGAAACAGAGTGACAAAAATGATTATGCTTCGATATGGAGAGAGACTGAAGAGACTGGGATTGTTTTATTTAGAGAGGGGATGAATAGGACAGGATGTGATAGAGGCATATAAAATAATAAATTGTATAGGGATGGAAAACTGGAATGAGGTATTACTCTTCTCTCAGTATAAGAACAAAGGGACAGCCAGTGGAGCTGAAAGGCAATCAATTTAAAACTGATAAAAAGAATACTTTTCTTTTAATGTAAAATTCACCCCCAGTGCTCGTTGCCACTGGATATCATTGAGGTCAAGAGCCTAGGATTCAAAAACAGATTTATGTGTTTATGTGGACAATGAAAAGTATCCACAGTTATACTAGATAGGCATAAACCTGGCGCTAACTGACAAACTTCTCCTGTGAGCAAGTTAGGCAATAGCTATGAGATTTCGTGCACCTTCCTCTGAAGCATCTGAACCAATCCTGGCTATGTTAGAAGCAGCATGGACTAGATGTGTGAGTTCCTGTGCCTTATAGTCCTCTGTTCACTGTGCAGCGCTTTTAAGGTCCAGATCCTGCCATCATTTGCAGCCAAGCACATTATTATAGGACTACACCTTGAATAAGTGTTATTATTATTATTAAGTGTTGCAAGATCAGGCCCTACCTGCACAACATTCATTAAGGATAACAGTGATAGGGCCCAGTCCTGCCAGGTGCTGAGCACACTCAGTAGCCACACACTTCATTGGAAACTAAAGGTGCTCAGAACCAGGCACAATCAAGAGTTTTGCCACTGGGTTTCAATGGAGAAGGTTCAAACATCTGATACTTCAATCAGTGTCTTCCTTAAGATTGAGCGTTTTGTCAGCCATTAAGAATGACAGGGTGAGTGAGGTACTACCTTTTATTGGACCAACTTCTGTTGGTGAGAGAGACAAACTTTTGAGAGCTTTCTGTAAACTCAGAAGCTTGTCTCTCTCACCAACAGAAGTTGCTCAAATAAAAGGTAGTATCTCACTCACCTGGTCTCTGTAATATCCTGGGACCAACATTGCTACAACAACACTACATACAGCCATCAAGCATAAGCATTCCTTAGGGTTTAAGACTACTGTGTGCTTATAGTTGGCATTTTTCTTACTCCAAAGGGTTTCCTCTTGATAAATACATTGGTCAGCTCAAATATTTAATCAAATTGGCTAGAAGGGGGACTATTATAGGAGTGAGATGTAAAAGAGAGACTTCTAGTTATGTCGATAACACTGGTCTACAATTTTTGAGAAGTCGTCTGCTTCAGAGATAAAATGTGATATTTATTATGTATTTTGGTGTGCTGAATTCAAATATGACAATTAAAACAACTGATTGGCTACTGTTTCTAAGATATTTAAGTTTTTACATTTTATGTCTATGTATATTGTGTAGATAGTAGAGTTTTAATCATAAATTGTAAACCTAGGTCTTTTCATATGTTTATGCTTGCTTTACATGATAATATTTCACCTGTCCTGTTTATGTAACACTTTAAAAATCAGCAAAAGGGTTATATAACTAAAATTTATTGTGAAACAAAAGGCAAAAAACTATTATGTAGATAGTTTAGTCCTATTCAGTGTCTACTTGGCGCTTCTTGGCTTGTCTCTTGTATTCATTAAATGGAGCATCTCTTGTCACTGTCCAGCAATAGTCTGCAAGCATTGATGGGCTCCATTTGCCCTGATAGCCTGCCAGGAGATTCCACTGCTGTAGTCTGGAGCCCAACAGCTCTGCGTTACTCTTGAGTAGTTCCAAATCCCTGACAAGGTCATTCAGTTCACCTTGTGTTATGAGGTGTGGTTCAGAGGAGGACGATGGGAGAAAATGTGGGTCCTGTGACATTGATGGTTCAGGACCAGAAGTTTCATCCTCTTCCTCTCACTCTCACTTGAGTCAGACGAGGAATTCTGGTGCTTCAGGAACCGGCAGTCCTTCTCCGTGGGGTACTGGGCGTATAGCTGATGGAATGTTTGGATAATACACAGTCCACTTTTTCTTCTTTGACACACCTTTCCCAACTGGAGGCACCATGCAGAAGTAACAATTGCTGGTATGATCTGTTGGCTCTCTCCAAATCATTGGCACTGCAAAAGACATAGATTTCCTTTTCCTGTTCAACCGCTGGCGAAGATTTGTTGCACAAGTGTTGCAGCTTATGTGTGGGGCCCACCTCTTGTCCTGATCTCCAATTTTGCAGCCAAAATAAAGGTGATAGGCTTTCTTAACCATAATGGTTAGACTGGGCTTTTGTGATGCAAAAGTCACTTCACCACAAACATAGCAGAAGTTATCTGCACTGTTCACACAAGTACGAGGCATCTCTGCTCACTTTGGCTAAACAGAAATGTGTCCCTTTGCAAAATCAAACACTGACAAGAGAGCACGACACTGTATGATTTCTAGAGCTGATACAGGGCAATTTGTTCAGCAGAGTGATGTAAGCTTTGTTATGATTGCATCATCCATGACTTTTAGGAATAACATGATGCAATTCCTATCATGTATGATGCAATACCAGCTTCAGATTTCATCATTCATTGTTTTGCCTAAAAAGCAAGTATGTCCAAACCCAGTCATAGATTTATTCATAGATCCAGTCAAAGATGTATTTTAGTCATTTCTGGTTTAAATTGAGATCCCTTCCCTTTATAACTCACTTATCCTCCGCCATTCCCAAGTCAAGGGTCATATATACTGACCCAATAGCATATCTTGAAAACTAGAGCCAATCAATAATTTTAAGCATCATTTTCGTTCTCAGTGACCCAGAATTAGTAAAGTTGGACTACATTTATTTCAGAAGCATTTTGGCTGTAGAGCAGTGTAATTAGAAGTGTTCATCAGAATATTTCCATTATAAATTGACTGTTTTTGCATATAGCACTTACGGCTGAGAACTTACTTGTGCCATGTGACAGAGTGGGTGTAGCTTAGAGCTGGCTCAGAACTCTGAACTTCCTATAGGTCTCCACATCTGATGAATAGGGAGACAATTGATTAGTTCTGGGTGATTAACTAGTCAATAAGGTGATTCAGTTAGTCTGCTATGGACCATTAAATGGGCAACAGGGAAGTAGGAGGGGGAAAGAGCTGGATGGAAAAGTCTTGTCTCATCTCTTTGAGATTCTTTACTTTTCTCACCCTACTCCCTCACTCCCCATTTAAGGGCTATGCTGAAGTTTTGGAAAAGCCATATGGTGATAGGACATGAAGCTGCTGAGATATTGTAAATAAAGTTTAAGCGTGTGTGAAGACTGCTTACGAAGAGAAATTCGGAGTGAGGGAGCACACCCTATGATGTGCCAAAATGCTGCAGTTCATTCTTGAGAAAGTTCATTTTATTTAAGTCTGAATACTTTCCTATGAGTGGGTAGCTTTACAGGAAGACCAGATTTAACCCCTTGGCCTCTGGATTAGCGGTGCAAATAAACCCTTTAGACAAACAGTAAAGTGCAAAAAGTAATGATCACATGTGAACACTTCACATATTATATTTGAGATCTTTCTATTAATAGCTGTTATGTTAATACCTAAATGAGTGAGATTTGTGCTTAGTCTGTAAACAGATGCTTTGTGACAGATGTGCTAAAAATAATAGAGTGGAGGCTCTTTCTCCCTGCTTTCAAGACAATAGCAGCATTTCTGAAAGCTTAGAACTGAAGCCTAAATCTTGTACAGTACTTAGTAGTCTCCTGTATGTTTTACCACATATGGTCCCATAGGAAATCAGTTGGGGCTTTTGTTGAAGAGATGCTGAGCAGCTGAACTGTGAGAGCTAGTTCATTTCAGAGCCAACATAGCTTATCTTGAGTTAATGAGACCTACTGGAGTCATGTGATAGGCAGGGCTGTCTTTTTTCTCAGTTGTTTACATTAGCACTGGAACCATTATCTTTTGTTATGAAAGAGAGCTGACATAAATGTAGATCAACTACAAGAATATTCCCACAGGCTTTTCTTATGGTGATGATTCAGTGTGTTCAGTTAATGATTTGATAGCAGGTATTGTGTACTAAGGGTTATATCATGGAAGGCTTCAGAAATAGAGAAGGTTATTGATTTGCTTCTTGGTTTAGATTTTGCATGTTGATTTATTTCCCTGTTATGAACACTCTTATTTCTTTCCTAGCTCTCAATTTTATTCTCTCTCGTCTATGTGAATATGAGCTATTTCATAGTGCATGCACTTGTGTGGGTATATGTACAGCATAGATCTAATCCACTGTGTATCTACTACTTCTATAATATATTGTGTTGCTGGGGTAGGGTGGAAATTTGTTAATAATAGTACTAACTAGGAGTGTAAGGGCCTATTCCCAGGACCTGATATGGCCTGATCCTACTGCCATTGAAGTCGATAGCAAACCTCCCAATGACTTCAGTAGGAACAGAATTGGATCCATAGTGACTTGCTGGGATGGGAGAGAGAGCACACGACAGAGAAAGCAAAAGCTCAGTTCCTCTCCCAGTGAACTCAGAGTCAATGACGACAAAATTTCCATTGGCCTCACTAGGTATGAAGGTGAATCCTTGGTGATCACTGGTGGTGATTCTATTGCAATACCATCTGACGTTTAATTTATAAAGTCAGGATGGGAAGAAAATATGCATGAAAAATTTGGGCCTGATTGTGCAAGCTCCTCCCAGAAGTTTATATAGCATCTTTCAGCACTGGTCCCAAATGGAGAAACAAATAACTACTCTCTGCTTGTAATGTTACATCCTTTTCTCTCCAGCTCTTGGTCTGCCTTGTCTGTTTAGAGTTTAAGCTCTTCAGGGCATGGACTGTCTTTTATTCTGTGCTTATATGGCACCTAGCAATGAGGACTCTGTCTCAGTTGGTTTTTCTAGGTGCTTCTGTGACACAAATAATAGTTAAATAAAAATATAAACAAGGAAAAGGCTGTTTAAAACCAAGATGGGGGAGGAAGCCTTCGCAGTTGAATCTGCCTTTTAAAAGCTTCACTTTTTACTAACCCACTTTAAAATGTCTCTTTTTCTTTCTCCTCCCCCTCCAGATAACGAAGAGCTTTACCTTGCTAAAGCAATTCACAAGTCATTCCTAGAAGTTAATGAGGAAGGTGCGGAAGCTGCTGCTGCCTCAGGTATCAGACTCTGAAAACCTGAACTAAATTATAGGTCTGGCTGCCCTGTATTAATTCGTATTTTAAAAATGCCTTGGCACGGAGCCGAAAAGCTGAGCACAATACAGCATGAAGACAGTTTGGCAAGTGTCCCTCCTTCCCAGAGAGGATGCTGGAAATTGAAAATGCCAACATTTTCTTAATATGAGTGTGTCATAAAGTGTCTCAAGTGCTCAGTGGAAAATATTGCTTCTTTCTCCCATTTCCTTTCTAATGAGAGGTGGGAGGCTACATGCTGCATTTTTGAAGATAGATTTTCTTTCTGGAACTTGAATCTTGGCAATTTGGAATGGTTGTGGTAGTTTTATTTTTCCCCATCATGTGTGATTTGCTAATTGAGACGGTCTGTGTGTTTTCTCCAAAACGGTTAGAAGTACCTCAGAGAGATTGTTGTGTTTTAATAAGCATTTAAACAGGGATGTGAGCAGGAATGCAATAACTGGAAAAAGCTAGCTTGCCAGCAGTGATGTTTCAGGGGCCAGATTGTGAAAATGCTTGGTTGTCACAGGCAAATCTTGACTCTCCATCTTCCAAATGAGTTACTTCATTTGCCAACTTGCTTGCATTACTATGTGATTTTTCTCCATAAGCACTTGTACTATTCTTCGAGCAAGAGAAAAGCAGCACCCTTTGTAGTCAATCCCGGTGATTCTTTTGAGCTTGGCATTTAACAGTCATGTGGGCAGGGATTATTGGCATGCATGGGTTTTTTATTGTCAATACAGTCAAAATGAAAAAGTTAATAAACTCTTGTAAATAATAAAGCCCTAGTGAAAACCTTAGAAGATTTCCAAATATAAGAAAATACCAAAGGGCCAAAATCTACCTGTCTCCTCATATATTTTGCTTGTGACTTTATTCGTTAATATACAGTAAACAACGAAGAGCTAAATTAAAAATTTCAAGGTCAGCCCACACCCTTAACTCTTCTTCTATCTAATAAGGAGTTAATGTGAGTACCAGGGTCAGGCTTAGAGATCTGTGGAGCACAGTAAGAGTGGTTAGTGATACTGTCTACTATAATACATTTTCCTTTGAAAGGGAATGGCCTTCATTACCCAGAGGTTCTGCCTTTTTGTAAGTTTTATAAGCTGTTCCATCATCACTGAAAATAAATTGTGCCATTGCCCATTGTTAATCATTCTCGGTGCATACATAGACATGTAATTACTTTGGAAGTCTGCTTCCTTTTAGATTAGATGGTTCATGCTATTTGTTGGTGACAGTGCAATCATGTAGGCTTTAATTCCCATTCATGGGCTTTACAAGTATCACGTGTGAAGAAGTTAATATGCTGTATCTAGGGAGAGTATTGGGAAGATAAAGTAATACCTGACATGCTGCTTGTGTGTGTTTTCTCCCCTTTAGGAATGATAGCCATTAGTAGAATGGCTGTGCTATACCCCCAGGTTATAGTTGATCATCCATTTTTCTTTCTGGTCAGGAACAGGAGAACAGGTAAGTGTATGCGGCTTCCAAGCTGCTTTCTCATTGTTTACAGTGAATCTCCATCAGACCCATGCAACAGAGGCTGTTTTGGATCAATAAACTGGTCTCAGAGTGTAATTTTTTCTCTACTTTCTGCTCTGCAGTGCTTTGTGTTGAGGGATTTTAACTAATCTCTCATAATGCACATTCCTTTAACACTCCTCCCAACCCCAACCTCACACAGGAATAGCCTGGAAAATATTATTGCTCTCTTTTTGATAAGTGATTGTAGGAAAAAATCACCAATGAACTTCCTGAGGGTTGAGGCAAAATTGTCATTGTAATCTTAAACCATAGCTCTACATTTGACTTCATCAGGGGATGCAGTCGTGACTCCCCTTATGCAGTCAGCATTCCTGGAACACACCCTCTGACTTCTGTAAGAGCTTTGCTTTAGAAAGTCCAGCAGAATTTGCCCCAATACCAAGTGATTTCCAGAAAGGACAGATATTGCAGTTACGAATAATTCTGTGGTTCCATTGGTATATATTCTGTGGCAGGCAAGGATGAGAACAGTATTTACTGGCAATATAGCCTCTGATGAAGCAATGTATTGGTTTGGTTTTTGTAATTTTTTCTTGGTAATATTGTGGAGGTGACTGGATAACAAATAGCATGTTACTATGTGGCCACACAGGAGCTGGAGCTGTCTGTTATGACATCTCACCTAGTCTGGAGCAAAATTCAGTAGCTTCAGTTCACAAGGGTTTAAGTGTGTCTGAGATCAGTCTGGCCCAGCATGTGCAAGATATGCTCTCTTATTATTAAACATTCATATTGCATTTGGGGCCCTATTGTGCTAGATGCTGTACAAACATTAACAGCCTTTGTCTCAAACCTTGCACCTGGTGAGCTAGGTGCATCAGAGACACCCTACCAATGTACTGTCCAAGAAGATTAAGCTACAGTGATCTAGACTCTTATTACTTCTGAATGAGGGCATCCACACAGGGCTTAATACACGATAATTTATGTCCATTTACTGAGTGTCCCCTTAGGGACCCTTCCAGAGAGATGAGGAAGGGGAATCTGATGGGTGTGTCAGAAGACTACAAAACCCTAAATCTGATAGTGTCTAGTGAGCAATTTATACATTGAAGATCTGCTATGTATGGGAACTGAATGGCTGAGAACAGTAGTGCTGGTATATAGAACTTTTTGCCTCTTGGTATCCATTCAAATGAGGAACAAGTCCAGTAAAAGACCAAATTTTCATTCTTTTTGGAGTCATTGGGAGCCTTGCCAGTGATTTCAATAGTAGCAGGAACATGAAATTATCATGCAAGTTGCCTGTGGGCAGATGTCCACATTTCAGTTGATACTAGCTGGAAGCCTTCTTGAGATCCTCCGTCTAGAAGCCAAGGACTGAAAGGATGTGGAGACTGAACTATCCATTGACATCAGTGATGGTCCCTCTAAAGCCCAATGAAGTCCATATGCATCTTTCTATTGATTTCAGGGGCTTTGGAGCAAGCCTCTGGAGTGTGTTGAGGTGCATTGTCAGAGCAGTGGAGAAGTTTTCATTACTTCTGTCTGTGCTGTGCTTGTTCTGAGTACAAACAGAGGAACTCATTCTCCAAGTCTATCAATCCATCACCTCTCATGGATACTAAATTCAGATGCATATATATATATATATGTACGTACGCGTACACAAAATTTATAAACATTATGCCCTATAAAATCTGTATCTTTATCAGATGATGAATAAATCACCAATAACTTCAAACAACAGAGAGTGGTTTAGAAGTGTGTCCTTCTGTGTGGTTCTGATTTGTGTGTTCTCTCATTTGGTTCAGGTACTATCTTGTTCATGGGAAGAGTCATGCACCCAGAAGCAATGAATGCAAGTGGCCATGACTTTGAAGAACTTTAACTGATAACACCACACACTAAAAAGGAAAGAAATAAGCACACTGAGTTTATAACTGATATATTTAAGGTTTGCCGTGTTTTACAATGTACCTTAAGACACTGTTTAAATACTTCCATATTTAACACGGTTTAAGTTACAAGCCAAGCTTATGGAGGAAAGCTTTCAGTATTAAAATAATGGTTCTGTTGCTGTCATTGTGATTGCTGTGTCAGTCCTTAAAATAAAATTGTATACATGTCAACAGCTGTGTTTCTTATTTTAGTGAATTGTAATGCAAAAGTTTGTTAATTCGTAAGTACTGTATTTGTTACATCTCAAAGCTAACATGATCAGTAAGATCGCGCTAGAATGTCTACAGTTTTAAATAGTACCAGTGGTAAAACTTGACAAATTATTCACCCAGTTCTATTAATTATTTGAAAAATGTAGTCTCTCTCGAAATATTTGTAAGCAGATTGTAATATCTTGTAATTCATTCATTATTTGAATGCTCTTATGCAAATCTTTTTAACTCTCTGGATTGATTATGAACTGTTCTGAAAGTATGTATTTGGTATTCACTGTGCTGGTTCATTGTGATTGTTCAGTTAAGACTTGTGGCGTGAAATCCTGACCTCCTTGATGTCCGTGTAAGACACTCACTGACTTCAATGGGGCCAGGAGTTCATGCATGGTGACGTTTAATCTGTTGGATAACTGTAGTAGCCCTTCTTCTATGAAGACTCCCACATGTGAATCTAAAATGCTGTTTTTGTGAATACTCCTGCATGTGACTTTGAAATTGACTTTCCGTGAATGCTGATGCCAGTAAAACTCAATCGCATGAATGTTTGTGAATAGTGAGCACAGAACAGATGTGAGCATGACTGAACTGAAATCACTTACATAGGCGCATAAATATTTGTGGATATTTTTCCACCTCGCTCCTCCCCCACCGCACTGTTTGCCTGGCTCTACTAAATAATTCTATCTCCGCAGCTCTCTCTTAGTAGTGAGCAACGAGAGCATTTATACAAAAAAGGCTTTTTCAGATAATCCTAAAATGTGTGAAAATGATGTTCAGTTTGTGAAATAAATGTCTAATGAAATCTAATCCTCTTTCTTCCTAAATTTCTTATTGAGAACGAAGTGCCAGATGGAACAGAATGATACATGTAACAATCTAAATATTAGGTGGGATAATAAATGCCACCCCCCCACTCACAGGAAGGAAGAGAAAGTACCCGCCAGTGCCAGACACTGACATATAATTATCACTTCCCACTTTGTGTAAAATATAAAATGAACTGTAATTACTACCAAAGGTGAAAGGGAAAAGGAAAGAAGGTAGGGCCAGAATCCAATCTATGGCAAGAAAAAACAGTCTGTGGATAAGAGGCGATATGGTTCCTTCTTCCAGTCAATAGGAATTTTGCCTTTGAATTCAGTGGGAGCAAGATCAGGCCTAATTTCTGGAAAAGTTATTGGCTGATCTTTGGGTAGAATCATTTATAAGATTTCCTGGTATGTTTTCAGTTTAAACCAGTCCCTCGCAGGCACTGCTTACATGCTATACAAGGGACAGAACGTCCAAAACTTGACACTGTTGTTCGTGGGACTCTTGTATGCTCCCAGGCTCAAAGCTTGAGTCTAGTGCTCAGGCCAAAGAGCTTGCTGAGTGCTGGGAAGAAGTGTTGAGAGCAATGAAAGAAAACTTAACTGAGCATGCGCCTCCCACGCCAGACTGCAGAATGATGCCCTCCATGGAGGCTAGTTACAAATGCCTCATGGAAACTGGGCAGGAGGATCCATGGAGTGGCTGATACGCTCCCCACCTCAGGCTGGCTGAGCCATTTGAGCAACAATCTAGCAGCACTTTCTGCAGTGGAACTACCCCAGTACTGCAACAAATTGACCTTACAACATTTCATTGTTTTGTGTTCTGTACCCTTAGTAAGAATTTACAATCAAAATATCACCTCCACAGAGAATCCTATTTCCTAATGAGCCCCCAAATTAATTCAGAACTTGGAATTTATATTTTCATAGATTCCAAAGCCAAAAGAGACCATGGTGATCACTGAGTCTGACTTCTTGTATACTTTACTTGGTCCCGCCTTAGCACAGGGGCTGGACTTGTTGACTTCTCATGGTCCCCGCCACCTTATATTTCTGTGAGTCTATGATAACACAGGCCATAGAACTTCTCAAAATGATTCTTAGAATTTTCCCTTTGGAAAAACATCAAAGCTTGATTTTAAAATTGCAAGTGATGGAGAATCCATCCTGACCATTGGTAAATTGTTCAAATGGTTAATTACCCTCACTGTTAAAAATGTGTGCCTTGTTTCCAACCTGACTTCCAGCCATTGTGTTGTATTAAATCTTTCTTCCCTAGATTGATGAGCCCACTGTCATATATATGTTTCCCTGTGTAGGTACTGGTAAACTGTGCTGAAGTCACCCCTTAAACTTCTCTTTGTTAAGCTAAATAGATACTCAAGGAGCTCAATCACTATAAGGCATGCTTTTCTAATCTTGTAATCATTCTTGTGCCTGTTCTCTGAACTCTCAAATTTATCAACATCCTTCTTGAATTGGGGACAACAGAACTGGACACATTGTTCCAGCAGTGATCATATCAGTGTCAAATACAGAGGTGAAAATGACCACCTACTCAATATTCCCATTTATGCATCCAAGGATTGCATTAGCCTTTTTGGCCACAGCATTGCACTGGAAACTTATGTTCAGCTGATGATCCACCATAACCCTCAAATCCTTTTCAGAGTAACTGCTTCCCAGGATAGAGTCCCCTATCCTGTAAGTATGGCCTACATTCTTTGTTCCTAACTGTATACATTTAAATTTAGCCATACTAAACTGTATATTGTTTGCACTTATCGTAACAAATGATCCAGAACTCTTTGTATCCGAGACCTGTCCTCCCTATTATTTACCAATCCTCCAATTCTTGTCATTGGCAAACTTTATCAGTGATTTTGTTTTCTTCCAGGTCATTGATAAAAATGATAAATAAGACGGATCCTAGAACTGGTCCCTGCAGAAACCCACTGGAAACATACCTGCTTGATCATGATTCCTCATTTACAGTTATATTTTGAGACCTATCAGTTTAGTGAGCTTTTTAATTCATTTAATGTGCACCCTGTTAACTTTATATCATTCTAGTTTTGTAATCAAAATAGCATATGGTACCAAGTCAAATGCTTTACAAAAGTCCAGATATATTACATCAGCACTGTTACCTTTATCAACCAAACTTGTAATCGCATCAAAAAAAGATGTCGTTAGTTTTGGCAGGATCTATTTTCCATGAGCCTATGTTGATGAGCTCTGATTATATTACCCTCCATGCAAGTTATCTGGACCTGCTGATTTTAAAATGTTTAAATTTACTAGCTACGATTAGCAGCCTCCTGACATGCTAGTGAAATGGAATGTATGCTCATATAACATGACATCATCATTTTTCCCATAACAGAAATATTTTCTTACTATTGATAATTCTACCATTTCCATCTAGTACTAGACCAAGTGTTCAAACTGCAGGTTGGGACCCTTCAGGGGGTCGCTAGGTTATTACTTGGGGGTCACAAGCTGTCAGCTTCCATCCCCAAACTCCGCTTTGCCTCCAGCATTTATAAATGTATTTAAAAGTGTTAATTTATAAGAGGGGGGGCACACTCTGAGGCCTGCTGTGTGAAAGGAGTCACCAGTACAAAAGTTTGAGAACCACTGTACTAGACCAATACCATTACTAAGATTCTTTCTGCTTCTAATATAGTTAAAATTGTCCTTCTTGTCCTTCATTCTGCTGGTCATAGATTTCTTCTCCTATTCCTTTGCGTCCCTTATCAATTTTCTACAATTCATAGCTTCTGATATATAATAATTACTATCAGGTTCTGTTTCTTCCATTTGTTATATATTATTGCTTTCACTGCCTTCATTTTCCTTTTTAACCAGGTTGTTTTTTAACCAATGTGGCTTTCTTCCATGAGCTGTGCTATTGTGGCTTTTTCACTATCTAATAAAGTGGTATTATACGGCTTACAATCATTCACATTTTTCTGATTAATTTCTTCCTTCCAGATAATTTGGCTCATAATTGTTTTCAGCTTTGTGAAATTGGCCCTTTTAAAAAAAAAAAAGCAAGTGTGTATATATATTATTGGTCTGGACTTCATTCTGTTTGCACATTATAAATGTGATCAAGTCACTTGTACCTAAGTTGCCATTAATTTTTAGTTCTGTGATCAGTTCCTCTTTATCTGTCAAGATGAGTTCCAGTGTAGAATTTCCTCATGTTGGATGCAACACTTTTTTTGAGTTAGGAATTCTTCATCTATAATATTTAGAAGTTCCAATGATATTTTAGTACTGGCTCCATGAGACCTCCAAGATGTGTCACTCAAATTGAAGTCCCCCATGATCATGCAGCTTTTTCTCCTACACATTATAGATAAGTGCATAAGGAGCCAATCCTCCTTTTTCCCTAGTGTGATTTGGTGGTCTGTAGCAACATCCGCTAATATCCCATCTTGTGCTTTGTCTGTTAGGACATTGATTCATAAGCATTTGAGATAATTTCCTTCATTTTATGCTTGTTATGCTTTTTTCATGTATCAAAAAATAAGATAATTGTACTTTTGTTGGTGAATAAGAGGAGACTTCTTTAAAAACAAAACTTTTCAGGTTAGTGGCCAAATCCAGCTCTGGTGTAAGTAGAAGCAATTCCAGTGACATCAGTGGAGTTGGCCAATGTCTGAGTTTTCCCGGAGATGTACAGCCTCTACCATTTGCAGGAAAGTACTTTTCATTGTTTTTAAAATTATAGTAATGCATGTTTAAACATGCTACAGATGTGCTAAGTAATTATGATCTTTTTGTCATTAAACCTGTGGGAAACCAGAAAATGGCTAATAGTTTATATATCAAAGGCTGCGGTTAAAAATATCTTCAAGTGCCAAACATGCTATCAAAAAGTCTGAAATACTTTTTTTTATTATTTTTCAGTACATACATCCAGTGCAAAGATCTAGGAAAAACTAATAATCAGATATCAATCTAAATGTTTGGATTATGAGCTAATAAGAAAAAAAAACCTTAGCATTTTACATTCTCAAAGCACTTTACAAATACTAATAATTTATTAGATAGTCTTAGTAATATTGCTTTTAGATTGTAATATTGCTGGCTTTTGCACACTGTTTCTGTATGTTGTAGTCAATCTTGTTGACATCACCATAAATGCTGCAGCCTGGTTCAGGGATATTGATGAGAGCATAATATTCTGAACTTGTTTGCATTATGTGAATGTGCTACTTATGTTGTTACAGTGTTAATAATGGACCAAATGTCATAGCAAAAGCCCCACCAAAGCTGCTTTCCAGGACTTAGGTTCCAGATCTAAAAGGTGCAGCAAGGAGGAGGGCTGGGAGAATGCCTGCTCTCCATGATATTATTCCGACTTCATTTTGGGAAACAAGCCAGTGCATGTTAATGACAACTGTTTCAGCCTTAACTTGCGTAGGGTCCTCCTCTGTAATATGAATCACTGCCATAAGGGAAGGGCACCAGAAGTAGCCTTTTATCACAACATGAAGACAAGGCTGCTGGCTACAGCACTCAAGGTGTCTTGTGCTTACAGTAAAACTCTGAAATATAGGTCAACCTTACGTTATCTGCAGGTTTGAGGGACTTGATTCTTGCCCCTAGTGAGAGAATGAGGGAGAAATTAACTTTCCTAGCCATTATATGAGAATAGCTTGAATAGCAGAATGTGGAAGCTTATTCCTGATATGAACAGCAGTACACAGTAAATTAGAGCAAACATCCTATTCATAAGAATGGCTATACTGCGTCAGACCAATGGTCCATCTAGCCCAGTATCCCATCTTCTGACAGTGGCTAGTGCCAGATGCTTCAGAGGGAATGGCCACAACGGAAATTATCGAGTGATTGATCCCCTGTTGTCCAGTCTCAACTTCTGACAGTCAGAGGCTTATGGACAGCAAGAATAGGAGGTGAGTGCTTTGGGACACAGGCTGCTTTGGCAGAAATTAAACAGTTGTTCCATGTTTCTTGAAAATACAAGAGTTTATTCCTAGTTGTGTTGCTGAAAACCAAATTAATAAAGTTGTTATCCACAAGTGTTAGGCTATAGAACACAAGCTATAGCTCAGCAAGAGCATCTCTTGGATAACGTGTTTTTTTTAGATAGTGAAAACATGCTGGGTGTCATTGTCAAGATATATGACTGAATCCAATGCTATCTGCTTTTGGCACCTTTCAGCATTTTCTTCTCATTCCTTTCGAGAAAGTATCATTTTTCTTCAACCCCAGGGAGTTGAGGAAATAGCTAGTAACTCGGGGATTGAATATTGCCTGTGAATATAGTTGATGTATCATCCTGTGGAAGTACACTTTCTAGTTTATGCTGATGCGTTGGGGACAGTACTGGGCCATTATATGGTGTAGTGTAGTTATTATGATTCTGCTGTGGGGGCATGCTAACAAATGGATGGCATCTGCAGTGAGACTCACGTGGGGGAGACTCGCTGGCCCTCATGCATGCATATGTGGGGACACAATAGCCCATAGCCACAACTGCTGTTGTACCTTACAATGTGTTAAGCACATGAAGCTGCTGCAGCTTCAGGATGAGGCTTCAGTTTCCCAGGCCTTCTCCCCCGCCCCACCTTCCAAATATGGCTGTAGCATTTATTTCATAACTTTCACCCTAGTGACTAAGGAAAGTAGCCTATACAATAATGACTCAAAAAACCAATGGGCAGGTTCTGCTTGACTACATTCACTCTTTGGGTGATCAGCTCATTTACGCATTCCCAGAGCTCACAGTGCGTGAAAGCACCTATTGTGTGTGAAAACATCCTCTGGGGGCAAAAAATGCTGGCAAGTTTTAGAGGACTCCAGCATTTTTTTAAATTAAAATGGGAATAACCAATTTCAAAGAGAGTAAACTTTAAGCTAACCCTCCGCCCCCATTCAGTCAAATCTGTGGTCTTCAAAATGTAGCAGACTATGAATTTTTAGAATGGTACTGCATTAACAGAAGAACCACTTGTCCTCAGCAAGGCCAAGAATTCCCCCTGGGATTCCAGTCCTTGGCTCGAACCACCTATGAATGTTCCTTTCCAACAGTAAAGTTGTTACAGCAATCTTAGAAGTGATGGTGGTTGTTAATATTTGCATCAGAAACCCAAAATAGCCACTCAACCTGAATGCTAAGCCATTTTGCATTATGGCAGACAGCCATTTCCACTTATTTCAATCACTTAAATGTGCTAATCATTTTATAAAAAGAGGGCAACATTTTATTGCTCTCTTTATTTACAGCCGTGTAAATGAAGAACAGCTCTAACAAGCTTGGTGGAGTTACTCTGGATTTATACTGGTGTAACAGAATTACATCTGGGCCACAGAGTAACATGTATTCTCTGCACCAGAAAGTTTGCAGTCTAATACCTCAGTCCTATGGTCAATTCCAAGGGGAGGCCAGGGTGTGTCTGTGCAGAATAACATCACAGGATCAGCACCTATGACAGAGCAATCAAACTCAACACTAGGGGCTGGTCTACACTACGGGGGGAAATCATTCTCAGATATGCAACTTCAGCTACGTTAATAACGTAGCTGAAGTTGAAGTATCTAAGATCGAATTACTCGCCGTCCTCACAGCGCGGAATCGATGTCCGTTGACTCCGCAACTCCGTTGGGGTTGGTGGAGTTCCGGAATCGATATAAGCGCGTTCAGGGATCGATATATCGTGTCTAGATGAGACGCGATATATTGATCCCCGAGTAATCGATTGCTACCCGCCGATACGGCGGGTAGTGAAGACGTAGCCTAGGTGACAGTGATGGAGGAAAGGAACAGTGTGTGCACTATTGGTGAGGAGAAGGAAGAATTACTGGAAGACGTGGAATTTAACAAGAGATGTATCTCTTTGCTTCAGTTTTCTAGGCTGGACATTTAGTTGACTTTTTTCTTTTTTCTGTTTTCATCTCTCTCAAAGGTTTATAGCTCCTTTAGCATCTTTCAGCAGGCTGTAATCAACTATAATAGAAAAGTAACAGCCTATTACTTCATTCAGGAAAAGTCTCCCCCTTGAGTGAACAAAGTAACACTGATTCAGAGTAAAGATGCACCAATATACAGAAAGTATATAGAAGGATTAGAGGTAGCACATTTATTCCATTTTTCTGTATGAATTGTAGAGAGAGGCATAATCAGAGCAGAGCACTGGGGAGCCTTTAACATCTGAATCCTAATCCTGGCTTTGATACTGAAATCATGCTTAAGAGAGCGGATTTTGTCACCCTATATGTAAAATGGTGATGATAATACTCACTGAAATGTAAGTTGAAGATAAAAATGCTATGTAAGTTCTAGGTACCATTAACTTCCAACACTAGGAAATGGATCCTCTGTCTCTTTTGATTTTACTCCAGTATAGTATATTTAATTTGCTTTAATGAGTCTGAGATTTCTGTGAAACACCTAAATGAAGATGTATTTGTATTGAAGAAGTTCTGTGAGTTATAATAAAAGCCCAATAGAAAGGGTGAAATCCTGATTCCTCTGAAGTCAACACGCAAAACTCCTGTTGGCTTCAATGGAGTCAGGATCTCACCTAATGAATTACTTACAATGGACCAAATCCCAGTCTTATGGCAGCCAATGGGAACTCTGCCAATGATTTTAATGGAGTAAGATCTATCCCAATATTTCCACTTGGTGTAGTGACATTCTGGTTTTGCTGTACGGAAGCCGTTAAAATCAACTGGAGTAGTTTTACAACTACTATGGTATGTAACGTTGTGACCTGTGCTCTCCATAAGGTGTGGCACTCATGGGGCATTCAATAACTGTCTCCCATCAGAGCAAGCAGAAAGTACATGTTTTTTGTCTTCTCTTTACTGCTGAAAACTATGTAAAGGACAATGATCGTGGATGGCATAGTGATGTCCTGGGAGATCTGAGAGGCCCAGCATGGTCACTGGAAAAACCTCTGAACCAGGAAATATTTTCTGTAGCCCTGGCTTGAAAATGAACATGGAAAAACTGCAAAAGGCAACAGAAATATATTGGTAAATCTGAGTATGGCTTTTGTTTATGCTGGTAAGACTAATGCTTACAGAAGGTGACAGTATTCAAAATTAATTAGAGAAAATCTAGTTCATAGACTTTTTTGCTACAGTTTTATCAGATCTTTTTTTCCAGAAAATATTTTTCAAGACAGGCTTATTGAGTCATAGAAGAGCTGCGGTAAATCAAACTGCTGCCAATAGATTTCCTCTGGTAGAAGGCTATAGTTTACATTCTGCATCTGCAGGAAGATAGACTACAAAATGAAATAAACTGCTCCCTATTTTACTCTGATCCCAGGACTGTATAAGCTATAACAGCCAACAACAACTAAACGTATTTTTCACATTTGTATCAAATCAATGAGCTGTAATGTCATACACAACAGGCTGTTGAAATTCTGGGCACTAATTAAATGTTAATCTCCTCCTACAGAAGGACTGAATTAGAAAAATGCCTGATTAATATTTAAGAAGCAAATGTGGAAATTAAAAATACGGGCTGTTTAAAAGCCATTAGTTTTTCCCTATGACTTCAGTGGGAATGGGCTAACACTGAATGCGTTTGAAAATCCTACCCTTAAACTACACTAGCAGTAGAAGAGAAGTTTTATTCTAGCAAACGCCACTTATTCTAAAACGTTAGTGATATTAACAAACTGTAGTGTTAAGGACAACTACATGTGTATTTCTTTAAGAAGACAGCGTGTCCTGTTCAAATATTTCATTTTGTTATTAAAGGGCCAGTTTTTAAAAGAAATGTAATCATTGAAAGATGGAGATACGCACCTAGTAGGATTTTCAAAAGTGCCTAGGGGGCAGATCCTCCAATATATTTAGGTGCCTAGCTCCCACTGAAACCAGTCTCTCTTAACTTGCATTGAAATCAATGTAAATTAGGCCCCTAGGTGTTTTTGAAAATCCCACTAGGTGCCTATCTGCATCCTGAGGCACCTGGCTACCATTTTAAAAACTGACCCAATGTTTCTATTGGTCATAAAGCACCTTTAAATTGATGTTGATATGGAGGCACCAATCCTGTACAGTCTTATGTTGGTGCTTAAATTTATGCACTGACAGTAGGCCAAACAGGACTACAATCATAGGACGGGAAGGGAGCTTGAGAGGTCATCTAGTCCAGTCTCCTGCACTCATGGCAGGACTAAGTATTATCTAGATCATCCCTCATAGGTATATCTAACCTGCTCTTCACAATAGCCAGTAATGGAGATTCCACAATCTCCCTAGGAAATTTATTCCAGTGCTTAACTACCCTGACAGGTGGGAAGGTTTTTTTCTCATGTCCAACTTAAACCATCTTTGCTGCAATTGAAGCCCATTGCTTCTTGTCCTATCCTCGGAGGTTAAGGAGAACAATTTTTCTCACTCCTCCTCCTTGTAACAATCTTTTATGTACTTGAAAATTATGTCCCCTCTCAGCCTTCTCATCTCCCGACTGAACAAATCCATTTTTTTTCAATCTTCCCTCATCGGTCATGGTTTCTAGACCTTTAATCATTTTTGTTACTCTGCTCTGGGCTTTCTCCAATTTGTCCACATCTTTCCTGTCACGTGGCACCCGAAACAAGACACACAATATTCCAGTTGAGGCCTTATCAGCGTAGAGTAGAATGGAAGAATTATTTCTCGTGTCTTGCTTACAACACTCTTGCTAATACAGCTCAGAATGATGTTTGCTTTTTCTGCAACAGCGTTACACTGACTCATATTTAGCTTGCGGTCCACTATGACCTCCAGCTCCCTTTCACCAGTACTCTGCCTAGGCAGTCATTTCCTATTTTGTATGTGTACAACTGATTGTTCCTTCCTAAGTGGAGTATTTTGCATTTGTCCTTATTGAATTTCATCCTATTTACTTCAGACCAGACCATTTCTCCAGTTTGTCCAGATCATTTTGAATTTTAATCCTATCAGCTTCTTGGACCTTATTCACTGCTGGATTTACTCCAGTTTTACAGAAGATACAGGGGTGTAAAACTGGAACAGTGTAGGGATGAATCAACCTTATGGCATTAAAACCAACCTTCAGAGGTCTTAAAATCAGATTAGGTGTTGAAAACAGAAGTGTTAGACAAAGCTTGTAACTAATTTATACCTTTTGAAAGAGAGAGGACTACACCACAAGATGTCACTCTATCCTAAGAAGCTGAGAAAGGTCACTGTCTTATGGGCAATAAGTCTAAGGTGTATGCAGATAATTGATTACCAGAGGTGGATTTCTGGCTCAAATAAGTACGTACAGCTCCCAGTGGGAGTTGCTGAGGTGTAGTAGAGAGCCTAACTGGGCTCATGTTTTTAAAATTAGCTTTTGGGCTAGCTCACTTTATTAGTGCTGCTGTGTGGTATAGACCCTCTTCCTTTGATTCCTAACCGCAAAGTGCCATGCTAAGCTTATCATGGCTACTGTGGTAATAGGGGACTTCTTTTCTTCAATCACAGCCTGAGTAACCAGGTTATGTGCTTGGTGGGGTGGGGTGAAAGGAATTTTCTTCTCAAAACAGAGCTGTTCTGTGACTAAACTGGTGCTGGAGCCCAGGGTGGCAGTAGCCTGTACAGGACATGTATGCTCTCTCTTAGTTACAGGGGAGAAATGGCTGGTGAATCCATGGTGAATGAGGTCATTGACCCATCTGGTCATACCACCTCTTTCTTCCCCCTCCTCCACCAACATCCATGCTTGCAGTATCCCTGCATGAGGGGGGTTGCAGCCCGTTGTTTTCCTCATGTGAGGGAGTCATACTCCTCTATGGAGACAGTGTAGTGCCCTCTGTTCCTGGAGAGGAAAACAGAATTTTGTCCCTTAATGATATGCAATGCAGGAGAGTCAACAATATTCCCAAAGCAGTCCTTCCTAGCGTGTTATGGATCTGCATTTTCCGCCTGGTTTGAAAAGGCTTCTTTGTCTCTTCTCTTAACATGGCAAGAGAGTGAGGGATGGGGAAAAAACACACATCCAGAACTGAAGAGTGAATGAAGTTGTGCTCAGTGCCACTTTCCCAAAGAACACAGCATATCCTAGCCAGAGCAAGGCAACGGGCAGTCTACCATCATAAAGCCATACACAGAACAAAAATGCAACTCAGTAACTGATAATCAGCTAGGCTCAGCCAAGAGCAGGCTGCTGTGTAATTTGCTTTGTAAAACTGTTGTGTGCTGTCTGTAAGCATCCCTGTTCAACCTGCAGCAGCAATAACGGCCAGGACACAAATAAAGAGCATCTAACCAGTACCTGAGGAGCTCTGCTAATTGGTTCACTGTTCTCTAGTTTCTGGCCACCAGTTAGCTTCTGTTAAGAGCTGCAAAGTAAAGAACTACACCCAAGAATCCATTTGTGGTTCACTACTACAAAAAGTGTTATTGATCCTAGGTTTTGCAGGATCAATGCTACGTATTCTTGAGCACCATCTACTGGCATATCAACTATTTACCAACCTTTTTTACAGGCATGCTCCTGTAACAACATCCCTAGTAACATTATTATTTATATTGCGCTAGTGCCATGGAGCCCCAATTGTAAACCAGATTGTGCTAGACACTGTACAACTGTAGAACAAAAATCATAACCTCATCATGAAGTCAAAGTGTAGTTGTAGATGACAGTGTAACAATATCCATTATCCACTGGATGGAGATGTTCTCTCCAAAGGTAATGGTATTGTCCAGACCTTAGGACTAATATGTTATTTGAGGGCCATCCATGAGCCGTCCTAGAGAGCACACTAGACAAATGGGCGATAGTAGTGAAGGTAGATACCCTTATTTTATGAGTGGATAAATACATCTCTCAATAACAGATGAATCTCAGCCCTCAGATGCAATCTTAGAACCGTTGAGATTTTTTTCAAAATAACATACAAATCAAGTCCTCAAAATCTGTTCAAGGCTACACTAAGAATGCAAAAGATGTGAAATAGTCATGCTCAAGTCAGCAGGAGCCCAGGCTTGATAATAGGTAGCTCAGCTCAAAATATTGTTAGCAATCTGCAAAAGCATACTCTGTAAAAGTTTCTTCCGGATAGTCTGACTTAAAATGAGGTGAGCTGAATTTTTAATCCAATATTATTGTAATGACATTTTTACTCATGATCTCAACCTGAAACTGTCTGAATCAAAATAAGCTCCACTCCCTTATGAAAATCAAACCACCAACAGTGGTATTAAAATGCCAGGTTCTCTAATAGTAGCCATTTTAAAAACAAGGGATTGAATTCATTCCTACATGAAACTCGGGGGGATTTAGCCCAAGAGCTAAAGCTACACCTTCCCTTCTCAAAGTTATCCACAGTTTCATCATTTACTGCCAGGTGCAGTCATAAAGCAAATAGCAAATTCAGACATATCCCGTGCTCTCAAGTGACAAGTCTTCCATCTCCTAACTCCAAGGATAAACAGACATCTGCTTTTGCCTAGGGGAAAGATGTCTCCTGTACAATCAGACAGATTGTAGGTGAAAAGCTCTTAAAGACCAACAGTCCTATGTCCATGCAGATATCTTTTTTTAATTAAAAAAAGGGGGGGAAGATATGCAAAAAAAATGTGATAGACTGTAACAGAATTGTTTCTAAACCACATTTTCTAATGATGCCTGCAAGGGAATAGTAGGTTCTGATTATACAAACTGGCCAAGGATAAAGCTTGCTATACTCCCCACCCAAAGTTCATTGTTTTGTTTTTTTTAATAAATCCTACATATTTGAGACTGGATGTAATGCTACGTACTTCTTAGAGAGGATCTTAATCCAAAACTTAGGGGAAATTCAGATCCAACTCAGATCTGAATATTGCATTCTGTTCCAATTTTATATATAACACTCTTCAAGATACATGTTTTATAATCAAAATACTCAGTGATATAATGAATACAAAGATCGATAAGTGTACAGTACTTCAGTGTAGGATCTGATGGCTTGTCTATACAACTAAACATCTGTCAAACATGCCAATAAACACAAGTGATCAGAAAAGCTTACCTTCCCCAGATCCTATTAGGAAAATGATCAAGATAGTGCAAAAATATCAGGTCAATAAGGATTGTCTGTAGAAAGAAAAGTCTATTTACTTGATGCATTTTCCATTGTTGTGCACCCAGTGGAAGTGTTATCTTTCAAATAATAACTTACATTTTAGTTTCAATAATTCTGCCTTTGCTCTGGTGTAAATCTGATGGAGTTACTCCAGGTTTACACCAGTCTGGAATAAGAATTTGATCCTAAAATTCATTAACTCATGTTCTATCCACAGCTTGCTTTGGGCCATTCTGCCTCCCTCTCCAATAGCACAGCCGTCCAGGCTCATCATCCCACCCACCCTGTACCACTAAGGGAATCCAGTCTCCCAGGGGAATCTTCTGGGATTCAGTTAAGCCATCTTTGAACAGCAATTAAAGGTCCTCAATGGAGCCCGCAAATGGGCCACTGCATCCAATTCAAATTCAAGCTAGACCAGTTTTACAGCAATGTACTTCCACTGACTAATAGCATTACTCTCAATTAGCCATCTAAAGGAGAAGAGAATCAGGGGCAGTGTGATATTGTACATCTTAATCGTTTCAGATAATTTTTAAAGAAAGCCTTCGCAAGTATCTACAGCATATCAACATTAGTCATGTAGTCACTATTTAATAGGGTGGGAATGGGACTGCCTAATCTTGAATCTCCTTTCTAGCCATTTATTTTCCAGTTCTCCTCCAATTCTAATGTATATTTATCTACTGAGGAAATGATCTATTGATTACTGACCTTTGTAGTCATGAGACAAAAAGGACTCAGAGGCTTGAATCTATGAGCAAAATAGATTACAATTCACCAAGCACTTACAAGAGCCAAGAACATAACCATTGCTCCTCCTTCACTGGCTAGAAATCTCAGTACCGTGATGAGTACAAGAAGGCAGGCATAAATCATCCTAAGGGAGAAAGTGCAATTACAGATGGACACAATTTAGGAATGTCTCCTTCCAAATATTAAATGTTTAGATTAAGCAAATGATCACACAACATACAAATAAAAATAAATATTACAATAACAATGTCACTGTTCAGCCTGATTTTTTTTCATTTAGGGCTTGGACCAAAGCTCATTGGAGTCAATGCAATCATTCCCATAGACTTCAATAAGTGTTGGAAGCCCTTACTGCTCTGCCTTTCTTTCTAAAAGAAATGCTATATCCTGGAACAATGCATTACCTTTGCATATGATACCACTAGAGAAAGAATTCGGTTAGCAGATTCTGACTGGGTGAAATTAGTCCATGTGCAGAGGGGATAATGTGGGACTGAAGTGGTACATAGGACCTGTTTTGGTCTTCTAGACAGGTGAGAATCTCACCCATAGTGAGTGCAGCACTATTAAACAGATCAAATAGAAATACACACACACACACACACACACACACACCCCACCTTTGGGATTTCCCACCCCATAACTCAAGACACACAAACACACCCCTCAAATTCCATTAGTTGAAATTTGGTCAAGTATCAAAAATAATCATGCATTATTACTAGCTCAAGTGGGCAAAAGGAATAGTGTGTGTGATGTCTTTATAGCCACAATGTGTAACAACCTCATTTGCATGCAAATAGTTGTCCACGCAAAACTCCATGCACAAATGTAGAGGCAAGGTTCAGGCCCAATTAAAATTCTTCTTCGAGTGATTGCTCATATCCATTCCAGTTAGGTGTGTGCGCTGCGCGTGCACATTCGTCGGAAAACTTTTACTCTAGCAACTCAGTGGGCCGGCAGGTCGCCCCCTAGAGTGGCGCCGTCATGGTGCTCGATATATACCCCTGCCGGCCCACCCGCTCCTCAGTTCCTTCTTACCGCCCGTGTCGGTCGTTGGAACAGTGGAGCGTGGCTTAGCTGACCTCCACTTCCCTAGCTACTCGTAGTTCTCGTATATAGTTATGCAGTTATAATCCTTTTTTATATATATTTGTATAGTTATACGTTTTTTCTTTGCTAACATAGTTAGTTTAGTAATAGTTAGCGGGGTTCAGGAAGTAGCCCCTTCCATGAACCCGGCACCGGAGCCCATGCACGGCTCACCGGGTTTTAAAATGGGCTCGGTCTGCCAGAAGCCGATGCCGAAGAGCCACACGACTCCTGTTTGAAGTGCCTCAGGGAATCACACTTGACAGCTAAGTGCCCCATTTGCAAGGCTTTTAAGCCGAGAACAAAAAGGAGCGGGACTTTCACTTACCCCTCTACCTTTGGCGCCGAGCGATGATCAAGTGGCTGGCAGAAGCACCTCCTCGGCACCGGACCCCGCCGGTACCACCAAGGCCTTTCGGCACCGGCCGTCGCCGGCACCGAAGTCGATTCTGCACCGCTCCCTTCCTCCGAGGTCGAGAGAGCCTACGATTCCTGCTGGTGCCGGACGGCTCCCAGGCACGCGCCGTGGTTGAGCCCCCTGCTCCTGCTGCTTCCGTGTCACCTGCATCGCAGCCAGAGAGCTCGTCTGAGGCGGATTGCCCGGCACCGACACCTGCAGAGGCACCGATGACATCGGCACCGTCGATTCCAGTCCCCCAGGGCCATTGAATCCAGTGCCTGACAGCTCCCCGGCACGCGCCGTGGTAGAGCTTACTGCTCCCGCTGCTTCTGTGCCAACTGCACCGCAGCCAGAGAGCTCGTCTAAGTCGGATCGCCCGGCACCGACACCTGCTGAGGCACCGACGACGTCGGCACCCTCGATCCCGGTCCCACAAGGGCCGTAGAATCCGGTGCCTGACGGCTCCCCGGCGCGCACCATGGTTGAGCTTACTGCTCCTGCTGCTTCCGTGCCAACTGCACCGCAGCCAGAGAGCTCGTCTAAGTCGGATAGCCCGGCACCAACACCTCTGAGGCACCGACAACGTCGGCACCGTCGATTCCAGTCCCACAAGGGCCGTCGAATCCGGTGCCTGTCGGCTCCCCAGCACGCGCCGTGGTTGAGCTTATTGCTCCTGCTGCTTCCATGCCGACGGCACCGCAGCCAGAGAGCTCGTCTAAGTCGGATCGCCTAGCACCGACACCTACCGAAGCTCTGACGACCTCGGTACCGTCGATCCCGGTCCCACAAGGGCCGTCGAACCCGGTGCCTGACAGCTCCCCAGTATGCACTGTGGTTGAGCCTGCTGTTTCCTCCATGCCGGAGACATTACCAACGGCGAGGGATCTCATTGCCATGACAGAGTCGATGCTGCCTGACCCCGGCACCGCCGGTGCGGGTAATACAGTCTTTTCATATGACCGTCCTCTGTCAGCACAGCAGAGCAGCACCGTTCATGATCACGGTCCCGCAGACACTCCAGGTCCCGTCGGCACACCCGACACCACTTGCAGTCCTGGTGCCGTTTTCCTCATCGGTACTGGTCGCACT
Organism: Gopherus flavomarginatus; assembly: GCF_025201925.1. Classification (NCBI taxonomy): domain Eukaryota; kingdom Metazoa; phylum Chordata; order Testudines; family Testudinidae; genus Gopherus; species Gopherus flavomarginatus. Next base: position 96,891,725 of record NC_066624.1, read on the forward strand.
CGCCGCACCGGTCGGTATCCCATTCGCCAACCCGCTATCGGCACCGTTCCGACTCCCGGCACCGCGACAGGTACCTTGACTCCTGTAGCCTCTCCCCGAGCCTCGAGATCTCGGTCGACCTCCTGGCACCGTTCTGGTTGCAGGTCTGGATCTCGTTCCAGGTACCGGTACGCCTCCCGGTGCCGGTCCCCGGTGCCGAGTTGGGCAAGGTCAACCTGAGGTGGAGGAGGTCCCAGAGGTAGAGGACCCGGTATGGGGCCCTCTAAGGGGTACGACTACTCGTCTGTCCGCTCTCCTCTCTGCTCACTTGTCTTTCAGTCTTTTAAGGAGAGGTATTGGCATGGCCAGTGGGTGCCAGCCCTGAAACCGAAGGAGGCTTGGCGAATGAACCTGCTGGGCCGCCAGGTGTACTCTGCAGAGGCCCTGCAGCTCTGGGTAGCAAAGCAACAAGCTTTGCTTGGCTGCTATAATTATAGCACCTGGGTGAAGGTAGTTTAGTTTATGGAGTTTCTCCCTCAAAACTCCCGCCAAGAGTTCGCTGCCGTCTTGGAGGACGGGGGAAAAAGGTACCCAGAGCGTCCCTCCAGGCCTCGTTGGACGCAGCAGACTCAGCAGCCAGGACTCTGGCCTTTGGTGTCGCCATGAGGTGCATCTCATGGCTTCAGGTTTCAAACCTCCAGCCGAAGCTGCAGTATGCCATTCAGGATTTACCCTTTGTTGGTAGAGGCCTCTTCGCGGCAAAGACAGCCCCAGGCTGCGAAGCCTGATGGACAATAGGGTCCTAACGCGCTTTCTCAGCATGCATATGCCAGCGACCAAACGCAGGCCTTTCTGTCCCCAGCCGCCATACTCTGTGCCTAGCCAGAGACAGGACTTTGGCAAACGGCGAGGCCAAGGTGGTCGCAGACGAACGTCAGGACCCCTAAAGAGCCAAGGTCAAGGTCCCTCACAATTACCACTGGGACCAAAGACGAACCTTCCAAGGTGCGCCTGAGGGTGGTGTACCAGTCACAGGCCGGGATCCCAATCCCGCTTTCTCCTGGCGTGGCCCCAGTTAATTTCAGATCGCTGGGTCCTGCGCACGGTGGAGCATAGGTACCACCTCTAATTTGTTCCAGCCCTGTCCCCCTTCAGGGACCCCTCTCACAAGCAATTCCTCGTACAAGAGGTGCAGACGCCGACTGACGAAAGGGGCAAGGGGGTTTACTCCCGTTATGCCCTAGTCCCCCACTCGAACGGAGGTCTCAGACCTTCCTAGTTCTGCACGGACTCAACCAGTTTAGGATAAGGTTGAAGTTCCGCATGGTATCCCTGGGAACCATTATTCCATCCTTGCCTCCTGGGGGCTACTATGCCGCCCTTGATATGAAGGACGCGTACTTTCGCAACGCCATCTTCCCTCCGCACAGGAGATACCTCCGCTTTCTAGCCAACCGTCAGTACTTCTGGCTTACGGCCATAGTCGCTGCCTACCTTCGCTGATGTCAGATATGAGTTTTTCCGTATCTGGACGATTCACTTATCCGAGGAGACTCCGAGACACAAACTCAGCACGTGGGCATCGTCACGGTCTTATTCACAGGTCTAGGCCTGATGATTACTATAGAGCAATCCACTCTGGTTCCCACGCAGAGGTTGGACTTCCTAGGGGCTATCCTGGTCTCCTACCTAGCCGGAGCCTGCTTATCACAACTGCGGTTTTAGGCGATGGCAACAATCATCCGAGGTCTGCAGGCTTTCCCAACGACCTCGGCTCGTACTTGTCTCAGTCTCCTGGGTCCATGGCTGCCCACAAGTTTGTAACCAAACACGCCAAGCTCCGCCTCTGTCCTCTCCAAGTCCGGCTCACCTCGGCGTACCACCCGGACAGGGAGCCAATGGTCATGGTAGTCACCGTTCCCTCGAGCACCTTAGGCTCCCTAGAGTGGTGGCTAACTCCCTCCCTGGTGTGGGCAGGGATGCGGTTCCATCCGCCCCAGCCCTCACTGCCCCTGACGACGGACGCATCATCTCTCTGCTCGAGTGCTCATGGTCACCTCCGAGCTTAAGGCCTTTGGTCTTCTCGGGAGCTGGCATTCCGCATCAATGCCCCAAAAATGAGAGTAGTCCGCCTGGCGTGCCAGGGGTTCCAGCGGCAGCTGCGAGGCCGTGGTATCTCGGTGTTTACAGCCAACACAACGGCCATGTGCTTCATAAATAACCAGGGAGGGACATGGTCCTCCCCCCTTTTGTCAGGAGGCCATCCATTTCCGGGACTTTTGCATGGCCCACTCGATGGAGCTGGTGACGTCCTTTCTCCCAGGCGTTCGGAACGTCTTGGCGCTTTGACTCAGCAGGTCTTTCCTGTCTTACGAGTGATCACTCTGCCCCATGTGAGGCGTTCTGCTTTCCAGAAGTGGAGATGTTTCCTCACATAGACCTGTTCGCTCACCGCGAGAGCAGAAAATGCCAGATGTTCTGCTCCGTCCAAGGTCTCTCCTCGGGATCGGTCTTGGACGCATTCCTGATGCCGTGGAAAGGCCAACTCCTTTATGCCTTCCCACTGTTCCCACTTGTTCATTAGGTCCTGCTCAAACTCCGCAGGGGCAGAGCGCGCATCATCATGATCACTCCAGAGTGGTCCAGGCAGCACTGATATACCACGTTGCTCGGCCTGTCAATAACCAACCCAATTACCCTGCCACCCCACCCAGACCTCATCACTCAGGGCAACGACAAGCTTCGTCACCCGGACCTGCAGCCTCTTCGCCTCACGGTGTGGCCGCTGTGTAACTGAGCCGGGGTGACAGGAAGCCTTCCACCTGGTCAACGTACCGGGCCGAGTGGAAACGTTTCTTCTACAGCTGCAATACGCTCGATCTTGCTCCTACTGAGGTCTCGATTCCCTCTATTTGGCCTGCCTCTGACCTTCAGCGGCAGGACCTGGCGGTATCATCGCTGAGGGTACACTCGGCAGCCATCTCTACCTTCCAGCCAGACTAAGGTGGACGTTCCGTGTTCTCACACTCTATGGGTTCGAGGTCCCTCAAGGGCTTGGAGCGCTTGCACCCTCGGGTGTGCCGCCCAGCCCCAACCTGGGACCTCAACCTAGTTTTAACTAGACTTATGTCTCCCCCATTCGAGCCGTTCGCGACCGGCCCTCTTCTATACCTGTCTTGGACGACAACTTTCCTCGTAGCTGTTACATCAGCCAGTCGGGTCTCCGAGCTCAGACCTCTTACGGTGGTTCCGCCGTACACTAGGTTTCACGAAGACAAGGTGCAGTTATGACCGCACCCGGCTTTCCTCCCTAAGGTGGTTTCGGCCTTTCATGTTACCCACAGCTCAACGCAATGGGCGCAACCATTGCACTCCCTGGACATCTGTGGAGTGCTCGTATTTATATTGCGCTGACAGAACCATTTCGTAAGGTGCCCCAGCTCTGTCACGGTAGCAGACCAAAGGGAGGGCTTGCTTGTTTTCCTCTCAGAGGATCTCATCTTGGGTGATGGCGTACATCCGCACTTGTTATGATTTGGCTCATATTTCCCCAAGCCACATCACCGTGCATTCTACCAGGGCTCAGGCTTTATCTGCCGCCTTGCTGGCTCGTGTTCCTACCCACAAGATCTGTCGTGCAGCTCCATTGGTCCTTGGTCCATACCTTTGCTTCGCAGTATGCCCTGGTTCAACAGTCAAGAGATGCTGTAGCCTCTGGCTCAGCAGTTTTCATTCTGCCACATTTCACTCCGACCCCACCGCCTACGTAAGGCTTGGGATTCACCTAACTGGAATGGATATGAGCAATCACTCGAAGAAGAAAAGACGGTTACTCACCTTTGTAACTGTTGTTCTTCGAGATGTGTTGCTCATATCCATTCCACACCCGCCCTCCTTCCCCACTGTCAGAGTAGCCGGCAAGAAGGAACTGAGGAGCGGGTGGGCCGGCAGGGGTATATATCGAGCACCATGACGGCGACACTCTAGGGGCGACCTGCCAGCCCACTGAGTTGCTAGGGTAAAAGTTTTCCGACGAATGTGCACGCGCAGCGCATACACCTAACTGGAATGGATATGAGCAACACATCTTGAAGAACAACAGTTACAAAGGTGAGTAACCGTCTTTTTTTGCCCAAATTTATGTGTATATTTTTAAAAAGAGACTGTGTTATCCAGCTTCTAGATTAACAATATTTGAAATACCTCCAAAAGTTCCAAGTTCTCTATGACTATGAACAGCTGTGTGATTGTACATCCTGGCTACTGCCATCACATAGGATCATAGGAAATGCCATACTAGCTTGGACCACTAGGCTATCTAGTTCAGTATGCTGTTTCTGAGAGTGGTCAGCACCACATGGTTTGGACAGAGTACAAGAAATGGCAGAGTGAGAAATTATGGTATAACCTATATGGAAATTTCTTTCTAGCCCGCATCAGGTAGAGCTTGGCTTGTGCCTTGAAGCATGAAAGCTATAAAAATGAGGATGGAAACCAAGCGGATGTCATAGCTATAATTTCAGTTTATTAATGAGATCTTTCCTTTCATTCAGTTAGTATAAAATTCGCTTCAAACAAGTCACTTACCTGCTAATATAAAATGGATCTCCAGGTACAGTGTTTCCAAAGAACTTTTTAGACCCTACGTGTATGAGCCGAGGTGTGGAATCTAGGGAAAAAAAAGTGAAATAAAAAAGGCACATATATATTACTAAATGTAGAGTTGCTGTCCAATACTGTTGTTGCCATTATTATTGTTAATATGTATTAATAAGAGAGCAAAGCCTGAAAGTCCCATGCTAGCATGAAACCATGAGCCAAGATAGTGAGAGATGGAAAAGCTTTTAGTACATTATACCATTTAGAAACATAGCTTCTGGCATTATTAAACAGTCTTTTTAAAAGAAATTCATCTTCCATAAAGTAAAAAAATGTATAAATCTCAAACACAACTGAACCCTCACCTCCATAAAATGGAGAAAGGCTGCTCCCAGAAGTGGTGTTATTTCACCAGCCACTCTCACCAGGTCTTCAGGGGTCAAATATGGTTCCTAAATATCAGGAAAATTCCCCTGATATCAGCATGTTCGTTACTGTGCACAATTTATCACTGTGATATGAATTATATATAAGGTATAACCTTTATGGAAAGAAAGCAAGGAAGGAAAGCTAGGATCTATTCTTTCTTTCTAACTAAAGCTTTCCTAATTTAGGCTGAGATCTTGAAAGAAGTCTAAGGGATTTACATACACATCTTCCATAAGATGTGTCTAAATTCCCAAGGCTTGATTTTTTTTCTGCCCTTCCTCTTTTTTCTTTCAATTTCTGTCCCTCTTCCGTTCCCCCACACACTCCAAACTTGTTACTCTCTGCCCTATCCTCTCTTTCTCTAGGTGAGCTGCAGCTGCTCTCTTAGGGTTTATCTTGAGGTTGGCCTCCTCCTCCTCCCAAGGCAAACTGTTTTGTTTAGAGCCTACAGGCCTAATTCTCCTAGTCAGACAGAGCATGACCTTGCTAGTGAGAAGCCCTTTCTCTGGCCTAGAACCAAAGCACGGATGGTCCTGTATCAGTCAGTTTTGGTGTGGTCTGCTATGCAATCCCAACAAACATCCTCACTGATAATGGATTCGTTTGAACTCTTAATATTTAGACAAGAGAATTAATGTCAACATTATTTCAAACATTCCTGCACTTCAAAAACAATAGAAATCAAAATGTCTTATACTCAGTATTTTTGTCATCATGATAGTTAGGCACTGTCCAGAAGAGAAAGTATTTGGAACCAAACATTGCTCACTTGTAACACAACTGTTCCTCCAGTGGCAACAATTCCAAAAGTTCTCACATCTTCAACAATAGAGAAGACATAAATGGTGAAGCTACTTTTTGTTAAACGCATTAATATTTCCAAAATAAAATTACATGTTTAAATTGCCACCCTTTGTTCCTAGAGAATCATTCTTAAAACAGGATTTAAGGATGAATAATGGCTTTAAAAATGGCATGCTGGGATTCCATGTGAGTCCTACAAACTTCCCCTGGGATCTGAGAATCAAGCTGGGTTCTTTTCCGACTATATATAATTACAAGTAATAAAGATTCAGCAAGTTAAGTTCTGCTTTCAGCTATCTCTGTGCAACACCATTGTCTTGTAATTATGCCAACCTTCTTAAAGGGTTGTATAGGTGTCTCTGGTGGCTGCAGCAGGCAGAATACAAGTCTGATTCTGTGCTCACTTATGCTGGTATAAATCACAAGTAATTCCATTTCTGTTGTAAGGCAGCAGGCTAGGTTCTCTTCTGCATTTGTGCAGCTTTGTATCACCTTGCCTGTGAAAAGCTGCACTAAAGCAAGCTCAACATGGAGCAAGCTTGAGTGGCAAAGAGCTGCTATAATAGCCCCTATATTACATGCTCCTACACTGTGGCCAGCAAGGGAGTGTGACCAATGAAAAGTAGGTTTGACTGGGATGTTCTGGTGATCCCTAGCTGCCAGAACAGCCCATTGGGGATGTTGGTAATTGACACAATTTAAGATAGGTCTGAAGCTGCTCTTTATTACTCTGGAAAACAGCCCAGTGCTCAGTCAGCCACAAGATCAGGGGAGGGCAAATGTGGCATAAATTGGGCACTGGATTTAGCCCACAATCTTTGCTTGCAGCCACATATGTTTGCTAACCTGCTTGTGAGGATGAATCTCAGGAGCAGACCCTTGTCTAATTCATCGGACAGTACTGCAGTTGTGGCAGAATTTAGTTCTGCTTTTTTGTTTATGAAGCAGTTAATCCTTATTTCAGAGGACATGTTTTCACTATTGTTAATGCGAGGCTGCTTTGCCTTTGTGATACTGCTGTTCAAGGAGCACCAGTATTAGGATTTCAGTTATAAATGGTCCTGTCATCGAAAAATTTATTGTTAGCAACTCAACAAGCTCACCAGTGTTACACAGTCAGTCATAAAATACACCATAGAAATTACTCACTGCTTTATTCCTGCGGGTGCATAGGACATCTAAAATAGATTGTTTATCATCTCAGGTGTCGACACCTATTAGCTCAGATAAGGTGGATGTCACAGGTTTAAGTGCCCAGTGAACTCATTTATTTTTCTCCAGTAAGTACTTAAACATCTGTAATGAGTAAATCTAAGTTCCTAATTTTGTGTTCTCCAGGATTCCCAATGGAACAGTCTCTGTTTACTGCAGATCAAGAAATTGTTGTGCATAGGGGCCACAAAAAGTCACAAAAACCCAGAAAAATCAGAATCCAGGCAGAATTCTAGATCTTAGGAGTGGATTTTTTATCCTAATTTTAATTAATCTTACATATAGACATGAGTCCCCTACCTCCTTGTGGGAAGAACAGGGGTGGATTAAGTCTCCTCTCACTCTGGGTCACAAATCCCAAGGATTTTGCTTTGATCGGTCCCTGAGCATCAGGAGAGATGAAACCATGCAACACATCTGCCCTATCTCAGCAGCTGGGGCTGGTTATCAGTGAAGTTATTACTCTGATTATCATTTTTTATTGATGGTGCTTGGGAGTCCCAGGCATGGATCAGGACCCAATGGTGCAAGGTGCTGTACAAACACAGAACAAAAAGAAAATCCCTGCCTCAAACAGCTTACAATCAAAGTAAAAAAAGACAAGAGACAACTGGTACAGCTAGAGAGATGGGGAGAACAAGGAAGCAGCAAGACAGTGATGGTCAACATGATAGACAGTGGTCAGAGCGAACTAGTGGCCTAATTTTTGTCAAGTTGGAGTGCCTAGATTGGAGTCACTAATGTTGTTTAGGGTTGCTGGTAGAACTCATCATCTAGTATGTTAGATAATGTTAGCATGTTAGGGGAGAGGAATAGCTCAGTAGTTTGAGCATTAGCCTACTAAATCCAGTGTTGTGAGTTCAATCCTTGAGGGGGGCCACTTAGGGATCTGGGGCAAAAATCAGGACTTGGTCCTGCTAGTGAAGGCAGGGGGCTGGACTCAATGACTTCTCATAGTCCCTTCCAGTTCTATGACATAGGTATATCTCTATATATGTTACCATGAGTTACACAAAATGCATTTTCTAAAACACCTTATCTTGCAACTTGTTAGTAGATGCATCTGGAACACAGAAAAATAACATTAGAGTGAGATATTTGGGGGGTCTCTCAGCCTTATGATGCATGTTTAAAAATATGATCACTTACCTGAATTATGTGGGTATATGGCCTTGTAGCGGGGCTGTCACTCCACACCAGGAAGAGGAAAGGTTAAAGCAGGCCAGAGGGAGCCTGTGCAGAACCCTCCAATTAGAAAAGGGCTCACTAAGCGAGCCAATCAGGAGCCAGGACTGGCCATGTATAAAGGGCTGCTCAACGAAGCAGGGGAGTCTTTCCCTGACTTGCTAGGGAGGAGCTGCTGCCTAGGAGTACCATGGCTAAAGCAGTGCTGGTCAGGGTAGTAGACCAGAAGGAGCTTCTGATTGCTGCCAGACTGAGGTCTTGAAGGAAGGGCAGATAAGGTGGTAGGGCTGCCCCCAGTTGCCCTGAGGGAAGTGACCAACACAAACTGCAGTTTGCCCTGGAGCAAGGGACTAGACTGGGGACTGCAGCAGGCCCTTGAGGCGAGTGGCTGCACTATAGACTGCTGGTTCACCTGAAGGGGGAGACAGCAGAACAGGGCACAGCCAGAAGGCTGTATTCAGAAGAGGACACTGTGGTCCAGGGAGCAAAGTGGTAGAGAGAGCAAAACAAGAGTAATGATGAGTGAGACACCTGCTGGAAAGACTTGAGCTAATTCCAGAATGGCCAGCAGGAGGCACTGTGGTGGGGAGTCTTGCTCTGCTACAGGCCTAGATTATGAAAGTGCCAGGACAAGCAGTCGCCAGCAGATCCACTCACAAAAATAACAGAGATATTTTTCAGAAAAATGGGAGTGGGGGGCATTAGCCATATGGTAGTCCATCCATCTTCTCTGTAAGCTTAAGAGCCTGAAAAATAGTCAAGTAAAAGACAAATCAATTTCTTCATTGTTTCAACTGAAAATATATCCTGATGATTGTAAATAAAAGTCTGTATCACAAGAACAGGAAGTCAAATGGGAAAACTCACAGAAATATGTTTTATCTTTGTCTCCTTCATGTGCAGCTAGCTATTTTCAATGGGGCGAAGCCCTGCTTATTCTTGAGATTTTCCAGAAAGGGAACTTTCTCTTTTGGAATAACGGAAATTATGAATTCATAAACTTTACAGACCATTGGTTTTATGGGATGTGTAGCACCAGTTTGTGGAAGCTAGAATGTCCTAATTTCCATTCTGTCTCTGACAGTGCCATGATTTTGGGTGTCATCCCATAAAACTTTGTTTTTCTTTAATGACACCAATTTACACTTCTATAGTATCACCTTTCCTGTAGAACAATCTGAAATCACATTACAAACTACAGGCCAAAGCCTGGACCAGCCAAAAATGAGAGACTAGCACCCTGATAGAAGGTAATCCACCCTACCTCCATCCACTTCCACCAAGCCTGATTCAGGTTTAATTTCTCTCTAATCCTGTCAGCAGAAGAGTATAAAGTAAATGTATCCACCCAGTCTGTCTTGCCCCTCACAAACTTTAGTGTATTTACACTTACAACAGCCCTGTGAGGTAGGGAAGTTGTATTATCCCCATTTCACAGATAGGAAAATGAGGCACAGAGACTAAGCTCACACAGGAAGCATGTGGCAGAGCAGAGACTGAGCAAATGGCTACTGAGTCCCAGACTAGGGCCCTAACCACTGAACCTTTTGGGGAGCAAAAGGTGGGCAAAAAATGATGTTATGTGAGCTTCCTGCGAACAATCAAAACGTTTAAGAACAAGTTGATAAATATTATGCAGCATTCGGAAGCAGTAGCTGAGGTCTCACAAAGAGTCAAGTGACATTTACATCAGACATAAGTTTATCTTTGTCTATTTAGGAAATAGTTCATGTTTTGAATACTTATCTTTTGCCTGGAGCATTAATCATGCAATATCAAACAACAACATGAACTATTTTGGCTGACTTTCTGCAAGATAATATAGTTATGAATATTCTAAATGTGTTCTCCAACTGTAGAAAGAGGTACCTCGTGATTCAAACTAGCTGCACAGCAAACTCACAGTATCTGCTTCATTTCATTTTCTGTAGCTGTACAAAACAGTAGAGGCAGCATGTAAAATGAAGAGGAAACATTACTTTAGCTTATCTTCTAGTTTTTGACAATTCCACTGCAAAACTAATAGGTCAGAGAGGTGTAAGCATCAGCTCAGAAGCAAAACAAGTGCAATTCGATGGACTTACACTAACTATCTCCTTCTAAGCGGTTCGTTGTTTTGTTGGGATGCAGCCTCAGTATGCGGGAGGAAATATTTCCTAATAAAACCAACATGGTTGGTCCCCATGGAGATCATGGAAAAGAGGAAGTATGGCCAGGACATCTCTGTGTCTTGGCAATTCCTGGCTGCAGGAATACCCCTTAGAAGATGTTGGCAGTCAGTGCCAAGTAGAGCAATGTAAGGTGGCTCTAATTTATGTTTGAGACCACCTCAGTGGATAAGTGGCTCCATGACTGGGAACTGTGTTGATATAAAAAGTGGCTTATGGGCGTCTTCTCTTCTTATCTTACCTGCTGCTTTAGGGCTGAACTGAGGCCAGCTCAGATGCAGCCCAGGATCTGGGTCTGAATGCTAAGAGCGTGGCTCTAATTCACTTTCCTGTTCTTGAAACACTTTCATAAAACCTTTTTTATTGCCTCAGTTTTATTACAGTTGAATGCAATGAGAAGGAAGTTAAGCTCTAGTCGGAGAACAGATTTACTATGAAGAGGAGTTTGGATGAAAGCAGCCAAAGTCATGATAAATGCTGAATTAAAATTATTGCAATTCAGGCCTATATTGGACCCTATTCAAGTTGAATCAGCTGGCCTAAAATAACAGTGTATGCTGCTGGTGCAATCACCTCATCTGTGATTATGAACATATGCTCTGGGACTAACAGGAGAGGTCTTCTGGGTAAGGTTAGGATTCAAATGAATAACAGTAGGATATTATCTAGCCTACCAAAACTATCAGCCTGCAGGCAGAGTCGGGCTAGGGCAGGGGAAAGATGCACTGCACAAACCTCTCTTTTATACAGGTGCAAATCAGGAGCGCGTCTGTGGGCCTGATTCTCCACTGCCTTGTCCCTCACATGGCTATTTACATCTGTGGAAATGCAGCAAAGAATCCTGTGGCACCTTATAGACTAACAGATGTTTTGGAGCATGAGCTTTCGTGGGTGAATACCCACTTCGTCGGGTATTCACCCACGGCGAAGTGAGTATTCACTCACGAAAGCTCATGCTCCAAAAAGTCTGTTAGTCTATAAGGTGCCACATGATTCTTTGCTGCTTTTACAGATCCAGACTAACACGGCTGCCCCTCTGATACTAGTGGAAATGTTACCCGGTCAGAATTTTCCATTACTCTGCACATGTATAAATGCTTAGCTGAGGTGTTAATGGAAGCCTCTCCATTAATTGCAATGGACTTTAGATCAGGCCCTACACATAAGTGTATTTGGTTCACTCTGATGTGAAAATCTAGAAAACCCTAATAGAATCCAACTGTCTTTTGTTTTTAAGTGTACACATGTAGGGTTTGAGCTTACTCCTATTAAGTCAATGGCACTGCTCCTATATGCTTAAAGTTACATATAAGCTTAAGTGTTTTGCTGGATCAGGCCCATACTGCCCAATATTTTTGATCAAAGACAAAAAAATGTGTTGAACTTTAAATACCAAATGTCTTCCTTTCACTCACATCAATAAGAAGTACTCTGGGTGTAGTCCTGACTCCACTGAAGTCAGTGGGAGTTTTGCCATTGATTCAGCGGGAACAGGATTTCACATTCTATTTTTCATACACACGCAGACAGTCAAACTAATCTTCTGGCACTTTACATACATTACACTTTCTTTCAGCAAATACACAATGTTAATCAAACAGAAAAACCTCCTAGAACAATTCCCTAATCAGCATTTGCACATAGTCTCTCTTCAGTGTCAGCAAATGTCTGTTTCACCCACTAAGCGCTGACACAAATTTTATTAGCGTAGTTAAATCTGACAGTGAACTAAACCTCTTCTGAATGCTATGAAGATGCCATTCATCTTTCCACAAGCACAAACATCCCTCTTCAGGACCTAATCCAAAGCTCATTAAAGTCAATGGAAAGACTGACTTCAATAGGCTTTGGATCCAGTCCCTATAGTAGATCTTGGCATTACAAGAAGCAGGCAAAGTGTTTTTCCAGCAAAATTACTAAGGCCCTATTCTTTAGTGGTGCAGCATGCATATAACACCAAGCACATGCTTGGGTGTTTTGCTCAGGATCTTTGCACATTAGGCTGTAAATAATTTTCAGGTTAATTATTGATGTGATTGGTGACTGCTTAACTTTTCTTAATCATTATGAAATGCACTTAACCCTGCATTTTTATTATCCTCTATTTGGCCGTTCACTGCAGATGTTCTCAAAGCTCTGCCATTGGGATTTGAATCGTGTAATAAATTCCTAAATGTGCTGAAGAAAACAATTCACTGCCTGGGCTCAAAGTGTATCCTCTTCATTTTGCATGTGTGTGTGAGAAAGTGCATGAGTGTGAGTGAGGGAGAGAAAGGCAGTAACGTGTTCCTTTTCCAAGTGCTTTCCTGCAAGCTGCCAGCATCTATGCAAATTACCCAAATTTGAATTCACAGAAAATCTCTCTAACTGTGTAATTTGTGGTGCCAGCATCAGAGATTGTCGTGTGTTCCAGAATGCACTCAAACCAGGTAATCTCACCATCACTCCCCAGGAATGGACTTTGTTCTTCATAGCCAGTAAGTGCTCAGAGCTGACTTTTACTGTTGATATCCATCTTATGGCTTTCCACGAGGAAAGTCACATAAAAGTGTGAGCTAGTGGCAGCAAGCTCACACTTTTATGTGGTTTTTCACTAGCTTCTGTGTTGTGCTAACATCAGAATATTAACCGAAAACTTGTTGATGTTTATTTTGCTTCAGTAGAGAAGTGCTAAGTGGTGTCATTTAAGTTTTTGGTGAACATTCTTAACCAATCATATAAATATCAGAAAAGCTCAGCAGTTTGGTGTAAATTCATAGATTTTAAACCTAGAATGTTCATCTGATCTGACCTCGGGAAAGTCACTTAAACTCTCTGCATGAAATCCTGGCCCTATTAAAGTCAATGGATGTTATTCACTTGTAACATTTGAGTAATATTTCCTTCCTTCCATCCTTTGTCTGTCTTGAATATTTAGACTGTAGGTTCTTCAGGGCAGGGACTGTTTGTCCAGTGCCTAGCATAATAGGGCCTGATCTCGATTGCAGACTCTCATACTACTGTAATGATGCTAATAACAGAAATTTGAAGTTTTTCCATCCCTAATCAGAGGTTTTCTGTACAATTCAGGCATGTTCAGTGGTGCACCAGCTGAGTTGGCATTACATGCCAAGTAACATGATAAGTCAAATGCACATCTAAGAAGCACCTGAGAAGGGTACATTTCTTATATTTGCTTCACTTGTATATCTCAGAAATAAAAGTAGTGTTCAATAGTTAACAAAATGACAGAAGCTCTTTCTACCTGGCAGACATGTTGTACGTTGCTGAACTTCAAGCCGGAACAAATTTTTATGGCCAGGTTATAAGCCTCTGAATATTTAGTGTTCATAATGGAAATGCTACCACCACCTGAGATATGTCATTGTATTGAAATGGCACTTAGATAATTTTTCATATCCTTTGTGAGAAATACTTTTTCCATAAATGTCTGCAGTCCATTAGCCCATGATGTAGACTAATGCCTTTCATTTTGTTTGGAGGAAAAACATAAAAAGAAAAAGCAATCACTTATTGACTTCTTTCATTTAGAAACACATTTTGGGGGTTTTTTGGGGGGGGCAGGTATAGCAAAGGTCACTTCCTAGGGTGTGATCAAGGTATAGAAAAATTCTGTATACTACAGCAGCTATAATAACCCCTGCACTGTCTGCCCTGCAGCAAACTCAGTTTTCTTCTGACCCGAGTGCTCATTAGTAGAACTTATCACATATTCATGAATTCACATATGCGATTAATTGCACAAGATTCTAAAAAAAAGAGAATTGATAATGATTATTATTTCCCATTCAGCTTTTAGAACTGAGTGAAGAATTTATGAATATTTGTAAATTCATACATAGCTGCTGAAATTTTAAGGCTGGCTTTAGGCTCCGATCCTGCACCGATGCAGACCCCAGCACTTATCAGGAGTTCAATGGGTCTCTGCACAGATGCAGAAATCTATGGATGGAAAAACTATCTTCTTGTCAGATACTGTGAAGCATACCACCCGGGTCCCAAGGTCTTTAGAATGACTAGGATGAGTAGGGAAAGAGAGGATCCAAAGTGCAAGGGAAGGATTCTCCTTTGGAGGAAGGCAGCATGAGAAGCCTGAAATGTAGTAGTCAGTGGCTGTATCGCATTTCCAGTGGATTTTCCCCTGGATACAGAGGATTATAAATGTGTTTCCCCCACGCCTCCCATTTCTTTCTCCTCAGCATGAATCCCAGGACCCATGGAGAGTCCAAGGGAAGAGGGATGCTGCTGCTGCAGAGGTGACTGATGTCTCCTTTCCATGTGTCAGAGGAGGCAATCCACACATAGATCAAAAGGGCATGATCTGCCCATGTGTTACTATAATGCCATTGTGCCCCCTTATAGTCAGGGATGCCTCTGCAGTGCCCTGCCCCTCTTTTCCCCTTCTTCAGGGCTTGGGGTCTGGTTTCTTTACCAACACAAAATCCCCAAAAGTAACCAACAACAGCAACAAAGTCTTCCACCCAGCCTTAAACTGGGCACAACTCCTCCTCCCTGAGGTACCGTCCCTTCCTGCTGTCTGGGCAGCTAGAGAAGGTGCAAGGCCTGGCCTGCCTTCTTTGCCTTCTCCCAATGGACAATAAAACTTTCAGCTCGGTATTCTTTTCCAACCCCAACTCCCTTTTACAGGGACCACTGCAGGAGCCCCTCTCTCTCTGCAGTTTCACTCTCCAGTTCCCCTTCTAGCTCTGTCCTCCCTGAACTCCTCTGACTCAGGTGCAATCCTGCCCCCTTAACTGGCTCAACTGGGAGCATTTTCTCTGGCACAGGGGAGCCGAACCGATTTCAACCACAGGGGGACAGCCACTCTGTGACAGCTTTCATCATCTGTTTAATCAAACACTCCATTTAGAGACAGGGCCTGATCCCACACCAACTGTCATCAATGGAAAATCCTCCACTGACTTCAATGGACATTGGATCAAGTCCATAGGACATGGCCCTTGATGGCTCATTACAATCCCATCAATTTAAGTGCTTCTTTGGATCTGTAGAGGGATGGGTTTATTGGACTAGCTGTTGAATTTTCTATAAGGGAAATACCATACATAAACAGATACAACACTAGCTGCTATCATTTTCCATCAAAGAATGTGCATTTGCATTCATACTCATAAACAAGAGGGGCCTGGAAGATTTGAATATATGATGGTTGACAGTTTTATGTGATGCTAGGATGATAAATAGCATTGAAGAAAGGTGCCTACACCAAACAAAATAAAAATTCTTTGAACAGCAACATAACTTTCCATTCAAAGTATTATTTTTAATTATTATAGTTAGAGTTTTTCAATAACTGGACACCACACACAATGAATTTTGGTATAGGTGACACACTAAGCAAGGCCAAAGGAAAATTCAAATTGGCAAAATATGAATGCAATTTAAGAAAATTTAGAAGTGAAAACAAGTGAGCACTTCAGAGATCCATCAGGATGATCACATATCTTGATATGTGTATCACCAATCTATCTTCAGTCAGCTCACTCTCCAGACAACTCTTGGAAAAAGTGCTAATTGCTACTGCTAGAGCAACACAGGAATTAGATTGATGCACATAAGAGATTGGTAACAATAGCTCCTGACATGACTGTGCGTTGCGAGGTGACAGCTTGTTTCCTTGGCAACGGTGATTATGCAGTTCCATCCAAGACTCTGATCAGGGCTACAACTTTTCAAAGGATGCAGAATACAGACCCACTGTGGGGAAGATGGGAAGAAAATATTTTACTGTAGACAAATAGCTTTATGCAAGTTGTGAGAAGTTTATGCAACAGCAAGACATGTCCAAAAGGTAGGAGGAATGAAAGAGGAAAAGTAACTTTAGTCTTTGTACTGTTGGCTTGACACACTTTGAATAAACAAGATAGTGTTACAAGATTGAATATCTTTTTAAAACATACAGTTACTGTGCCTGAATTGCTGACGGTGTCTGTTATGCAATAGAAGCAATCAAGAAATATGTCTCTTTCTTGTTGTTATTTAATTACTGCAAGACACACAGTGTTGCAATATAAATAGATTATTTATGATAAGTACAGAAGTCACATTGATAAAGATGCTAAGTTTGCAGTTAAGTTCATGGAAAGCTGCATGGAATTTGAGTAATGAATATACCAGTAATGGCTCATTATGTCTGTTATGGCTAATTGTGTTAATTAAATTTCTTTTGCAGGGTAATTTTATTTTACAGAAAGCAAGATAATTTATGTTACAGTTAAGGATAGAGATGCATTGTAACAATAAAGTACAGGTGTGTATGTTACCAAATTATTTTCAAAAGCATTACATCAAAATATTGCTGAGGGTCTCCTGAAACCCATTCAAGAAAATAAACAGGAAGTATCAGTCAGTCACCCACTGTACCTAGGGTTTAGACAGCTCTCAGAATAATGCTTGATCTTACCTGCATTGCATTCACCTGTTGCAATACCTAGGCACAGTGCAGTGAACTGAGGAAGGAGGGTTAGTCTCAATTCTGAATTTCTTGGCTTTTACACGACATGTTTAAGTTAGATTTGTAAGTTCACTTTTCGTTCATTTTTGCATATCTGCTTTGGCATGTGCAACTGACTGATCCAGCAAAGTGACTGGGTCCCCTTTTTGTGTATACAAACTGCTATTTGTGGTAGCAGTTTGGAGAGGGAAATGACCAGATATCTGATATTCACTTGCAAAAAATGGCAACTAGAAACTGGCTAAAATTTTGACCTATGCTGTTTTTCTTTTTGGGTTTAACATCCATATTTTGTTTATTTTTCTCTTAGTGTATGATGCTAAAATCTCAATTAAAATGAGTATTTCAATTCATCAGTATTTTCGGAGTGGCCTTGTATCACCATTACAATAATTCTGGAGCACTGAGATGTTGACTGTGGGCTGGATCATGTTCCCAGTGAAGCCAACAGGAGTAGGATGGAAATGTGGAGGGCTCTTGGTGCTCCTTAATGCTGTTCTAGCAGCATGCAGGGGTTGTAAAGTGGCCCCAGTGGCCCCAGGGAAATGCTCTTAATATAGGAGTTGCACTGGGGCAATATAAACACCCCCTTCCCACCATGGGCAGCTGGGGAAGGTTGTGCCCTCCAGAACAGCCCCACATGGCCCTGCCCATGCTTCACCCCTAGGCACCCTCCTGCTGCTAGTTGGCCCCAGCCCAGGCAGGCTGCTCCTCTTCCGGGAAGCCTACTGGGGCTAGGGTGGCTGGGATGGCCCAGTGCTGGATGGGCCCCAGGCAGAAGGAGTGGGCCGGGCCAGAGGCTAGCCTCCCTGAGCCCTTGGTTCACCCACCACCCTTGCTTCCCACTCCCCAGTGTAAGGGTGTACTGGAGACAGGACTTGGGGCATGAGGGAGCATTTTGGAGTGCCGAGGGGAATAACTAGTTTAAAGCACTATGACTATTCTGATCTGCAGAGCAGTCCACAGGTAGTTGGAGTAAGGCTGATATAAATTAGACCAGACCCCACAGCTACTGTAACTTATAGTCAGAGACTATAAGTCAGATTCCAGCCCCCAAAGCAGCCCAGGATCAAGGCAAGGCAAGGAATGGCATAAAGGCACCTTTGCTCCCACTCCTTTTGTGATGCGTGTTCTGTGCTGTGTCTCTCATGAAGCAGAACACAGAATCCAGTGCAAATCCTGGAACGTTTCCATTTTCATTAGATTTGCAGCAGTGTTAGAGGAAGTGTTTTGAAACATTGCTTTTGACATTGTCAAACATTGCAAATACCGCATAGGAAAAGTTTCCATCCCAAACATCTTCACTGCCATCTTCAGAGATAACACAGGGACAGCTTTTCAAAGCATTGCATTAGGTTTTAATGTTTTCTATCTTTAAAGTCAGTTGGAGTCAGACATATAAAGCCCTGCACTGCACTTGGAAAACGTACCCCATTCTGTTCCCATTGCCTGTGGAAATTTTGCCATTGATTTCAATGGGAGCAGATCCATTTCACTGATATGCCATTGACATTGGGCCAGGTTCTGATTCTGTGTGGTTCTATCAGTGAAGTCCATGGGACTACATCATCTGTTCACCGGCATGACTCAGTACTTCATTAAATCGTACCCATTGTTTGGAGCATAGGTAAAATACTATGAAAAGTGCAAGTGGCTGTGGTATGTACACAGCTTCCCGTTTGCAATGTCATATATTTCAGTTTTATTCCCTACTACCACCACTAAAAAGTAAAATCCACAATTCTTCAATCAAGGCTACACAAGCTAAATCTTAGGATCATTCTGCTCTCACTTATATCAGGGTAGATAACACCAGTCAAACCATGAAGTCACTCTGGATTTACAATGGTGTAACAAAGAGCAGGATTTGTCAGCATGTTTTTTATTTAAATTAAGCAGCTATTTTATATGTATAGCATAAGAAAAATAAAACATAGGGAAACCACCCACAGCACCAAAGCTCTAACTGATTCAAACCATATTTAACCCTTTAAAATCAACATCTAAGCCACTTTTTTTGCTTATTGGGTCAGATTCTGAAATTGTGTTCATGGATTTAATATCAGGTGCACAACTACACTCATGCTATTAGAGACTCAGTTGATGCCAGCTAAAAGAATCGGAGCCTACACGTGCAAAAGATATGTGCAATGTATGTTTTTCACTTGACAATTCTGAGTTTCTCCCTCAACCTCCTTTCATACAATTTCTAAAATACAGGCAACGCTGCTTGCTTTAAAGACATTATAGATCATCACTGAGAAGAGAGAGAATGCAGTGGGGTTATAGCCACAGTGGGTTTCCATTAGAGCATTAGTGAAATTAATTCCTCTCTCATAAGGATTTAGATCTATGATTTATGATAACCAGTTTTTCACTGCTGGCAAAGTGAGGGGAAATGACTCAGCCTGGACAGACAGCATAAATCTCATTTTTTCACTGAATAGTTAACATAATCTAGAGTGCTGCTCCCAAAGGTGTCACTGGAGATTCATATCCAGCCAAAAGGCCTCGCAATCAAGGCAGAGAATTTTGGTAGTTTCAGACATTGTAAGCGGTAATTGTTTTGAATTGCATCCTTCCTCAGTCGTAATTTCCTTTAGATCAACTTTAAAAGGCAGTAGCTGAAAACGAGAGAGAGAGAACACTGGGCATGACAAGAGGCAATGGGTTCAAACTACAGCACAGCAGATTTAGATTAAATCTCTGGAAAAAAACTTCCTAACTATAAGAACAGGCAGACAATGGAACAGACGCCTAGGGAGGTTGTGGAAGTTCCTTCACTGGAGGTTTTCAAAAGCAGGCTGAACAGCCACCTGTCTTGGATGGTTTAGACACAACACATCCTGCATCTTGGCAGGGTTTAGACTAGATGACCCTGGTGGTCCCTTCTAATCCTATAATTCTATTTTCTGAGCAAAATCTGTTACAATAATGCTAGATGTCTAGCTGAAACATACTGAAATCAAACAGTGCAGAGTCCAAAGCTCTATCCTCTGTCTGTGGCAGCCCACCCGACATTCTGAACTGGTCCTTTCAGCTATCATTTCTAGAATTCTGAGTGCTAATTCAATACCCATTTATGCAGTAGGCAAAGACTTTCATAGTAAATTGGAGAGGATTCTGCTGCAGCAATCATGCTGACTGCAGAAAGTCCAAAGTTAGAGGTGGATCATCAGCATGGGCAATGCGTGAACCGCAGGCTGGGGGAGCCTAGCCCCCAGCCCCACCCCTTCTGCCCAAGGCCCTGCCACTTCCACGTCACCCCCACTGGAGCCCAGAGCCTCCCTCCCACTCCACCTCACCGCAGCCACCAGCCCCCACCCCAGGCTAGTGCCCCTAGACCCAGAGTGCCAGTGGCACAGCCCCAGCTGCAGAGTGTGGTCACAGCACAGGGACCAGGGAACTGGCAGGAGGGAGTCTGGGGGCGGACCATGGGCGGGGCCACACCTGGCTGTTTGGGGAGGCATTACATTTACTACAGCACCTTTCACAAGCACTAAATTTATGTAAAAAACAAAACCAAAATAAAAACATAAGAGCAAAAATTTATTTCAAGTCACATTTTGTGTCTGAGCACATATATAAACAGAAAAATATAATCGTTTACATTATGTAGAAGTTTAGCCTTAACATTTACGACAAAATCACATTTTCACAGAAGTATGGAGAAGATGCTATCCATAACTATGAAACCATTTCTATATATCTCACCTACTAATACCACTTTATTTAATCTGAAATGAATCAAGAGGGCCTCAGACCTCTATGCAGCAGCAATGTAAACACCATTTCAGACGGTCTAGCCACACATGTTGTCCAAATGTAAATAATCACTCCATCTTTTCTTCATGGGGCTACTCCATGGTTCATCTACTGATTTTTAACACTATGCCTGTATAAAAATAGGCTAATATTTTCATATCTGCTTGCCTAAAGACAGAAAGCGTATTAAAGGATCTAAAAAAAAATAGGCTTTTTTCAGAAATGCAACACACCACACAGCTCCCAATCAAGTCACCCACGACTGGATATTTTTTATTGTTCTTTTTTCAATCCCAAAAATAAGACAAAACAAAAAAGATAAAAGGAGCAGTTACAAATGATATTTCTACTTTGTCGTTTACGAGTTAACACTTTGAGCTTCCAGATAAAAATCAGACAAGATGTTGTGGGTGTTTTTGATGATACTTGAAAAATACAAAACAGAATCTTAGTTAAGGAAGTAGTAAATCTATTCATGATTATTTTCAAATAGGTATGTAATCTTGCTTTTATTCCATGTTTTACTTAATTTGTCTTTTACACTCTTGCTCACCATGAAACTTTCATTACCATCCCCACTAGAGTCTTTTAAAGCTGCTTTTTATTTTCCACTTCTGATCCCTTGTGTAATCGTTTTAATGATATTTCTTGACCGTTCAAAGAGCTTGTAGAGTAACAAGCAAATTATTATGCTGTATCCACACAGTTACTAAGTTAAAGTGATTTTTCTACAGTAGTGATTTTTCTACAGTTCCATGGTAGATTTCTAAATTGCAGCCCCGGGCTTGAGAGATGTTCACTTTCTTTGAAGCACAATTGGAGTAATTATGTCACTTTTGTTAAATAAAATGTACCTTTCAAAATTCTCTTGGGCCCTGGTCTAGCAAAGCACATAAGTATGGGAATTCATTTGGACTATATGTGTGCTTGAAGTTGCACACAAAGTTAAATTCTTCCCTGGAACCTTAAGGCATTGTTAAAAATTACTGCAAGGAGAAAAAAGGAGAAGATTCAGAACACAACAGTAGGGTGTGTTCCATACAAACTGTATAGTGTATCCCCAGATACAGCTAATCTTTGCAGGCCATATCATGCCTTGATTAACAGGCACAAGATGAAGTCCCATTGATTTCAATTGTGAGTTTGGCTTTCAAAGTGCTGATACGACAAGGCCTGTCCTTACAATGTTAGGGCCTCATCCTGCAAACATCTATGCATGAGTAACTGCGTTCAGGTAAGCTGTCCGATTGAAGTCACACCCTGCATATCCAAAAGGATAATGTTGGCACAATGTTGTCACATATGAGGTTTTATTTACATTTTGTGACTTAGTTAACATGCATTAAAGAGGAACCTTGCTGCTTTGTTTTCCTTGTCCATGAAACAGCCTGCATCACATTCACCAAATCAGGAGCATATTAATGTTTTAAAGTATTATCTCTTTAGCTCCTCAGGTCTGAATACAAGCAGCCATAGATTCTGTAAATCCTATTCCTCTCACTGTTCTGCTCTAAGTGATACAGATACTACTTTGCCAGTTTTATCAAGACACAGAGGAATACTCCAGCAGAGCACTGACTTAGGGATATCTTCACCAGTAAGTGTTCTGTTTATCAGTCTGGTTATGAGTTTATAGAAAAAAACACAGATGGTAAGTAACTTTATGGATGAACTCTCTTTCTACAACATGCTAATGGATGTGTTCTGCCCACATTGAGCCTCCAGATAGGATTTGATGGGCCAAATTTTGGCTAATCTAGGGAAAGTACTATGAGCAACCTGCAAATGGGTATACATACACGCTAAAAAAGCATACTCCATATGCTACAAAAGATTTTATTACAGGTAGTTCTGTCTAGCCAGCACACAGGCATCATCCATGTGTGGGGCTGTGCATAGGTGCAATTGCTGGGCCAGGAATGGACTGGCATAGCTATGAAGACCAGATTTTGACTCTGAGGCTTGCCCTGAAATTCCTCTCTGCGACTGCTGGTCGGGAGTGCCCACAGAACTGTTTTTGGTGGGAAGACAAAATGTGTCAGACAGCTTCTGCTCCAGACTCCATTTCTGACTCTGGCTGCAGGTTTTCTGTGCTTCCATCTAGTGTCCTATACTGGATTTTGTTTTATATATATACTCTTTTCTCATTCATGTGCTATTTCATACCTGACTTTTATGAAGCATTTAACAAGTCATTGCTAAGGTAACACAACTCACCTGTAAACATTCACCTAGAATATATTAGAAAGATATATTAGAACTGCAAAAAGTACATAGAGGGCAACCAAAATGATTATGGGTATGGAGGAGATATTAAAAAGACTGGGACTGTTCAGTTTAGAAAAGAGACAACTAAGGAGGGGTATGATAGAGGTCTATAAAATCGTGAATGGTATGCAGAACATGAATAAGGAAGTGTTATTTACCCTCCCTTTCAAATAACACAAGAACTAGAGGCCCCCTGAAGAAATTAATAGGCAGCAGGTTTAAAACAAACAAAAGGACATACATTTTCACACCGTGCACAGTCAACCTGTGGAACTCATTACCATGGGATGTTGTGAAGGCCAAATCTATAAAAAGATAATTAGATAAGTCCATCGAGAATAGATCCATCAATGACTGTTAGCCAAGACAGTCAGAGATGCAACCTCAGGCTCCAGGTGTCCCTAAACCTCCAAGTGCCAGGAGCTGGGACTGGACAACAAAGGATAGATCACTAGAAAGTGTCCTGTTCTGTTCATTCACTCTGAAACCTCTGGTGGTGGCCACTGTCAGAAGACAGATTACTGGGCTAGATGAACCATTGGTCTGACCCAGAATGGTTGTTCTTACATAAGATTGTGTGTATATTTTTTCTCCTGGAATAATGCCACAGGTTTTTGTATAAATTTGAAGATATTGTCCAGTGTTTAAGACCATTAATTAATTCTTTGTTTCTTTTATTTTACATCCTTCCATTAAGCTTCCCTCAGACTCCTTCAAGTATCTCACTTGGCATGAGTTAAAAGAACATGATGTTCGCGGAAATGAGATTCGTTGCCCCCGGGTGAGAGAAGGTAAAGATGAAAATTTATTCCTTTGAAAAAAAAGACATTCATTTTAAATCCTAAGTATTTTATCCTGTACAGAATTAAATACCAGGATGAAATCCTGGCCATTCTGAAGTTAATGGGAATTTTGCCATTGACTTCACCTCTACATTACAGAAGTTTCATTTTTTTTTAATAATTCAGACATTAGCTGTGTAAAATTTAGAGTTAAAAAACAGGAACAAATGTCAAAACTGTAGTTTCTATATTTTTAAATTAATGTTTGGAGATAACAGATGACAGAGTAAAACCCCAGTCCTGAGAATGGTAACACACATGCTTAATTTTAAGCACGAGTGACCTTGCTGAAATAAATGGAATTACTCCAGAGTATGAAATTAGGCATTTGTTTAAAATTACGTAAGTATTTATGGGATTGGGACCTAAATGAAGAAACAATTCAGTAGTACATTATCTTACTTATATTTATATTATATGAATATATATACACACACACACATATGCTAGCATTTTCAAATCTAGGGGGATCTAAAGTGAGGCATCTAAAGAAAAGCTTTTATTCACCATTGAGAGGAACAGGAAATCTCATTTAATAATAAGCCACCAACTCACAGTGACTGTAAATTGAATGTAAAGAGTTGAATTAGCACTCACAATATATGAAAATCTCCAAACTAATTTACTGCTCAGGAGTCTGGGAACCTACTTTGGTATAATACCGTGTATATTATTGCAACTCAAATATCTTCCCATCTACATATATTCTCTTAAAAAGTAACTAACTGCAGACACCGTATCACATCAGCTATTGAAAATATATGTTTTTCTGAACAGGGCCTTCAGCAGAAGAGCTGTTTTTCAGAGGAGAAGAAGATGCCTTGCAAGCAAGAAAACAAGTAACAGAAAAAGAGGAATGGCAACAGAGGCTGCAAGAAAACTGGGAAAACTGTGCAGTAAGATCTTACTATTAATTATTGTTATTGATGTAACTCTGTGTTGCACTGTATAATCAATGAGCCAAACAAATAACTGGGCCAACAATTTAAGGGCTCTGACTGGGACAGTATAGTGCATTATATTATATGTAAAAAGCGACAAAGAGTCCTGACGAAGTGGGTATTCACCCACGAAAGCTCATGCTCCAATACATCTGTTAGTCTATAAGGTGCCACAGGACTCTTTGTCGCTTCTTGCCTGCTCAGTCACTTTTGGAACAGATGGGTGAAAAGTGGATCCAGATTCCCACACACCCCTCCATGCATGCTGGGCAGAATAGTTGAGCCGGCACAGATATGGGGCTCAGGGTACTAATTTACTGCTAGTCTGGATCAACAATCAATTGTGACCTCTCTAATAACGATGAGGTAGCAGAGCAGAAATTGTGACACTGTGTCACAGTGCCTCATAGGGCTGTTTTTGCGGTGTTACAGCTTACACACCTCTCCCTGCCTAAAGAGAGGCCTTTATAAACGGAAAGTCCAGAGAATAGATGGATTTTGGGAGGGAGCTTTACATATAATAATTGGGAGATTGTTTCAGGCATACCAGGGAGTGAGGCAGTAGATACAAATGTGAAAGTAGGTGAAAGAGAACAAAAGGACTCAGGAGAAACTCTTTAGTGGAGAGCATAGGGAAAGGAGGGAGTTGTCATAGAGGATGAGGGTACAGATGTATGCAGAGTAACATTTCTGGCTACAGCTACCCTCCAGTAATTTGTTATTCATATAACAAAACATCAGTGCATGGTAGGTGGAGCGAACACATTTAGCAACATATTTCTATTGTTCTAGGCCAAATTTGGCATCATAGTTTGTTTTAAATTAGGTATAACTCTTTTTATTTACTAAACTTAAAAAGAAAAAAATAAGCTAAAGAATTTTCTTTGCATTTTTTCCCATCCCCAGAATTTGAACCTTTCATTTCAGGACTTGGGAGACCTTTACCAGCTAGAAAACTTTAACAGGATTCTCCGGAGATTAATTCGAGTGGAAAGGCTTTGGCTGGTGGATAATTCTTTGACGGACCTAAGTGCCATAAGGTTGCCAAGGTAGATGAAAAATCCTGTTGCCAGATCCTATCCAGTATCATAGAAGTCAAAGGGAGTTTTGCCAGTGACTTCAATGGGAGCAGAATCAGGCCTTTAGTGATTAACAGAGCATAATATGTGCATGTAATTCTATTGAAAAATCCAGTTAATCTAAGTTCATGATATCCAAGAAAATTGAAAGCTATTCTGGGTCAGATTCTCCCACCTTGTTCATACTGAGAAGACCATAGCTCCATGAGAAGTTTCATCAAAGTCAATGATATCTTCTGCTAGGAGGAAAAGTTGTATCAGGTCAGTAGGAGGAAATGTACATAGAGATGATGGTACCTGACTCAAGGAGAGAAGCCAGGAGTTTCCATTGCAGTTATTTCCTAATGTAGAAATTTATAGATATAGGGAAAGCTGAGGTTGTGTTAATAGTTGGAGTGGGAAATAATGGTCCTGCCATCCTAAAATGTAAAAGAAAGCTGTAAAGCTAAATTTTCAGCCCCAATTTCAACCTTTGTTGAGGTAAAAAATAGCATTGCCCCATAGAGTTATATCAGTGTAAAATTGCGTGAGATCAGAATCAGGCCTCTGAAAGATGAATTCCTTTATCCACAGAACAGGTAAAAGCAGAGGCTGTAAACTTTCCCACATGTTGTTTGATGTTCCTCAGCCCTAACAGAGAATGGCAAGGTCAAAGGGTGAGAAGTTAGCTCGGTCTGCATATCTATCTCTTTACTAACAAAGTAGGAGCTGAGGTTGCATTCAGAGAGGATGTGTACAATGGTGTAAATTAGACCTTATGCTAACTCTGTCATATTCCCTTAGTTAGTCCTACTTACAACCACTGTCCCTACTTGTAAGGTTGTCTAAGTTGGTGTGATTTACACACTGAATTGTCAGAAGAAGGTATCAAAAGGTCTATATTAAAGAAGCCCACATTCTGCTTTTCCTTTCTGACTGTAAGGGAGTCTAAATTAGCATACTGAGGTCCAGATCACACCCCCTTACACATCTCTACTGAATATGACCCAGCAAGTGCCAGCTGTAGCTCCTGTAGTTTTTATAACGTGAACAGCTGTCCTCTGGAAACTGATTTGAGGTTTCCAAAGTGAGTTCATGTTGGCCACTGACCCTCCATCGGATGGTAATACCTTTTGGTCGCTGACCTAGACTGGATTTAAACGGTTAACATTGAAAGGGGCATTATCACAACCCTGCTACAATCTGTTCAGATCCTCCTAAAATTAATTACATTGAGTTAACAAGAATGTACTAGATCTTCAGCCAGTGTTAAATGGCCTATTTCTCTTTAAATCGATAAAGCTAGGCTGATTTACACCAGCTGAGGATCTGGCCTTATGTGTGTGCACTGTATATGTTTTCACAATAATTAAGAATGTATATTCTTCTGTATCTGTGATAAATGATGGCATACATTTTTGTACTTTACAGATGCAAAGAATTAAATGTCAGTAAAAATCATTTTACATCCTTCAAACAGCTGCCAAAGATACCTCAGATTCGTCACTTGTCACTGGCTGATAACAACATTGAGACACTAAGTGGGATATTAGACTTGAGATCTACTCCACTAGAATCCCTTATACTCAAGAGGAACCCCTGTGAGTTTAAAGAAAACTACAGGCAACTGTAAGTCCTATATTATTGTCAGTAAAAACATGTACAGTGAGAAAATATCTGTTCCTACGAAAGCATAAATGTAATACACTGTTGACACACGATAGCTTTCACGGATTGTAAAGGAAACTGGCTTTGTTCTTGCTGAATTCTCCTGTCATCACAGGATAGTTCAACAAGTTTTGCAAACTTGAGCCAGTTGGCAAGATGACATGTGTCACTATTGTCCACCTGAGGAATAGTTTCCTATGGATTTGCACTCTATGTGGAATTTTCAGAAAGTGCTTGGACAACACTGTAATCCAGCAGCTAAGTGAGAATGAATTTTTGAATGCTAGCTCATGAGCTAAAATGAAGTCTATGGGCCAAGTTCAGGGGCAATCTGTAGGTGTAAGGTAGACTCCCTTTCACTCAAGCTGGTTAGCCAATTCTCACTATCCTAGAAGTCTAAATTGAATTACATGGCAAGAAGCTGGATGAAGATGTTGGAAGATGGAAGCTAAATTGAAAGGTGGCACAAGTTCTTGCACCTCCCTGTTAGTGGCTTTTCTTGATGCTCTCCTGTCTCCTGCATCCCACACTGTGTGAGTTACACTGACTTAGGCTCCCTTACACTCACTGGGCCAAATTCAGCAGGTGATTAAAGTTACATGGTAGAAAGTGGGGGAGAGTCTAAAGGAGTAAATCTGGGGGAGTCTGAGTTTATTGTAAAATGCTGATGGGGAGAGTTAGAAGAAGGTGTAAGTTACACTCCCAGGAGATACATCTCTGTGATCCATTCTCCCCACTCCCCAAGGACTCTGATAGCCCTTCCACAGGAATAAATGGCAGGTGGGTTGGGAGGGGGTTTTTGAGCCAGTCTGTGCAATATGCTCCTTACTGAGCTAAGACCTGTGCTGCCAGGAGGTTCCTAGGGAACAACTAATGCGGGACAGTTGTCCCTGGGGTGACCAGATATCTCAATTTTATAGAGACAGTCCCATTTTTGGGTCTCTTTCTTATATAGGATCCTATTACCCCCACCCTCTGTCCTGATTTTTCACACTTGCTATATGGTCACCCTAGTTGTCCCCATTACAGACACAGGATCTATTATCTTGCTTTCTGGAACCGAAGCCCCCATGAGGTTTCCTGTCCGCCTGCATCCAATCCCTCCAGCATGAGTACAAAAATCCCTCTCCCTCGAGGGGAGAAAGGAAAGGAGACTCCTTGATATGAACCTGGATGAATTTTTTATCCAAAAGGACCAAAAGAGAGGAAAAGTCAATACTTAACTTTAATTAACAATGCTGCCTTACTACATTGATATAGACTAGAGTATCTCATGCCAAGGGGTTTAAAAGCACATTCCAAAATAGATACATGCCAGGATTGCTTCTCCTCCCACTGGAATACAGTCACTTCTGGCACAGAGGGCAGTAGACATCAATGGCAGAAATTAAAGGTACTAGGAAGAAACACCATTTGTATGAAATAGTATAGCAGGAGCTTTAATGTCCACAGACAGCCTGATGCATTGATATCAGAAGGTTTGAGATCAAGTCCATAGAGCAGACAGGACACAAGTGTTTACTGCCTTATAATGAAAGAAGCTCACAAGCATAAAATGCATAAAACTGATTTTATCACAGCAGGATGAAAGTTGAGTCAAACACTTTGCAGTTTGAACTCTTAGTTTCTAGGTGCCTGGGAATTTCAAACCTAATGCTTAGACTAAGCTACAAAGCCCTTCCCTTTGTGATATGTTGTACAATGGGCCTGATTCTCTATTCTGCTACAGGTGTTTTGCGCTTGTATAACTCCACTGACTTCGATGGCTTAAAACCAGTATAACACAGTAAAATTCAGATCCTTTGTCAGAGCTGGTCTCAAGTGGCAAACCCAGTTTGGGATCTGAATTCAGATTTCTAGTATGTTCAGATACAATGTTTGCTTCTGGCCCATCTCTACTTTTGATCTTAAAAATTATCCAAGTAAATGCCTCAAAATACTATTTTTTCTCTGATTTCTCCTGTAGAGTGTTCTCCAATTTGCCAAACTTGAGAATGCTGGATGGAGTCCCAAAGCTGCTAGAGGATTGTCCACCTCCAGAAAACAGTTTTCTTTCAAAAATATGCGCCATACTGTAGCGCTGTATTTTGTATCATAATGGAGCTAATGGAATTGCCATACTTAACAGAACTAATAAATCCAGTACATACACTTTTTTTTCTGATCAAACAGCTGTAGAGTCCTTCTTGAAAATGTAATCCAGTTGAATGTGCAAGAGAGATAAAACTGAGGGATGGATTTTAAAAGTTAGGCACACATAAGTATGCACACACCTGTGTACACATAATTAAGCTAGTGCATGCAAATGTATGTATGCTATTGTAAACTTCAAAGTTTGAAAATCTGGTCCTGAATGCTAGAAATATATCACGTTCCTAGTTCTAATTTCAGTGATTTACATTTAAATTAGAAATTATTATTAAATTAGAATAAATTGGGTTTATTGAGCCTTGTCTTCTCTTCTTACTGACACCAGCATAACTCCATTGACTTCAGCTGAGTCCTGGGCCAAGATTTTAAAAAATAGGAGCTTAAAAGTTAGGCTCCTAAATTCTTATTTGGGAGCTGCTGGGAACTCAGCACTTTTGAATGCACTGATAGTTGCCAGACTAGATGGAACAGATGGGTCAAAATCAGATATAATATAGACTCCTCATACTAACTTAAAGTTCCTTATGGTCAGTGAGACTTTTCAGGAATTCTGTTAAAAATACATAGGGAGGGGGATCTGCTGTCTCTAATATAAAGCTCTGCTCCAATCTGACATAGGGGCATATTTATGGCAGTATATACATATATATATATATACATATATATACATATATATATATATATATATATATATATATATATAGGTTTGTGAAGTTGCATATTATGTTGCCTTGTTTGATAAATTAGGGGGTAATTTTCCTCACAACAATTTTTTTTATGTTAAAGTGGGATATGTGGCCCATTTGTATGCTAAGAAGGGGTGTCCTCAGCTAAGAGGACTACATTACATTTAGAAGCTCAGATCTGCTCTATGTTTATGTTTCTAGCAGTTAGATAATATAGAAACAGGAAGGGAGACACATTAAAATGGAAGAATGGCTGTAGTAAACACCATCCATCACTGACCACATACATATTATAGAAACATGACTTGGGATAGAATTTTTGTAAATATCAGAAAATGCCACAACAAACACCTATAAGGGGGACCCTATGTGTGTCACACATTTACTGGCTTAGAAAGCTGAGAAGAATAGAAAGCTCCTTGTGATAAAGGCGCTGGCGTAGGGCTGAGATCTGGGTTCAACAGCCAGCTATGTGTGACTTCCATGGGCAGGCAAGTCACTCACGTCTCTCTCAACTGTCATTTTCCCATCTACAAGAGGAAATATTCTCATCTCTTCCACCTTTGTCTGACTTGTGTACTTAGATGGTAAAGTCTTTAGGGCAGTGGCTCTCACTTACAACATGTCTGTACAGCACCTAGCCCAATGGGGCTTCAATCTTCCTATAATAAACAGGCTGAAAATCCAGATAAAAGTTCTATAACCATTAGTACGGCACATTTATGAATCTAACAACATAAAATTAAAGAGAGGTTGTGAAGAGGAAAAGAGAAGTAGGACTTTTATTTTTCTTGCCATGATCCAACCGCAGGGAGCTTCCAGGAACTCCAGAGCAAGTTTTAAAGCATCTGGGAGCTTGGCACTTCAGCAAAAGAATTGTGTAAGTAACCTAAAGCAATGATACCACACAGAAATTTCAGAGGCTAATGAACATTGCAATGACAGCTCTGTGCTCATATTCTCTGTGTGCATCAGATTGCAGAGCATTAAGCATAGTATTGTGTTCATAACAGTCAAATCTACTTAAAGGTTTCAGGAACAAATGACTTTGGGCCTGATGCTCCTCTCCAGTAATGTCAGCTGAAGCCACTGGAAGTGGGCAGAAGTGGGAAGAAGCAGCAACTCTACAGCCTGACTTTGTGAAAACCTTCTACCCAAAGTCCATGGCTTTGGGCTTCCCAAGATTGAGGGAGGCTGCTACAGCCATGAGCAAGGCATATCGCTTAAGGAGGAAGGTGCAGAAATCTGGAGATTGGTGACTCAACACCCCAATTTGCATATTGTATGAATACATTTAATCGCATACTTCAATGACAACAATACTGCATACAACAAATATTCAGATTATTAGAATTTCAGCCTGACAAGGCTGGATCATGGAATAAGTTTAGGGGCTACAAAAGTGCTCTGGTTCTGCTTGGCTCTGACATCTCCCTGGTCTGGTACCAGCTAACTCTGGGGGCTCCTGGCGGCCCTTCCCCTGTTTCACTTTGGGTATACTGAGTGCAGGGCTCTGGTTGAATAGCTACACCTTGGTGTTTGCTGCTGCCCATTCTGCGCTGGGATTGGGTGGGAGAATCTGCCTGCTCCCTGACATCAACTGGAGGAATATTCCAGCTGGTTGCTGGCCTCACGAGCTAGATCTAGCTCTTGTGGGGAGAAAGAATCTGGCTTGTGTTCTCTGGTTCCTGCACACATACCCCTATAGCTAAGCAGAGGGCTCAGTCTTTCTCTCTGTCCCCCATTGGTAGTGTTCATAGTTCATTCGTAGGACTGGCTGAACAAAGACATACAAAAATACTTGCTATCAGCATCTACTCTCATAATCCAGGCTAGTACCCTGATCCTGCTCATGTTAAAGTCAAACTCTCATGAATTAATCGCAAGAGATATGATTTCTAAGTAAAATTAATCCTGACTCATGATCTTGCGATAGGACTCTCAAAGGTCAGGATTTTTTTTTTTCAGCTGCAGTTTATCCTGACATTTGAGAGTTCAAGCCCAGGCCTAGATCACGAGTCGGGGTGAGTGCTGGCAGGGTGAACTGACACCAGTGGGGGTCGATGGGGTGGGAGGGCTGAACTGATGCAGTGGTGGTGATAGACCTGGAAGCCTGAACTGAGGGGGAGCTGAACTGAGGGGGGTTGGGTGGGGCCAGAATTGAGGGGAGATTGGAAGACAGGATTAAGTGATGGGCAGAGGATGGGCAGATGTGTGGGGGGGAACAGGAGTGGCAGAAGCTCTCTAAAAGTGGGGGGGGCACCGGTGCCTGAAACATGGCCCCACCCCCACACTGCCTCTTTCCCCCCAAGACCCTGCCCCTGCACTGCCCCTTTTCCCCGATGCCCCCACTCTCATGCCACCCATTCTCCCTCCTGAGACTCTACCCTCACGTTGCCCCTTCTCCCCAAACCTCCTCCTTGCACCACCCCTTTCCCTGAAGCCCCACCCCCACACTGCCTCTTCCCCACAAGAGTCCACCACCTGCTCACTCCTCTCTGCCTTCTCCACCCCTGTCACTCCCTTTGTGGACAGTAAAATGGGGGAGGGCTTTAAAAGTGATGGAGCCATGGCCCCTGGCCCTCCCTGTTCCGGTGCCCCTAGTGGGGGAAGCTCTAGCCGCAGGGGCCAAAACCACGGTATCCAGTACATGTGAGAGAGTGGGCAACACTAATTGTCACATACACACACCCTGGGGATGGGCAGGGGGAGTTCAGAAATCAGGAGACTGACCTAAAAAAAAAAAGCTTTTTTAAAAATCTCCTGATTTGGGGTCCGACTCATGATTTTTGATCTCTTGACGTTGGCAATACTGAAGTCAGTAGCCAAACACCCAGTGGCTTCAATGCTGCAATCACAGCCTAGTTGTGGTAGAGAGGCAGCCTAAATTTAAGCCAGGGATCAGGTTACAAGACGGTATTAATAGCACGGTTAACCCTTTAAAATCCAAACATTCTACCCCATCCATAGTCCTGGAACGCAGGGTATAGCTACTTGTTTTGCCATGTCCTTTTCAGCTGAATGAAATCAAATCCCTTTTATTCCATATAATGCAGCTTTCCGGCACTCTGCCATTTAGATGTGCCAGTCAACAAAATAAAGCACCTGCCACATTTGTGGTGATTTCCGTGCTATCAGCACTAAAGAAAAAATGAATTTAGGACATATATTGATTGATGTTTGGATCTGTTTGGATATATGTATAAAGAACACAGAGGCACAGTTGCAGTCAGCATAGGTGGAAATAAGCTATTAAGTTGTTTCAGAGCAAGCATTTTTCATTTGCGATTTATCATCCGGGGTATATTTGTTTTTGAAGTGGTGCCCTTTGCTACGTTACATAATTGAAAGCAGTGAAGATAAGGAACAGAGGCCATAGACAACAGATGCTTGGGATCAAACGAGCTATATAAATAAATGTAATTACTGTAGCGAGAATGCTGCAGGTTGGGACAGTGATAAATTAGCAATGACCATACAGTTCATGAATAGTCACACCACAGGAAGGATGCCATCAGTCCAAGGGAGTGGAACAAAAGGGATGTTTTTAATTCCACACAGCCTATGGTGTTTATATTATGTAATAAAATATTTCCCATTCATTATTTTAAATATAGCATGTTCCACAGATTTTCTATGTTAGGCTTGTGGAGAAGTGAGTTTTGCACTGTTTTTCACATGGTGGATTACAATTTTATGTCACATTTTGGGGAAAATAACAGAACTTGTATGCAGAAATAATTGCCATATGATGTACATATAAGGCCAAATATTTGGCCCCAGCACAACTTCTGTGTGCTGCTCCACTAACACAAACTGTCCTAATAAGAGGAAGGTTGGTCCCATGGTTAGGGCAATAACCTAAAACTTGGCAAGCCAGGGTTGAAGTTGCAGTTCCACCAAAGACTTCCTGTGTGACCTTGGGCAAGTTACTTAGCCTGAGATATATTGACTCCTGATAGAACTACCCCCTTAAGCATTTCTCCTGCAGAATTAGCAGAATGACTCCTACAGGGTTCCTTGGGGTGTGGCCAGGGAAAAGTGTATAGTTAGGGAATGGGATAAAGGAACCATCTGGGCTCCTCTAAAATTCTACCAACCCCCAGGGGTAGTCAATGCATGCTATTACAATCTCAAGCTGTATTAATATGCACTACTTATCCTACTGTGGCGCAGAACTCTTCCCTTCCCTCCCCCACAGCACACACGCTTTTAGTAGAGGTTTAGGGAACATTGTGGTCATGTTTTTGCAGGCCCAGTGAATCATGGGAGCCAGTGGAAATTAATTGGGCTAGGCAGACAGCAGAGGCAAGGAGCATCTGGGTCAACAGCACTTGCTTTCTGTGGCTCCCCTGGGATCTAAGAGCGATCCACAGATTCTGGGAACTGAACTCAAAACTTCTCTCAGAGAGTCCTCCCCTGTCCCCCAAATTATTACTAGGAATCTTTACAAGTAGGAACCGCCTGTGTGGCTTTTTCCCATTTAAGGAGCTAGGGGCCATAGAGATAGGGTCCATTCCTTTTAATGTTTGGATAGTCCAAACATATGCACCTATATTGCAGTGATGGATGATACATACTGGAGTAGCAGAAGAAACAGATGAGCTGTGGGTAGCACAGGTATTTAGGGACAGCATGTATGCATAAAGCTTTTTTCTTAAGCAATCAGCATGTTCAACACTGAATATCATGTAGACAACATAAATCATTGGTGGAGCAGATGAGTTTGCAGGTATATGTAAAGCAATCAAACCTATCATGAATTCCACTACGGTGTACATTTAGCCTTTAAAAGGCAAGTACTTTGTCAGGTCTAGTATCTGAAACAGTATATAAAATGCTATCCAGAAATGAAAAAAAAAAGTGTATTCTTCCAAATTGGTGGATATTTAAAATATACTGAATAAAAGACAAAGAATAAGGAGCCTTCAAGCCAAAGGACTGGGAACCAGCTGGGTGTGTTAATGCAGTTGTTTCCACAGTTTAGATTTTGCCTATAGTTCTCACCAAAATTATTAGTGCTCTTTTCTTTCTGCTTTTTGTCTTGTTGTCTTTACGATCTTCCTTCAGATGTTATAACAGATGCTACCTAAGAATCATCTCTCCAGCAGTGATTGTAAGTCATACAGGAGACTGGCTCCTAGGTCACTGAGCAGCAGAGAAAAGTTCTCTAAGTCTTTTGCTATGCCAGTGATGCACTCAAGCTATGATTTGTCAACCTAGAAGTGTTTAGCAAGTCACTGGGTCAAACTGATTGCCTGGTGTAACTCTATTGATTCTAGTGAAATTACAGCACAAATGAATATGGTCTATCACCCATTAAAAAGGCCACAATTAAGTCCACCTTAAATCTATCATAACAGACTTTACTTGCCTTTTAAAGGCTCAGCCCAACCCTGCATCCCTGTTATGGTGTCTCAGCAGCTTGAAAACCAGGCATTCTGGGAGTTGTAGTCCTCAGAGATGTCATGTGACTGCAGAAAGTGAGCAGGGACTGCTGGGACAAGGGAGCAGGACTATAAAGAAGCAAACTTCCTGTTAATAGGGAACAGGCCAATGAGGGGGGTAGGATGTGGAGTGGAGTGGAGTGGGGATGGGACGGGACGGGACGGTCTGCAGAGGAAGCCCTGGAAGTTGTGGTATTGGCAGCTTGCTGGTGGGGGGTTTCAAGGGACCAGTGCCTGGACGAGATTAGCAATGAGTCCTTGAGAGGTGAGAGATGGTGCCTGGCAGGCGGTTGGAGGAGGAATGCTGGAGGAAGGCAGGGAAAGGTGTCTCAACTTGAGCATTCAAAATCAATGGCTATTTTAAACAAAAAATCCACTCACATATTGTTATATTCAGTCTGAGCGTGTGGAGATGGAAAAAAGGGCTAGTGATGTTGAAGATTCAGATTGTAAATACTATATAAAAGGTATTTCTCCATTGCATTTGCCAGAGGTAAAGCCAATGATGCAGATGAACAGTAAAAAGTACTACTGCACAAGATCTCAAAAAATTACCTATATTTTCAAAAAAGTGTAATATGTAGCACAAAAACCATAATGTTCTAATTTTTGGTGCAATTTCTACAAACACAAAACTTAGGGCAACTAATAAAGAAAAACAATGGAAAAACACATCAAATAGCTTTAATTTTTAATAAAGTAACTAGTAAATGTACAGATAGCCATGCACTAAGAAAGATGGTTATTTTTTGTTAAAGCACCTGCAATCAAAATTATAAAAAAGTTGACCATAAAAATCTGTTACATCTAATTACCAGCATATTACTGTGTAAACAGGAGTTTATGAGTCTTTATGATGACATCTTTCCCTTGTGCCTGGTTCTTTTGGAATAGCATGTTTCCATATTTGTGCTAATACCCCTGTCTGTCATTGGGTGAGGTGGGTTTTTAAGGGGCTTAGTTTCCAGTTTTGATTTAGGTTTGGCTTTTCCTTCCCCCGGTATTTCATGAGAGGTGAATTAGAACTAGGCCTGCTGGGAAATATGAGGCAGTCTATCCATTGTAGGAAGAGCTGCTAGCAGACATTCTAAGAACTGGGATCAATGGGAGGATTAGTAGTGGCTCCCTTATGAGAGGGGGTTGACCACGGAGCCTAGGAAGGACTATGGATGAAGTCAGAAAAGAGAAAAAAGTCAGGCCTGACCAGCAACAGGTAGTAGGGGAACTGGCCATGGGAAAGAATGAACCAAGTGTTTGCTGAGAGCTGACCACTACTAACTACACCTCCCGAGACACATGTACGAATGGGGTGGGCCTGGCCTCCTATGACACTACTTAGAGAGGTGGTGTAAAAACCCTACACTAAGTAGAAAGGAATATTGTGTCTGTGGAGATAGTGGATTCAAGGACTATTGAAACTGGGGAGGACCAAATTTGGGTTTGGACTCCTTTGATTACCCTGAAGACAAAGGCTTATTGTTAGCCTGGAGTGGTAAATCACAATAGTTGAAGCTTCAACTCACCCTACAAGTCAGAGGGAGACCGGTGACCTGCAAGGGGAAATTAATGCACAGATGACCAGATGCCAGACAAGGTAAATCACCGCTACTACAAACTGTTTAATCTGTTACTGAATTTGTGGAGTAAATGACTTTCCTGAAGAAAACTCACAGAAAAATAGGACCTTTTTCTTAAATACAGAGGAAACTGTTTATTAGTAATTAGCAAAATAGTAAAGTTAAATGAAATATCACTTTAAATGGGCTTTTGGTAAAAATATTTCATAACCTTTGCCTGCTTGTAGTACCTAAAATACTGGTCAGCTGAAATACTTAGGAATATAGATTGCCATGCTGGAACACATCATTTGGCCATTGGGGTGCATTTTCAACTATGTAACTAATATGTTTTTTGTTTTCTGCATATTGTACCTTTTAAATCTCTAAGGATTCTGCCCTTTACAGAAGGAAGCAGCCACTGTAATCTCAGAGTTGCTGCAGTCTGTAGAAATGTATACACCCTGTGCTCTCTCATGCAGCCTTTACTTCTAGTGGTTCTGTGTGTGTTGTTCCTGTTTTCCTTAATCTAAAAAACAAGTCATTGTGCACTGAAATTACATGGTTGCTCTTTGTGTTTTGGAACTACAACATGTGGTAGCCATTAAGAGGTTAATTTCTAGAGCCAGCTGTTCCCAATGTCTTCTGGGAATGCCCAGCCAATGAGTATTTGGTTGGATGATGTAGACAGATGTACTGCTTCAAAGCTCTGGTGGGAATGAAGTTCTAACTGGTCTAAACTAGTTCTTCTTTGTCTAACTCGCTCGTGCAGTTTTAAATGTTATAAATTAATCTAATGCTGAAAGAAAGTTTTTTCTCATTTACCTTGTGACAAATATTTTAACTTCAAACACAACATCCACCTAGCCCAGTATCATATCCTTTACAGCAGAACTAGACCTTCTTTTGAAAAAGAATACTAAAATCCATAATTCACATGTGCAGTGCCAGTGCAATGCTCTACCCTTAGGGCAGGGGAAAGGAAAGTCTAGCTGATCCCCCAGCTTGTATACAATTTATTCCTGAAGTATGAGTACTAATAAATCCTTTAATTTTTTTATGCTAGCTACAATCATTGCAGAATATCTTGTTGTTTTTCAGTGTCTATAACAGAAGGATTAAAGGCTATTAATAAGAACATCCCTTTCAGACAATGTTAATGGCATGTCCAGTGTATGATCTTTACCTTTTGTATCATAACTGAAAGCTGCCACAGCATTTTAAGTCCTCTGGCAAAATAGATTGAATTGCACCCTCCAATAATCAGAGAGAGGACCAGCTTCCAAATCATGGCCAATGATCTGCAGTATAACTGCCACAAAAATTAAAATGAAATAGATCATCCTAGAAAAATAAATATACTATTGAATGCCATGGACCTGGAGCTTGGCAATAATAATACAGACTTCACAGAAAAACACTGAACTAAACTACATAAAAAAAACCCTGGCTGTGATCCGCAACTTTTTTTTGTTTTACCTTTGACTGTTCCTGTTGCTGGCTTTTACTTACTTGAAGGGTTTTTTCCCATAACATAAATGCCTTTATTTCAAATGCCAAGACCGTACAAATCTCTTATCTTGAAAATATTGGCCTTATCTGGCTTTTTATTGTTTAACTTTTTAAAATGTCATCTCATAATAAAAGCCACAGTCATTTGGAAACTTTTCAGAAGCACTTGTTGGGGGCTTAATTGGCTACATTCACCTCTGTTAGCTTCCTTTCATTGCATCCAGTTTCGCCAGGAATGAATTTGCCTGATTATGTTAGCTGTAGAAATGCCTTTCTCAAAAAAATACAGATATTAGAGATGCCAAAGAATAGCATTTAGTCACTTCTGTACCATCTAGTTCTTCCCCAGGAGGTCAAAGCAGGAAAATTCTCCACTCAATTGTCTTCTGACTTGACCAGCCTGTTCTATATTTTAATCTTTTAAACAGTTATGCTTTTAATTTGTTTTTAAGCACAAATGGACACTACAAATATTAACTAAATTCCTCTTTTTTACAAAGAGATCAAGGCCAAACTTTTAAAAGCAGATAAGTGACTTTTGAACATTTTAGCCCAAATGACTTATCCAGGCAGACAAAAACTAGAACTCAGGTGTTCCTAGTTTTGTGTTTGGTCCATTAGGACCTGCTATCTCTCCGTAGATCATACATAATTACTACTGGAAAGAACTCACGTTAGCAGTGTTGCTGGACCTAGAGGTGTTGGAGATGCTGCCACACATCCCGGCTTGGAGTAGTAATAACAAGCACCAAATACTTGGTTTCCATCATCAGCATCCCCACTACAAAAATTGTTCCAGCATCCTGCATGTTAGTAAAGAGGAAAATCCTCCCATAGATGCATTTCCAGTGTTGCGTTTTGGTCCTATTTTTGTGAGAAAAGAAATCTAGAATATAAATGAAACATTAAATGACAACCACTCATTAGTCCCTTGGCTAATGCCCCTCTACTCCACTTACTGTGCCTCTGCATTCTATTGATTTTTGCAGTGAAATGTGTGGAAATTCAGTCCATATCTGCTGTAATCTGCAGCATGGAGCATGCCTCAGAGTTCTACCTAGAACATTTGGTAACTGTCAACTGGTTTAAGGAGATCTTTCTCTTCTTTACAGTGATTTTTTTCCATTGCACAAAGGGTACCTCACTGAAAAGTATTATGGTGGCTCTGAGATTTGTAACTAACTCTCCTGCAAGTCATAAGAAATCCTCCTTTACAGCATATGATTCCTTAAAAAATAAAATCACCACATTAGTGCAGGTTTTCAAAATTATCTTAACTTTTTTAACTGTAAAGCTTTTTTTCCTAGGACTTGCTGACCAAATCCGGCTGCTGCTCTCACTGAAATTGGTGGAAATTGAGGGTGCTCAACTCTTCGTAGGATCTAAAAAATTCCAGTAAAGTCAATGGTGGCTGCGGATACTCAGGGCCACTGGAAATCAGGCATTTAGTCTATTCTATTGCATTTGTTTCACCAGCCTTTCCTTACAATTCTTGACTTTCAGCTTTCCGGCACCCTTG
Organism: Gopherus flavomarginatus; assembly: GCF_025201925.1. Taxonomy (NCBI): domain Eukaryota; kingdom Metazoa; phylum Chordata; order Testudines; family Testudinidae; genus Gopherus; species Gopherus flavomarginatus. The sequence goes on from NC_066624.1 coordinate 96,931,989, forward strand.
CCAGCTTAGATAAAGTCATAGAGAGTGGACTGTCCACTTTCTGTGTATTCACTCCCTACTTTGTGTGTGTGTGTGGGTTCCTTCAGACTGAGTCCTGGTCCGCATATCAATTTTCCATGGGGATTAAAGCCTATACTTAGCATGAAACACTATCTATGCTAACCTCTAGTACTGGATTTATCTTTGTGGAGAGCTCTCACAAGATTCCAGCAAATCTATGTCTCCCTACTTAAAGCCCTTGGGACTGTTGCATGAAAGACAGTTCCTTTGCCAAGAGGCAGGTGGATGGAGTCCTTGGGGAGAGCTGCTGTCTGTGCAACTTTCATTAGTGGCTGACCTCAGTGATTGCATCCCATTTCTTCCTTGGATATTTGTGTCTAACTCTCATAGGTGATCAGAGAAGTCCCCTTTATCTGCATATCTAGCCAGTTTCAAATATCTACCTTCAGGGATTTTTGCCTCCTGAGGGTAATGTCTGAATCTCTTGATAGAATTAATTTTAATGGTCAGTGCTGTCAACTCACAGTAAATATTGCAGGGTAGAGGATGTAGCTGAACATCCAGATCAGGAAATGCTGTGCCCAAAAGATCTCTTTCCATTTCTCATCCAACAATTCCCTCGCTTGTGTGGCATCGACAAGTTTTCGAACCCGAACCCGGTAAGCATTCAACAGTTGGAACCTCGGTTAAGATTCTTATAGTCTTGGTATTAATAAATCTCTGGGAAGGTAAACTGTACAGAGTGCAGTAACTATTAAGCCACAGTTAGAAATCAAAATGCAAGCAATAATGTCCAAGAAATGGCAAATTCCTTGCACATCGTATTTTGCTTAGGAATCCTTTGGGAAGCTGTAAAGAAACTTTACACCTGAAAATATTTACTTGAAGTTTTTTTAATGGAAGTGATAATGTCTAGTATAGATTTTTTTCATCTGCCCAACTGTCAATATGGTTCAGGTCATGTATACAGTAAGAAAAGCTCCCCACAGTTTGCAGTATACGTTCTTTTGCTTTCGACTGTAGTAGTTAAATATCTGTAATATAAACAGAGATATGAGGTTTCCTTAATGTTAAGTATTTCAGCATTCATTGTTTCTTAGGTCTTCCACAGTAAAGCAAATAATCCTGTTCAATAATGAGATACCAGGAAGCTCACTTAGGAAAAAAACACACACACACACACAAATTCACCTCTTGTAACAAATCAAATTACGTACAGAAATCCTGCAAAGACATTTCAAGGGCAGTGAAGCCTGCACTAAAGAGCAACTCCAGCAGGTAAACCCAGTCTTAAACAACCAATTTACAGTAGTCTCATGTTTTCTGGTGCTCTTTTGTTTGACCTTTAGTTCAGTCATCTATACTAAGCAAATGACTGTTATTGGTCCCTTGACTGGCATCCGTACTAAGCAACTGACTGTTGTTGGTCCCTTGGGTGGATGCCGAAGACAGACCAGTGTACATAATAAGGAACTAAACCTAGTGAAAGGGTAAACTTGTAGTGCCCCAAAAAGTAAAATCCAGTAAAGCAATTTACCTCTTGAAAGAACAAGTCTGTGAAGCCCTTAGACTGTGTTACATGCTCTGTGAGGCTCTCGGAAGCAGTGTCATGTCCCCCACCAGCACCTATGCGTAGGGGCAGCCAGGGGGCTCTGCATGCTGCCCTCACTGCAAGTGCTGCCCCCGCAGCTCCCATTGGCCAGGAACCGTGGCCAATGGGAGCTGCAGGGGCAACGTCTGCAGACAAGGCAGCACGCAGCAGAGCCGCCTAGCTGTGCCTGCACGTAGGAGCCAGGGTGGGGACATGCTGCTGCTTCCGGGAACTGCTTGAGGTAAGTGCTGCCAGGAGTCTGCACCCCAAAGCCCTTCCCCCTCCCCCATCCCCAACCCCCTATCACAGCCCTGATCACCCTCTAAACTCCTCGGTCCTAGCCCGGAGCACCCTCTTGCACCCTAAACCCCTCATCCCCAGCCCCACCCCATAGCCGCACCCCCAGCTGGAGCCCTCGCCCCCCGACACACATCCTCCTGCCCCAGCCCAGAGGCCCTCCCTCACCCTGAACCCCTCATTTCTGGCCCCACCCTGGATCCCGCACCCCCAGCCAGAGCCCTCACCCCCTCCCGCACCCCAACCCCAATTTCGTGAGCATTCATGGCCCGCCATACAATTTCTATACCCAGATGCGGCCCTCAGGCCAAAAAGTTTGCCCACTTCTATTTTGGAGGGTAACAAGGAAACAGTGTTGAGGCAGGGCAGTTGTGCGAGCAGGAAGACTGTTGAAGGGTTTGACAGGAGTGAATTGAACTGTCTGGAACATGGGTGCTGGGAGGAATTTGACAGCTGCAGGGAGGAGCCTGGACAGGGGTTGAAGGAGAGTTAAGGAGCTGAGGTTAAGAACTCAGTTGGAAGGAAAGCTTGCTGTTACCTGCTTTGAGCTTTTCTCAGCATAGGGCAGGCTTTGAGTCAGGTAGTGGAAAGCATTGATTATTTTGCCTGCCTGCAAGGCCTGTTTTGCTTGCTTCATGCTGTGGGGAGATGACAGTTCTTAAATTGGGGCCTATTTTTTTCATTCTTAACAGGATTTGTGTGATTTTTTTATTATTATTATTTTCATTTATAGCCTGCCTAGCTTTTATCTTTAGGGGCAGACAATGTAAATTGTTAATTTCTCTAGAGTCCCCTCATGGGTTATACTACTGATAAATCTGGAGGATGGTACTAAAGGTCTTGAATAAACAGCACAGCAAAACAAAGTATTTGTAATCTAAAGAGAAATCATTTATGGAAGCAGATTTCTGGCCTCCAACTGAATGAACATGTTCTGCCAACAAGTTAAGGGTGCAGCAAACTGTTTACAGCAGATCTTGTATATATGCTTCCCCTCAAACTCTGCCATATGACCACTCAAAGAGGTGTAGCATAGACACGAAAGCTAAACCCTCAGTGCTTCTCAAAGTCAGGCCGCTGCTTGGGCAGGGAAAGCCCCTGCCGGGCTGGGCCGGTTTGTTTACCTGCCGCGTCTGCAGGTTCGGCCGATCGCAGCTCCCACTGGCCGTGGTTCGCTGCTCCAGGCCAATGGGGGCTCCAGGAAGCGGCTCAGACTGAGGGATATGCTGGCCGCCCTTCCCCCAGCCCCAGTGGCCTGGAGTGGCAAACCGTGGCCAGTGGGAGCTGCGATCAGTCAAACCTGTGGACACGGCAGGTAAACAAACCAGCCCGGACCGCCAGGGTCTTACCCTGAACAAGCAGCGGACCGGCTTTGAGAACCACTGCTCTAAAATACACATTTTTTTCGCCTACAGTGTATTGTGCAAATGCAGCAGCTACCAGTGTCATTGCTGGCTGCCATGTTAACAGTTAAAAACTGCAACACCAAAACAGCTAGATAATGTTATATTTTTCCAGTATGGTTGTTAAGACACTGGACTGGGGTGGAAGGTGGGGGGGGACACGAGATCTCATTTCAGTTCCCAGCTCTGCCAGAGATTTTCTATTTGACCTTGGGCAAGCAACTTTATCTCTTTCTGCCTCAGTTCCTCAACAGTAAAGTAGATATGATAACACTTCCGTTGCCTGTCTTGTCGGTTTAGACTGTAAGCTCCTTAGAACATGGAAGGTCTTATACTGTATGAGTGTACTGCACCTGGCACAATGGGGCCCTGATCTTAGTGGCTGTGTCAATACAAGATATAAATAACAATCCCCTAAAGAAGAAAGAGAGATCCAGTTATCCATGTTCAGAAAATAGCATAAAGCATAACTTTAATAAGCACAGTGTAGAGAATAACAAACACAAATGACTGGATGATGTCACACTCACTCATGTTTCCCCCTCCTCAACCTTGAGCGGGGTCAGTCTTTCATTATTTGAGAGACATTCCACCATCTGGCAACATTTTTGAGAATTGTGCTCAAGTCATATGTGCAACAAGCAAGCTCTTTATCTGTCTGAAACACCAGGATATGGAGCATTGTGTTTCCTATGAAGAAGTAGTCTGTTTGCACTTAGGAGGAGCTAGTGAAGTGGAGAGAGCTATCAAAATGTATAGAGAATAACACGCTGGAAAGAATTACAATTCTAATAGCATGTAACTGTAACAAGAGAGGACCAAAACCTCTCAATAGGGATGTAATACCTCACGGGTGGCCAGCCTGTGGCTCTGGAGCCACATGTGGCTCTTCAGAAGTTAATATGCGGCTCCTTGTACAGGCACCGACTCCGGGGCTGGAGCTAAAGGTGCCAACTTTCCAGTGTGCTGAGGAGTGCCCACTGCTCAATCCCCTGGCTCTGCCACAGGCCCTACCAGGGCCGCCCAGAGGATTCAGGGAGCCTGGGGTCTTCGGCGGCAGGCCCTCACCGCCAAATTGCCGCCAAAGACCCGGCACTTTGGCTGTGAGTCCCAGGACAGAAGGACCCCCCGCCGCTGAATTGCCGCCAAAGAGCCGGAGCGGAAGAAACTCCAGGGGCCCAGGCCCCGCGACAGTTTTCCGGGCCCCCGGAGTGAGTGAAGGACCCCGCTCCAGGGCCCTCAAAAAACTCTTGTGGGGGGCTCCTGCAGGGCCTGGGACCTGTGGCAAATTGCCCCACTTGCCCCCCTCTCTGGGTGGCCCTGGGCCCTACCCCCAGTCCACCCCTTCCTGCCCCCTCCCCTGAGCCTGCAGTGCTCTCGCTCTGTGCCCTCCTCCCCTTGAGCCTCCTGCATGCCACAAAACAGCTGATTGGGAGGTGCGGGTAGGGAGGGGGAGCCATTGATTGGTGGGGCTGCTGGTGGGTGGGAGGCACTGGGAGCAGGACCTGATAGGGGGTGGGGGCTGCTGACATATTACTGTGGCTCTTTGGCAATGTAAATTGGTAAATTCTGGCCTCTTCTCAGTCTCAGGTTGGCCACTTCTGTAATACTGAAAGCACTGAAAACCAGAGTTGTTGCATGCCCATAAGAGACAGCAGCATTTGGGATGATGAGGAAAAATGTAGGAGGAGGCAAGCAGAAGTTTCTTGCAATTCTACCAGCAACCCCAAGGAAAAATATTGAATATGTAAACCATAAGTGTCAGTGAGGTTTGCACTATATCAACCTTATGAGTGAAAAATCTTCAGTTATTTATTTTTTCCTGGCCTGAGAAATAGGATTTATGTTTATAAATAGTACAAGGTACACTTTCTAAACAGTACACTGTTATGGTAATAGCCCCTAGATAATCTCCTCTGAATAGGAACAACATAATGTTAACAAATAGATTTAAAATATTATAATGCAAATGAATTATAAAGTCAAATGAATAGACTAAGGGTCAAATCTTGATGCTAGGGTTTTTTTATGAATGGTAGGCAAATGGACTTGCTGCTCTTCCGGTTGTTTGCTAAGATCGTCTGGGCATATCTCACTTAAATCCCTGTCATTGCAGGGGCGAGGGCTGACTGTAGGCTGATTCCCCCAATTCCCCCTAATCAGGCCCCGCACCTAAGAGGGCCCCGCACCCATGCCTAAGAGGGCTCTATGCCCTTAAGAAGAGCGCCTAACTTAGGCGCCTTTTTAATTTTTACTCACCTGGCGGCGCTCCAGGTCCTCAGCGGCACTTTGGCAGCGGGTCCTTCATTTGCTCCGGGTCTTCGGCGGCAGATCCTTCAGTGCCATGGAAGACCCAGAGCGAAGACCTGGAGCGCAGTCGGGTGAGTAATCCCTGCTGGGGCCCTGTCGAAACTATTCTATTCAGGCCCCGCACTTCCGAAAGCCGGCCCTGGTAAGGGCCTGGGGTGTTGGTGCCCCTTGGTCCTGTCCATTCTCTGCCTGTGGCACACAATAGGTTAGTCACCTCAGGGCTGTAAACCTTTGGTCTAATTCTCACTGTTGGGCTTGGTGTGGGTGCTGGGTGGTGTTTAGTGTGCGTGATATACAGGAGATCCAACTGGATGACCTGGTGGAGTCTTCTGCCCTTAACCACTATGACATTAAAATATCCCAAGCAAGGTCACAGAACCAGTAGAGCCATTCCATAGCAACTAGTGCGTGGGCTGCAATAATATCTAGAGTCCTTTCTCCTGGCTAGGTCAGCAGATCCCTGCAGTCACAAATACATTGGCTGTGTCCCTGCTTCTGCCTTTACCCACTCTGACCTGCTCCCAAATTCCCTTCACAGTGTTAAGGAGAGAGCCACCTAAAACACTGCTCTGCGGAAGGAAGAGGGAGTCAAGCCTTGGCTCAGAACCCCGTGCAATGGAATAGTGCTTTGAAACTGTCTGTAGCCTACCACAGTCTGCAAATTTTGACCTTTAAGACAGCAAATAAATACATAGCAGTGCTGTGCAAAAATGCAGTCTTTGGAGGGATATCAGTATAGGCGACTGCTGACACCTGCATTACCAGTGTGATGTCTGGCTGCTTCAAGCTCTCTCACTTTGATTATATGACACACTAGTCTAATGTGCACATGCTCCAATGTTAAAAGATGTTTGCTCCATGCTGCCTGACAGCACAGTGTCTAGCTGTGTACCCCCTTTTGTAAAGCAATAGGAGGATTTTATGGAGACTAAGTGATAAGAATTGAGAAGCCGGTTAATCCCAGATGTGAACTGTCAAGACTCTTACAGGGGATCAGAGATAAACTTTAGTTTGTGTAGCCAGGAAAGAAAGCCTCTCTCTGATGGTCACGTTCCACCCTGATTTACATCCTTGTAAGCTCGCTGACTTTAGTGGAATTGCAGAGAGTTTCATGGCAGAATTCAGCCCTACCTATCTTGGATGTTTCTAATCCACCTAACACAGTGGTAGTGTCTATGGGCCTAATCCAAATCCCATTGAGGTCAGTCTATCTAAGCTATTTATATAGCCTCCATCACCATAGCATTGGAGACCCTCGCAGTCTTTAATGTATTTATCTTCACAATACCCCGGTGAGGTAGGGAAGTGCTGTTACGCCTGTTTACAGACAAGGACCTAAGGCCCAGAGAGACAGAGAAGTGACTTGCTAAAGGTCTCACAGGAAGTCTGTGTCACAGCAGGGACTGGAACCCAGGTAGCCCTACGTTAATCTGCTAATGACTGAATCATCCTTCCTCTCCTAAGGGACTCTTTCCATTAATGTCAGTGGACTTTGGATCAGGCCCCAGTTACTGATGACTGTAATGGAGCTGTATTTTTTATTATTTATATTTTAATATGGGCATTACTGGCTGGCTGGTTTTTTTGCTAAAACTTAAAACTATTTCCTTTGTCTCTTGATGTACTATTTTTTTAATAAATGATAAGGGAGCTAAATCACATTCTAGGATCTGAATAGCTATAAAACTAGTGGCTAATTAATGAAGGTATGTTGCTAGTAAGACTACATGAGCATGTAGAAACATTTCGGGTTCACAAACTCCCCCCAAACAAAGCAGATGTATTGGTTTATACCAGATGTCACCAAGGGTATGTCTTCAGTACCTGCCGGATCAGTGGGCAGCAATCGATCCAGCAAGGATCAATTTATCGCATCTAGTCGAGATGCGATAAATCAACCCCCGAGTGCTCTCCCGTCGACTCCTGTACTCCAGCACCATGAGAGGTGCAGGCAGAGTCGATGGGGAGTGGCCACAATTGACTCACCGCAGTGAAGACACCACGATAAGTCAATCTAAGTATGTCGACTTCAGCTACGTTATTCATGTAGCTGGTTATGTAACTTTGATCGATTCCCCTCACCCCCGCCCAGTGTAGACCAGGGCTTTGATTCATTTACTTCCGGGGACATTGTCTTGGGAGGGAGTAAGAAAGGACCTGCAAGACAATCAGCTATTCCCAATACAATATTAAAACCCTGCCATAGAACTCCTTTTCTACTTAATCCTTTTGTTAGGTATTGGGTTACTTTTTGTTTTCACTGTTTTGACAGGTAACATGTTTGTAACCTGTTGGTAAAACCAGTTACTGAAATGAATACAGCTGTCATATCTGGGGAACATTGTACAGTGGTCTGCATTGAAAGGGACAATAGACTGATGCTAATGTGAATAAATCATACAAAAGGTAGGACCAAATCCTGTAAGGGACTGAACACCTGCAATTTACAGAAGTCAGCCTCTCAGAATTCCATCCATATGTTGTATTGCAGAACATTAACGTACTTAGCAATTCTACTCTAGAATGAATGGGTTATAGGATATGCAAGCAGACATGTTGAGCCAAATGCTACAAGATAGTGGATGTCCTCAGCTCTGAGTGAAATCAGTAGGAATTAAGGGAGCCAAGTCTTGCAAGAGTCTCTGAGCAGCACCACAAAGGATTGGGCCCTTTGTTTCTCAGTGTCTTCATGGTATGCATGCACTGAGATATGGTGGATGAGTTTTTTATAAGTAAGGTCCTGCACTTAGGACGGAAGAATCCCATTCACTGTTACAGACTAGGGACCAAATGGCTAGGAAGCAGTTCTGCAGAAAAGGACCTAGGGGTTACAGTGGATGAAAAATTGGATATGAGTCAACAATGTGCCCTTGATGCCAAAAAGGCTAATGGCATTTTGGGCTGTATAAGTAGGGGCATTGCCAGCAGATCGAGGGATGTGATCATTCCCCTGTATTTGACATTGGTGAGGCCTCTTCTGGAGTACTGTGTCCAGTTTTGGGCCCCACACTACAAGAAGGAGGTGGAAAAATTGGAATGAGTCCAGCAGAGGGCAACAAAAATAATTAGGAGGCTGGAGCACATGCCTTTTGAGGAGAGGCTGAGGGAACTGGGATTGTTTAGTCTGCAGAAGAGAAGAATGAGAGGGGATTTGATAGCTGCTTTCAACTACCTGAAAGGGGGTTCCAAAGAGGATGGATCTAGACTGTTCTCAGTGGTACCTGATGACAGAACAAGGAGTAATGGTCTCAAGTTGCAGTGCGGGAGGTTTAGGTTGGATATTAAGAAAAACTTTTTCACTCAGAGAGTGGTGAAGCACTGGAATGGGTTACCTAGGGAGGTGGTGGAATCTCCTTCTTTAGAGGTTTTTAAGGTCAGGCTGAGCAGGGGGTTGGACTAGATGACCTCCTGAGATCCCTTCCTACCCTGATGTTCTATGATTCTAAGATGCTTGGCAGGGCTGAACTCTGTCATGTTATAAATTCTGCTTTTCCTGTCAGGCTTGCAATGGCAATGCTCAAGGGTATGGCAGCACAGATGAAGTGTTAATTGGTGGCTGAATGATCTGTAAACAGAGACACACAGGGAATAATAATAATAATAATAATAATATATGGAGATATACCTATCTCATAGAACTGGGAGGGACCCCAAAAGGTCATCAAGTCCAGCTCCCTGCCTTCACTATCAAGACCTGTAGAATGCTCTACAGAATCTTATGGAAATTAGAACTGGCCACTATTTTGGCTTTCATCCAAAAGTGCCCCAGGAAACAACAGCAAAGGGGAAAAAATCATTCCAATTATGCAAATAAATAGCATTTTAAAAAAATGTGGCCTGATTCTGTTACTGTTACTCAAGTAGATGAGTTCCTGAGTAGTGTAGTATCAAAATCAATGTGGCTAGTTACGGAGTAAGGTATTACTCCGCATGAGTAAGGATGGCAGATTTGGCCCTTTGTGAATAAATTTTGCTAAGGTTATTTTTTGTGTGACAAAAGGGAACTACAAGTTTATGAAGCTTAAAGCTGTACTGAGGCCCAAACACTGGAGGCTGCATCCTGTACTCCTGAAGTGCTGTACCAACACTATACTGGTTCTGGGCTGCCAAATGACCTGCACAGCCCATCTCACTGGAAAGGAACAGGATAGAGTGAGGGATGTCGGGGTTTTTTGCTCCTGTTTAAATATAACCGAGTTGCAACACAAATCTTCAGCTATGTACATACAGTACCACTGTATATGGTCATAAGCTTACCCACACCCATGTGGCATGGGAATTAGAACCCGGATCCTTCTCTAAAAAGCCAGGACTCTTTGATCTAAAGGTGAATGTGCAGTAGGCATGTAGGGCAAAGAAAAATCTCTAATACTTTGTCAGTGTGTTAGGGTTTATGGGGAAAATTTTCAAAAGTGTCCAAGCGAATTAGGCTCCTGCGTCTTAATTTCAAAAGTGACTTAAGGCATGTCTACACTACAAAATTAAGTCAACTTAACTTGCATTGGCATACAGCTGCCACGATAATTACATCGCTTGTGCAATTCTACACTTTGCTCCTTGTGTCAGCCGTGCGTGTCCTCACTAAGGCCTGATCTACAGTACGCATTTAAATCGAATTTAGCAGCATTAAACCAATTTAACCCTGAACCCGTCCACACAACGAAGCCCTTTATATTGATATAAAGGGCTCTTTAAACTGATTTCTGTACTCCTCCCCGACGAGGGGAGTAGCTCTGAAAGCAATATTGCCATGTCAGATTAGGGTTAGTGTGGCTGCAAATCGAGGGTATTGGCCTCCAGGCGGTATCCCACAGTGCACCATTGTGACCACTCTGGAAAGCAATCTGAACTCGGATGCACTGGCCAGGTAGACAGGAAAAGCCCCGCGAACTTTTGAATTTAATTTCGTGGAGCTCTGATCAGCACGAATGGCGATGCAGTCCCAAATCCAAAAAGAGCTCCAGCATGGACCGTACGGGAGATACTAGATCTGATCGCTGTATGGGGAGACAAATCTGTTCTATCAGAGCTCCGTTACAGAAGATGAAATGCCAAAGCATTTGAAAAAAATCTCCAGGCTATGATACAGAATCCACAGCACAGTGCTGTGTGACAAGCGTAATGGAAAGCCAAAGAATCAAATGGACGCTCATGGAGGGAGGGAGGGGGTAAGGAGAACTCCAGCTATCCCACAGTCCCCGCAGTCTCCGAAAAGCATTTGTATTCTTGGCTGAGCTCCCAATGCCTGAAGGGTCAAAAACATTTTCCAGGGTGTTTCAGGGTTCATGTCGTCAATTTATGAAAGAAATTGGGAAAAAAACATTTCTCGCCTTTTTTCAATGTCACCCTATGTCTACTGCATGCTGCTGGTAGATGGGGTGCTGCAGCGCTGAACACTAGCATCCCCTTCCAGATGGCAGACGCTACAATATGACTGCTGTCCATCATCATCATCAGCCCGTGAGTGCTCCTGGCTGGCCTTGGTGAGGTCAGCCGGGGGCGCCTGGGTAAAAATGGGAATGACTCCCGGTCATTCCCGGCAGATGGTACAGATCGGCTGGTAACTGTCTTCATCATAGCAACCAGAGGCTGAGCTCTATCAGCCCCCTGCTTTCATGTCTAAAGAAAAGATTCTGTACTGCCTGGACTATCACAGCAGCAGGAGGCTGTGCTCCTCTCCCCTGCACCCTTTAATGTCCTGCCTGGACTATCATAGCAGATGGAGGCTTCCTCCCCCTCATTTTATCTCACTAAAAAGTCAGTGTTTCTTGTTCCTGCATTCTTTATTACTTCATCACACAAATGGAGGGACACTGCCACGGTAGCCCAGGAGGCTTGGGGGAGGAGGGAAGCAATGGGTGGGGTTGTTGCAGGGGCACCCCCTTGAATGGCATGCAGCTCATCATTTCTGCAGGATCTCTGGGGCTCTGACATGGAGCGGCTGTGCTCTCTGCAGGAGTGGCGCCAGGGTTTTTGGCGCCCTAGGCAGGGGTCCTTCTGCACTCCTGGTTGGTGGCGGCAATTCTGCAGTGGGGGCGGTCCTTCCATGCTCCCAGTCTTCGGGGCACTTCAGTGGCGGGTCCTGGAGCGAGTGAAGGACCCACCGCAGAATTGCCGACGAAGACCCAGAGCGCGGAAGGACCCATTGCCGCCGAGAGCCGCAAAATGCCACCCTCCCAAATCCTGGTGCCCTAGGCGACCGCCTAGGTTGCCTAAATGGAAGCGCCTGCCCTGGCTCTCTGGTACACTTGCCCCATATTCTAGGCAGGACTGACTGTATTTTTAGACAAAACATAAAGAAGGGAATGACATAGGGAGTCATTCCCATTTTTGTCCATGCGCCCCCGGCCAACCTCAGCGAAGCCAGCCAGGAGCACCCAGGACAGCTGTAGATGGTACAAAACGACAGATAACCGTCATCTCATCACCAATTTACAATGGCAGATGGTGCAATAGGGATGGTAACTGTCTCTGCTACCTTGCAAAGGCAAACAAATGCTGCTGTGTAGCACTGCAGTACCGCCTCTGTCAGCAGCATCCAGTACACATACAGTGACAGTGACAAAAGGCAAAATGGGCTCCATGGTTGCCATGCTATGTGTCTGCCAGGGCAATCCAGGGAAAAAGGGCGCGAAATGATTGTCTGCCGGTGCTTTCACAGAGGAAGGATTGAGTGACAACATTTACCCAGAATCACCCGCGACACTGTTTTTGCATTGGGATCTCAACCCAGAATTCCAATGGGCAGGGGAGACTGCGGGAACTATGGGATAGCTATGGGATAGCTACCCACAGTGCAAGGCTCCGAAAAATCGACCATAGCCTCGGTACATGGACGCACACCGCCGAATTAATATGCTTAGTGTGGCCGCGTGCACTCGACTTTATACAATCTGTTTTACAAAACCGGTTTATGTAAAATCGGAAGAATCCCGTAGTGTAGACATACCCTAAGGCCACGTCCAGACTAGGAATTAAAATCGATTTTAGATACGCAACTTCAGCTACGAGAATAACGTAGCTGAAGTCGAATTTCTAAAATCGAGGTACTCACCAGTCTGGACGGCGCGGCATCGATGTCCGCGGCTCTCCGCGTCGATTCCGGAACTCCGTTCGGGTTGATGGAGTTCCGGAATCGATGTAAGCGCGCTTGGGGATCGATACACCGCGTCCAGACTAGACGCGATATATCGATCCCCGAGCAATCGATTTTAACCCGCCGATGCCGCGGGTTAGTCTGGACGAGGGCTAAGAGTGCTTGTACTGATTTTACTGTCTGCGTAGTGCATTGTGGGACAGCTTCTGAAAGCCAGGAACAGGTGACATAAGCAACTTGTGTCTACAGTGACACTGCATTGACCTAACTACATCAACATTGACTCTACGGCTCTTGAGGAGGTGAAGTGATTAAGTCAGCATAGTGGAGCGGTTACATTGGCAGGAATGAAATTTTAGAGTAGACACTTCCATAGTTAGGTCAAGGTAAACTGCCTTGCATCAACCTAACTCTGTACTGTTGACTAGGCCTTAGACACATAGGGTCCTAAACCACTTGAACTTCCAAAAAAATTACCTTATATCTTCCATTAGAAAGCACTGTAACAATTAACAACTGAACAGGTCTGTCTAGTAAAAAAAAGTGTAGGTCTATCTGTCTTGATAGTCGCCATTTAATTACAACAGTCTCTTAATCAAAGAACTCATTTCACAGTAGTGGGGGAGAGGGGAGAACGAATGTGAAATCAGGTGATATTCGGTGCAGTACTTAAGAATAGGGCCGTCCTTACCCATATGCAAAGTATGCAGCTGCATAGAGCACCAGGAAATTTGGTGCCTGGAGCAGCTGCGTACTGCTCCAGCCTCTGCCCCTGCCCCACCTCTTCCAGCCCCTGCTCCGCCCCAGCCCTGCCCCTTCCCACCGCTGAGGACTGCTGCAGGGCTGGGCCTGCAATCACTGGTGGTGGGAAGTGCAGGGACCTGACCCCAGCCGCGCCACTGGTGAGTGCTGGAGGATGTTTCCCTCCTGCCCTCCAAGCCAGCCCTCCTCACCCCTCCGCAGAGACCTGCCCCCCCCCACCCCCACGGGGGCGCTGCGTAGTGCCCCAGAATAGCTAGAGACAGCCCTGCTAAGGAGTCATATGCTTCCAAAGGTGCACTGTATTCAGTAAGCAGTTAGTTTATTGTGTTGCTTAATTTGCAACACATGCTGCAAAAGACAGTGGAAGCTCCCCTGGGTGAAATAACAAACTGATGAACTAAGCACAATCATAGATAACATTATGAGCAGTCATCTGAATAACAAATATTGTAGGACGCTGAAGACACTTTTAAAGGAGAGTCTCTACAAGATGAGGGGTATTCAGTTGCAAAATAGCAACTTCTTATTGAATTACTCCACTAGTTAAGGAACGAGTTAAAGCTCTGACGGAAGTAACACTGGCACTGTTCTCCAGGTACAAAACAAGTGCCAGAGGTCCTTGCCTTGGCCATGTCTGTTAGGGCTTGTCTACATCACAAAGTTGCAGCGCTGGTGAGGGGGTTACAGCGCTGCAACTTAGGAGGTGTACACATCTGCAGGGCATCACCAGCGCTGCAACTCCCTGTTTGCAGTGCTGGCCGTACTCCCGTTTTGTCTCGGGTGTAGAGGATCCAGCGCTGGTGATCCAGCACTGGTAATCAAGTGTAGACACTTACCAGCGCTTTTCTTGACCTCCGTGGAATAAGCAGGTATCCCAGCATACCTGAGGAAGCCTCTCCTTCAAGCAGGTCTCTTTCCCTGCGGTTTGCAGGGGGGTCCGGGGAATGCGAGAGCAAACCGCGGGGAAGCTGGTCTCCTTCCCCGGTTTGCTCTCGCATTCCCCGAACCCTCGAGCAAGCAGGTCTCCTTCCCTGCGGTTTGCTCTCGCGTTCCCCGAACCCCTGTGCAAGCTGGTCTCCTTCCCTGCGGTTTGCAGGGGGGTTCGGGGAACGCGATAGCAAACCGCGGCGAAGCTGGTCTCCTTCCCCGGTTTGCTCTCGCATTCCCCGAACCCCCGAGCAAGCAGGTCTCCTTCCCTGCGGTTTGCTCTCGCGTTCCCCGAACCCCCGAGCAAGCAGGTCTCCTTCCCTGCGGTTTGCAGGGGGGTTCAGGGAACGCAAGAGCAAACCGTGGGGAAGCTGGTCTCCTTCCCCGGTTTGCTCTTGCGTTCCCCGAACCCCCCTTGAAGCCGCCCAACAGCGCTGCAGTGTGGCCACATCTAACACCACTTGCAGCGCTGGTTGCTGTAAGTGTGGCCACTCTGCAGCGCTGGCCCTATACAGCTGTACTAATACAGCTGTAACAACCAGCGCTGCAAAATTGTAGATGTAGACATACCCTGAGTAATTCTTTAACAGCTGGTAGGTCTTGCTTGAGTATTGCTGTGTGGAGAGCAGTTTCACTTACAAAGAATTTGGAAGGTTTTGCTGCCAGAAACACAAACTGTCATTTACAAATTTTCCAAGGAAGGGCATCAACCTGACTTCTAAAGTGGTGCATGCAATATTCCAGGACTGTTTTTCACGTATACTGTTTATTTCTGCATTTTTGCATGTGAAAAGACCTGACTGTAAGGATATGCATTTGCAAAAATGTGGGTACAAAGAATTGCATAGCTCTGAGAGAGCTTTGTGAAGGTGGCTAAGCATTATTGGGACTCTTACAAATGGAGCGCTGAGGCACAGAGAGATTGCATGATTTGCCAAAGGTCAAGTCAAATGCAGATTCAGAAACAGAATCTATCTAGTTGCTTATACCACCCCATCACCACGGTATCTGAGCACGCAGAACCCAGTACAGTAACTCCTCACTTAAAGTCATCCCAGTTAACGTTGTTTCGTTGTTACATTGCTGATCAATTAGGGAACGTGCTCGCTTAAAGTTGTGCAATGCTCCCTTCTAACATCGTTTGGCAGCCGCCTGCTTTGTCCACTGCTTGCAGGAAGAGCGGCCTGTTTCAGCTAGCTGGTGGGGGCTTGGAACCAGGGTGGATCGGCAGCCCTCCTATCAGCTCCCCCATCAGCTCCCTGCTCCCCTAAGTTCCCTGTGCAACAGCTGCCCAGCAGGCTAGCAATTGCAGCTGTCCCTCCCTCCGCTGCCATGTTCTGTTCCTGCCCTCTGCCTTGGAGCTGCTCCCTGAGACTCCTGCTTGCTGTGTGAGGGGGAGGAGAGTAAGAGGAGGGCTGTCAGGGTGTCCCCCTTCCCCCTGCTCCTGCACCCTGCTTACCCCATCTTCCATAGAGCAAGGGGGACACACAGCAGGGCTCAGGATGGAGGGAGTTTGCTGGCAGCAGCTGCAGTCTCAGCAAGCTGATCTAATTAACGAGGCCGTGTACTTAAGAGTAGGGTCAACTTCTTAAAGGGAAAATGCACACCTCTCTCTCTCTCTCTCACACACACACACACGATGTGTGTCTCTGTCTTCAGTGCTGTCTCCCCTCCATCCGTTCCTGCTGCCTTGTAGAGTGTGAGAGTTAACTCTTGAGGGCTCAGCCAATTGCTAGTCCATCATTTAGCAGTAAGGCATTCCCTGGGAAATATCCCACCCTCTGACTCCTCCACCTCAACCAAGCTTCACAATCATCATCACTGTGTACCAGTATTAAATTGTTTGTTTAAAACTTATACTCTGTGTGTGTGTCTTTTGCCTGGTGAAAAAGATGTCCCTGGAACCTAACCGCCTGATTTACATTAATTCTTATGGGGAAATTGGATTCACTTAACATCGTTTTGCTTAAAGTCGCATTTTTCAAGAACATATATTTTTTGCGTCGTGGTTTTTGAACACCTGAGCTTGGCAGTACTGCAAGGCTTTCCTTTTACGGTAATTTTTCAGAAGCATTTTACAGTCTCATGATTGGAACAGAATGAAGCAATGCATAAGAGTTATGACAGTTTTGCTGCACTCTCACTGAAAAATCAATATCTTCATTTTACAGCAGTATCTGCCTAGTGAGAAAATCATTCCTCCTTACAGCTGAGCATCATTCCGAAAACTAATAGAATATTGTAAACAGCTGCTTTTAAAATGAGACCTGGAAATCATAAAGGGTCAGTAACTGCAGAACCAGACAGATTTGCCTATGCTTTGCGTTGTATATAATTATTTAATGCATTGTTTAAAACTGGCAAAATCAAAGCATTCACTACTCAGAAAGACTGATGACCACTATAGAAGCCCATTTTCAAACACATGAACAAATGAACCGGTGTGGGGAGGGAAAGAATCTCATGTAGCCTTTAAGGTCATTGAATTCTTTCCCTTGACATCTGTAAAATTTGGATCAGGCTTGAAGAGTTACACGTTTCCAGAAAGCCAAAGCCCGCACTTAGATTATTTATTCCCAAAACAAATTTCCAGTGAAAAAAGAAGTACTAAACCTTAATTATTATGGGATGGTGAGTAGCAGAATTGTAACTGATGAAATTGAATGAATAGCAACTGTCCATCTTGAAAGAGGGTGGTGTAAGAGCCAGAGCAGTTCGGTTACTGTGTGTTCTGCAGCACCATACGTGGCTAAAAGTCCAATTCTTGAGTCACAGTCCATCCATGCCGCAGATAGTGCAGGTGTAAGGTGCAGGGCGAGACGAAGAATCCAGCACATGACTAGCACTTGAGGTCTACTGTGCTTTTCTCTTCTTTCCTCTTTCTCAGCCAGCTCGCGTCAGCCTCTCTGGGTACATTTACACTACAAAAAAAAGACCTGCAGCAGCAAGTCTCAGAACCAAGGACATCTGACTTGGGCTCACAAGGCTTATGCTACAGGACTAAAAATATCAGTGTAGACCAGGGGTTGTCAACCTTCAGCACGCGGTCCCTGGATTTTGTTTACTGGTCATATGCAGTAAAGCTCGATTCTACTAGCCATTGATTTCAGTTGGACTGTTCGAGTCGTACGATATGTGTGTGATAGAATATGATCCTTAGCATAGTGCATTCTTCACACTTCCTTTACAAGTACCTATGAGGACATTAATGTAAATAAAAGTTGTGTCCTTATTATACAAATATAAATAGTGTTCATAATTCTTTGGAAAATGGCCGTTGGCTTAGACATTTATATTTTAAAAATACTACATTGAATGTTAAAAGTCAGCTTCTAAACAAGAGAGACTCCACGGCATTTTACAAACAGAAAGAAAACTCAACACCGTTCATCCATCTTGAAACTAGCATCTATGCAGATTTACCAAGCTTTCCAAAACATGCCCCATTTCTCTTGCAGCACCTGTGAAAAATCTATAGTGTTATTTAATACTATTGTCAGTAAAGGGACATTTAATTCTTACTAAAGCCCTTGATCTTCAATCTGAGTAACCTTCTTCTGAACTGAATAAGCCCTTTGTGAAGGACAGTATTTATCTACTCATTGTTTTTCGCAAAACAGAAGACTTTCTTGATCTGTTCTCATTAGGCATTAACTCATTTTGTTCTTTCTAAAGAAGGCGGCTGTACGAATTAAGAATTATTGGTTCAAGCAAAAAACAATACTGGCCCCAATCCTGCTGTTGGCTTTAGGCTCCACTAAGCCACAGTAATCACCACGAAACCACAGCCTGGTATTTTGGGGCACTACTGCACTATAAAGAGAGAATATATGATGACATCCTTAGCAAATAGTACTAAATACATGATAAAACAGCTGGAGTGACAGTGGCTCGATTTCCACAAAGCAGTTAAGTAGAGTTCAGCAAATAATTTTGTATTTTTGGTTTGGTGACTGATCTGAAAAAATCAGTATTATCATGAGTGTAAATCCATTCCCATGGTGGCTGGCAATCTTGTTGTCACCCCACTGGAAATGGCATTGCTGCCATGAAAAGCAAGAATGTCTAGTTTGAACAGCCACCAGAGACACCAAGAGCCTCCAGCTAGGTAAATACGGTGGGCAGGGAAGAAGATAACTGGTTCTTGAGGTAGGAGCAAATCATAAGACTTACGGGAGCAATGTCTGTTGCTGTCACTACTACTTCTTCTTCTTTGATATGTTCTGTTAGATGGGGAAGGTGTAGAGCAGTTCAGTGATCAATATAGCTATCAAATATGGCTTAAAGACCCCCGTTACCAGGCCTGGATTATGACATTCTGAGGCCCTAAATTATTGCAAATGTAAGAGGCCCCCATACCATTTAAAAAAAATTAAATTATTATCTTCATGGAAAGGACATTGAATATATAAACATGAAAGCTTTATATTTGCATACATACAAAGGCAAAGTTGTAAAAATAGAATGAAATTAACATATTTTCATCTGATTTCTTAATTAGTAGATATGAAAACTTTGTCTACAGCAACACAAAAGCAGTTACAGTTACACAGACCAGCCTACTTAATGGAAGCAGTACAACCTGCAGTATGTCTGTTTGCCCATCACGTCTGTTTGCACATCACATTCAGTTTAACACTGAAATTTAAAACATTTTCTGTTGTGATTTTGGAGAGCAAAGTTATTGATTATGTCCTCAAATGATAAGCTATGGAGTTTGTCACTTTCAATGGACACAATCGGGGCTGGCTCCAGGCACCAGCTAAAGAAGCAGGTGCTTGGGGCGGCCAATACCAAGGGGTGGCACGTCCGGGTCTTTGGCGACAATTCGGCGAGGGGTCCCTCAGTCCCTCTTGGAGCGAAGGACTCGCCGCTGAATTGCCGCTGAAGAGTGGAGCGGTGCGATCGCACTGCAGCAGCATGGTGGGGTTGTTTTTTTTTTGCCGCTTGGGGCTGCAGAAAACCTGGAGCTGGCCCTGCACACAATGCTTAGGGTAGATAGCTTTTCTTGCAGCATTTTCTAGGCAGGGATCTCTGTTCGTGTTTGCTTCTCTATCCTATCTCCCCCAGCACCACTAATTACTCTAGAGCAGTGTTTCCCAAACTTGGGACACCGAAAAGCCCCCGGCAGGCCGGGTCGGTTTGTTTACCTGCCACATCCGCAGGTCCAGCCGATCACAGCTCCCAGTGGGCACGGTTCACTGCTCCAGGAGAATGGGAGCTGCGAACCGTGCCCACTGGGAGCTGCAATCACCTGGAGCAGCAAACCACACCCACTGGGAGCCACGATCGGCCAGACCTGCGCACGTGGCAATTAAACACACCAGCCCAGCCCAGCCCACTGGGAGCTTTCCCTACACAAGCAGCATCCCAAGTTTGGGAAACACTGCTCTAGAGTAAACACCTCGGACACACAAAGTGACAACAAGCTCTGTGTGAAAGAGAGAGAAAGAATTTACCAGAAAAAACGCTGGTAATCTCTAAACAAGCACTGAGACAGTGGGAAAAAAAGTGCCTATATTCAAGCAAATATAATGAATATTATAGGCTTTAAGAGCCTATAAATTACATATGCACATTGTTTGTTTGAAATTACTTGCTCACCATGTAATCAGAATTTTGATATATAGG
The DNA here is from genome assembly GCF_025201925.1 of Gopherus flavomarginatus. NCBI lineage: Eukaryota > Metazoa > Chordata > Testudines > Testudinidae > Gopherus > Gopherus flavomarginatus. Next base: position 96,952,006 of record NC_066624.1, read on the forward strand.
TATATCTTCCTTCACTTCTCTCAAAACCCTCTAGTTAGCCTTTCACCAGCACTCTCTAATACTGGGTGGCCAATCTGAGCCTGAGAAGGAGCCAGAATTTACTAATGTATGTTGCCAAAGAGCCACAGTAATGTCAGCAGCCCCGCATCAGCTCCCCCACCCTGCTCCCAGTGCCTCCCACCCACCAGCAGCCCTGCTGATCAGCGCCTCCCTCTCCTTCCCCACACCTCCCGATCAGCTGTTTCGTGGCGTGCAGGAGGCTCTGAGAGGAGAGGGGAGGAGCAAGGGCACGGCAGACTGAGCAGAGGGGGTAAGAAGGGGTGGAGTGGAGGCAGAGCCTGTAGCAAAGCCAGGAGCTGAGCAGTGAGCACCACCCGGCACTCTGGAAAGTTGGCACCTATAGCTCCAACCCTGGAGTCAGTGCCTATACAAGGAGCTGCATATTAACTTCTGAAGAGCCACATGTGGCTCTGGAGCCGCAGGTTGGCCACCCCTGTTCTGATATTTACTGTGAAGGTTCCTGAAACTGATGGAGGGAAGCCAACACAAATGTATCCTCCTTAAAATCCACTCGACCCAAGCCCATAAAACGATCACTTGCAAACTCAATCATGTGAAGCATGGATAGTGCATGAAGCAGAAAGCAGTGAGCACACTAAAATACACAATTGTACATATGTACACATCAAAAGAAGAAAGAACACACTAATAATTAAGAAAAATAGGAGCGAAGGCACTATACGACTGAGCATGCTGGACTGTAAACAAAAGATGGCGGCCTTCCAGCTATTAGCAACCAAGGGGGACGCTTTACATATCACTCCCAAGATGAGTCCCATATGAGTATGAGCTTGGCAGGATTGCTTCACGACACTGCCGTCTCCGACCTTACATTTTTCCTCATTTTATCGGCAATGAGATTAGCTATTTATTTAAATAAGTTATAAAGGCATGGTCGGAATTTTACCAGTAGCAGCTGGCCAACAAGACGCAGCCTTAGGAGACTAATAGTAGACTTACTTATAGAAATAATAATTTTACAAGTGCAATTATCGTTTTTTTTCTGAGCCCTGGCCTCCTGCCCGTCAATAATGAACAATTAATGAAGGGTATGGGTAGGTAAGGATATGTGTGTAGCCAGATGTGTATATTTTTATCATAATTGATCAAAAATGTCTATAGTTACAGATAATCTAATTTTTCCCATATCTCCTTTATTTGTAATGGAGTCAGTTTTTTCTTTTTTAGAGGCCTCTCATATTGCGAGGCCCTAAAATGTAGTTTAGTTAGTTTATGCCTTAATCTGGCCCTGCCCGCTACAAACAGTTAAATCAGTCAATATATTGTAACACTTTGGACAATTACAGTGGAATTTTTGAAGAGCTCAAAGCATTGGCCATACTCTGTTCTGATTGAGTTCAATGGGAATTTTACCACTCACTTCCCTGGAAACTGAATAAAGCCATCATGCAGTGCTTCTGAAAATCCCACCCCTGCTGTACAGTGCTGCAGTCCTCTCTCCACCCTCACCCCATGAACACATTCACATAAGGTAAGAATGGACATGTACAAAAACAACAATAAAAGTCACACTGCAAAAAGATTGGTAACCCACATTCTAGCTTTATTGACTGCAGGCAAGTTTTTATTATGCCTCAAATAATTAAGTTCTGCAACAGTGACATTAAAAAAAAGACCAATTTATCAAAATAATTGTATTCTGAAGATTATGTACATATTATACATTTTACAGAATTACATAAACAGGCATTTTTATACATGTTGTAAATATGGTAACCAGAAAATCCAAAATACATGTTGACCAAAATATTCCTATGAAATGTAAGAAATATATAGGGCACTTTAAAAAAAATTAGAAGTAGTAAAACCATCTTTAAAAAAGTATAATTGAGTTAGTAGAAATTGAATTAAATTACAATCATATTAAAAAGTTAAACTAAAAATATTACTTATGTATCATTCAAAAAAATTCAAGAGAAAGAAACACACTTTCCTTTATATATTAACACCTTCACGCTTGTAGCGATGGTATGCCTCATTTCCAGCAATGGGACATAGCCTAGGAAATCCAGATTTCCCTTCCCCAGCGGGTAATTCAAGAGTACCACAATGGTTAGATTATAGCCTTTAGGCCTAACCCCCTTAATTTAAACAGTAAAGGTGTGTAACAGTACAAATATTGTATATTTTCATGCACCTCAATTACATTAATTGTAGGACGTGGTATACTTAATACTAACATACATTAACATTTTGGCATACAGTGCTAAAGGGAAGCAAAACACACTGCAGTGTGCTTACAGAAGTTTTATCATTGGTTTGCTATTCACCGGCTGAGCACAACAGTATATATAGACATCCCTCTGGATGACCGCTGCAAGAAATGTGGGGGCCTAAATTCAGAAGGGGATGTCTTGTACCAGTCCTATTAACTCACTTAAAATGCCTTAAGCCCTTTTACTCTCCAAAATGCATGTTCAACAGGCCTTACACACAAATGATCATTAAAATGTTTTGATGATAGTGGGCCAGATAAACATTTTATGAACTAGTTTGAGTATCACCCAGTTATTCTTCCTGTAAACCTTCATTCTTCTAGTGCAGAGTCAGTTTTCAGCTGATGGGACTATTTTGATTTTGCATCTCTGATTGTCTGAGTAGTTCTTTACATAATGCATTCTACACCTACTTTACCCGCAGACCACCTTTTATTATCTGCTGTGATTTTTGTAACTGAAGCACCTTGATACACACTAAAATTAAGTTTATAATAATTGTACATAAACAGCTGTTAACCTTAACAGCTATTAACAGCACCATATTCTTAAAGCTTTTATAGCTTGCATGTTTTAAAGTTGCACTGCATGTACATGCTGAGACATGATCGTGCAAACACATATGCCCATGTTTGGCTTTAATGGGACTATTTGCATGCTTAAAGATAAAGAAACTACTCATTGTGGCCTAAAAGTTAAACACCTAAGCATTCCAGGATTGGGGATTCAGTGTGTAATTCAGCTAGCTCTTACTCACCCATGAATCACTGAAGGCAATGAAATTATTTGAATGACTAAGGTTGAGTAGTTTTAGGCACGAGATCACTTCACATATAAGTTACAGTGTAAACCGAATGCTCTTTCCAAACTTGGATACTAGGAAAGTTTACATTTATACCCAAAAAGCTCTTTTAAAACATTACCAGAATTACGACAAGAATGAGACCTATTCCATTGTCTGTCTTTGTGTTGCCTTAATATAAAAGAGATGCTAATCTAGAATATCAAAATTAGTGTATTTACATATATGTATGAAAGCATCTAATAGAAAAGTAAAAAACATAAAAGGCAAACTTTGAATTACTATAATTAAATATCCTTAGAAAAAAGTTTGTTTCAAGCAAGACTCTTTTGTTGAACATGATCCATAAAACAACAAAGAGTTACATTTCCCCTCTTCTATGGGCTTTTGCTGCAATGGCGCCACCTTCCTCCTCATCTTCCTCTTCCTCCTCATAATTTTCTTCATGACCTTCTTTTTGGTTGTTCTCTTTGTGATCTCCTTGCTCACGGTCTGCAGCTTCATTGTTTTTTTCATCAGCCTGAAAAGATAAAACGAAAACAGAAGGATTCAGTGAAACTACTGTGACACTCTGTACCTCAGGGGAACACCCAGCATCCCCATGTTCACCCTTGTAAAATGATTGTGTGGCATCCAGTGCAAAGTTTGTCATGTTGAATGTCTTCAGAAAGCTCATGATGCACTGAGCATGGTTGTTGTAGAGATGTTATAGTAATGTTATAGGTTATAATTTCATGTATATAGTTATGAGGCTGCAAATGTATCCTCGTGGCTTAAAGCAAGCCCAGGCAAAAACTCTCCAAGAGCAGAGAAGCAGTTCACACCCCATCAGGGCATGTATGGGACAAACCCAGCCCAGTCTCACAGGAATAAAGGATGCCGGCCTAGGCAGTATCAAAAGAATCTGTTGGACTCCCGAGTGACTCACCCCCCCCCCCTTCCTTTGGCCAGTTTGGAACGGCAATGAAGTAATGCTCACCGGACCCTGAAGGGGAGTGGGGGCAAAGCCAAGAGGGAAGAAAGGACATGATAAAAGGGAGAGATGTTTGCCAGGCTCTTCCTCTCTCTTCCACCTACATCTACAGACACCACACCAAGTGACTGAAGCGCTGATCAAAGCGGAGAGCCTGGCTGAAGAGCAGCCAGTCAGCCTGTGGTGAGAAGCATCTAAGTTTGTAAGGGCATTGAAAGTGTTACGATCAGCTTAGAATGCATTTTGCTTTTATTTCATTTGACCAAATCTGACTTATGTTTTGACTTTTATTCACTTAAAATCTCTCTTCATGGTTAATAAATCTGATTGTTTATTCTACCTGAAGCAGTCTGTTTGGTTTGAAACATGACAGAGACTCCCCTTGGGATAACAAGCCTGGTACATATCAATTTCTTTGTTAAAATGACAAACTCTTATAAGCTTGCAGTGTCCAGCGGGCATAACTGGACCCAGCAAGACTGTAGTTCCTAGGGTTGTGTGTGAGACCGGAGGTACTGGCTAGTGTCATTCAGTTTCACAATCCAAGGAGCAGCTTACATGGCAGAGGCTGTGCGTGAACAGCCCAGGAACGGGGGCTCTCACAGCACAGCAGGGTAAGTGGCTCCCAGAGTCAAGGATTGGCGTGACCTAGCAGATCACCGGTCCAGATAACACCAGGGGAACAGCACAAATACATTTACCCATAAATCTTTTAAAAATATATATTGTGTGGTGGTTATAGCATATCCCAAAACACATGGCTGGGTTGGGGTAAAATTCTGGTGCAGGGCAGGACAGAACTTTATAGTTCTGAGGAAGTGACGGCAAAGGTGGCTTTAAGCCTCCGAATTCTGGGATTCTCTGGAAGCTGATGCGTCATAACCCAAAATCTCGGTGGAGCTATCGGCCTGCCATAACCCCATCCACTATGTTGAGGCTTGCAAAGTGGCCTATGTAAGGCAGGCTGCAGCTGTCCTATACAATTTCTGTGGCAAGGGGACTGTCTCCTATCTAGCTCTGTGGTTTTATAGCCCTGTATTATGCCACAGAGTCTGTAGTGGGGATGAAAGTTTCATCCTTTACAGTCTGATCCTGTTGAAGTTAATGTCAAAAGTCCCATCGATTTCACAGTAGCAGGATCATACCTTTAGTGAGTTACCGTATTAAATGTGGTTATAATGGAATATTTATAGAATTCTATAATCCTCATACATGACAGAATAGCACATTACACAACACAATACGGATTCAGGCAGTTTCTGGGTAGTGTGTCTTGGAGGCACAGCACAGAATTTGCAGCCTGGATGTGTGTGTGGGAGGGTGGGGAGCAAATTCAGAGATACAATTAACTAGGTAACAGTAGATGAAAAAAGGGGTGATTCTCATGTGAAGCTGGAAGAGTTGATGAAGGAATTCTAGATGCTAGAGCTGAAGGCTCTCCAGGTTGAAAGGATTTTTGGGAGGAACAGGAAGTGAAGTAGGGCAGGAGGCAGTTGAGGCAGAGTTTGAAAGTTAATTTATGCTTAAAAGTGAGCTACAGCCTTTATTGTGTAATGTCTACCATGACTGTAGCTTTGTTAAAGACAACTAAACCTACTATGATTATGTACCTACATTTTCATCATTTTCACCATATGGCTCTTCTGCATTGTGTTCCAGTTCCTTTTTCTTCTCTTCAGTCAAATCTTCTTGGACCTAAAAGGCACAACGTACAGCTCTGCAAATTTCTGGTTTCCTTTAAAATTAGCGTGTGGCAAGTATAATCCTTCTACCGTAGAACCTCAGAGTTACAAACATAACTCTGATACGTTCGTAACTCTGAACAAAAACATTATGGTTATTCTTTCAAAAGTTTACAACTGAACACTGACTTAATACAGCTTTGAAACTTTACTATGCAGAAGAAAAATGCTGCTTTCTCTATTTTTTTTTTAGTAGTTGACATTCAACACGGTACTGTACTGTATTTGCTTTTTTGTCTCTACTGCTGCCTGATTGCGTACTTCTGGTTCCAAATGTGGGGTTGACCGGTCAGCTCATAACTCTGAGGTTCTACTGTAGTATTACAATGCAAAACAAAACAAAAACCCTGTTTAAAAAAAAATCACCAGCACATTGTTCATCTGCACTGAAAAGAAATGTCTGAATTTAAAGTACAATTGTCATACAGTGCTCCCCACTACAAACCAACACACATGCACACATTGGAACTGAGATTTCTTTATCAAGTTTGTCCCTCTCCTTCAAAAGTAAAACTATTGTATTAAGTCTGTACAGTGATTTTGATTAAATCAATCCCATCAGGACGCTCCTATAATTAGATTTCAGGCCTGACATGTGATACTGACATTTAGTGGTGTATACAAAAGACCAATTTCCTCCTTAATCTTTTTAATATTCTTTCACTAGTATGTGTAGTGACCCTGACGCTGATAGGGTCCAGAGTGACCTAGACAAATTGGAGGATTGGGCCAAAAGAAATCTGATGAGGTTCAACAAGGACAAGTGCGGAGTCATGCACTTAAGACGGAAGAATCCTATGCGCTGCTACAGGCTGGGGACCGACTGGCTAAGCAGCAGTTCTGCAGAAAAGGATCTGGGGATTACAGAGGATGAGAAGCTAGATATGAGTCAGCAGTGTGCCCTCGTTGCCAAGAGTGCTAATGGCATATTGGGCTGCATTAGTAGGAGCACTGCCAGCAGGTCGAGGGAAGTGATTATTCCCCTTATTCCCCTTTATTCGGCACTAGTGAGGCCACATCTAGAGTACTGCATCCAATTCCCTCCCCCGCCCCCACTACAGAAAGGATGTGACAAATTGGAGAGAGTCCAGCAGAGGGCAATGAAAATGATCAGGAGGCTGGAGCACACGACTTATGAGGAGAAGCTGAGGGAACTGGGATTGTTTAGTCTGCAGAAGAGAAGAGTGAGGGGAGATTTGATAGCAGCCTTCAACTACCTGAAGGGGCGTTCCAAAGAGGATGGAGCTCAGCTGTTCTCAGTGGTGGCAGATGACAGAACAAGGAGCAATGGTCTCAAGTTGCAGGGGAGGAGGTCTAGGTTGGATATTAGGAAACACTATTTCACTAGGAGGGTGGTGA